>NC_134839.1:113834605-114156614 GCF_965363235.1 Mytilus galloprovincialis | reverse complement strand
TTTATAGGGGGTCGCATGTATAGTTTGTCCACAATTCATTAAACGGAAGTGACTTTCCAGACTGTCATAGATTTCCGGGAGTGTGCTAAATGCCGAAAGTTGTTACAACAAAGCATACATCTACGGGTATGAATTTGTTGCCCTGTTCCTGTGCTACAAGTCGATATCAATTTTTTATATGTGGCCCAAATATTATGCCCGCAACGTCTGTCAACCTAAGGTGTGCTAGTTTACGATTACGTTAACAAAATGACACCTCCGCTAACGCTATTGGGTCTAATCGTTTTCTCCGTTTTTTCAAAAATACCGGCGAGTTTATCGGCTGAGCACAACTTTGGTGTTATTAGTTAGTTGCCCTGGCAGTTTGCTAACTTTCTGCCGCTATTTATAGGGGGTCGCATGTATAGTTTGTCCACAATTCATTAAACGGAAGTGACTTTCCAGACTGTCATAGATTTCCGGGAGTGTGCTAAATGCCGAAAGTTGTTACAACAAAGCATACATCTACGGGTATGAATTTGTTGCCCTGTTCCTGTGCTACAAGTCGATATCAATTTTTTATATGTGGCCCAAATATTATGCCCGCAACGTCTGTCAACCTAAGGTGTGCTAGTTTACGATTACGTTAACAAAATGACACCTCCGCTAACGCTATTGGGTCTAATCGTTTTCTCCGTTTTTTCAAAAATACCGGCGAGTTTATCGGCTGAGCACAACTTTGGTGTTATTAGTTAGTTGCCCTGGCAGTTTGCTAACTTTCTGCCGCTATTTATAGGGGGTCGCATGTATAGTTTGTCCACAATTCATTAAACGGAAGTGACTTTCCAGACTGTCATAGATTTCCGGGAGTGTGCTAAATGCCGAAAGTTGTTACAACAAAGCATACATCTACGGGTATGAATTTGTTGCCCTGTTCCTGTGCTACAAGTCGATATCAATTTTTTATATGTGGCCCAAATATTATGCCCGCAACGTCTGTCAACCTAAGGTGTGCTAGTTTACGATTACGTTAACAAAATGACACCTCCGCTAACGCTATTGGGTCTAATCGTTTTCTCCGTTTTTTCAAAAATACCGGCGAGTTTATCGGCTGAGCACAACTTTGGTGTTATTAGTTAGTTGCCCTGGCAGTTTGCTAACTTTCTGCCGCTATTTATAGGGGGTCGCATGTATAGTTTGTCCACAATTCATTAAACGGAAGTGACTTTCCAGACTGTCATAGATTTCCGGGAGTGTGCTAAATGCCGAAAGTTGTTACAACAAAGCATACATCTACGGGTATGAATTTGTTGCCCTGTTCCTGTGCTACAAGTCGATATCAATTTTTTATATGTGGCCCAAATATTATGCCCGCAACGTCTGTCAACCTAAGGTGTGCTAGTTTACGATTACGTTAACAAAATGACACCTCCGCTAACGCTATTGGGTCTAATCGTTTTCTCCGTTTTTTCAAAAATACCGGCGAGTTTATCGGCTGAGCACAACTTTGGTGTTATTAGTTAGTTGCCCTGGCAGTTTGCTAACTTTCTGCCGCTATTTATAGGGGGTCGCATGTATAGTTTGTCCACAATTCATTAAACGGAAGTGACTTTCCAGACTGTCATAGATTTCCGGGAGTGTGCTAAATGCCGAAAGTTGTTACAACAAAGCATACATCTACGGGTATGAATTTGTTGCCCTGTTCCTGTGCTACAAGTCGATATCAATTTTTTATATGTGGCCCAAATATTATGCCCGCAACGTCTGTCAACCTAAGGTGTGCTAGTTTACGATTACGTTAACAAAATGACACCTCCGCTAACGCTATTGGGTCTAATCGTTTTCTCCGTTTTTTCAAAAATACCGGCGAGTTTATCGGCTGAGCACAACTTTGGTGTTATTAGTTAGTTGCCCTGGCAGTTTGCTAACTTTCTGCCGCTATTTATAGGGGGTCGCATGTATAGTTTGTCCACAATTCATTAAACGGAAGTGACTTTCCAGACTGTCATAGATTTCCGGGAGTGTGCTAAATGCCGAAAGTTGTTACAACAAAGCATACATCTACGGGTATGAATTTGTTGCCCTGTTCCTGTGCTACAAGTCGATATCAATTTTTTATATGTGGCCCAAATATTATGCCCGCAACGTCTGTCAACCTAAGGTGTGCTAGTTTACGATTACGTTAACAAAATGACACCTCCGCTAACGCTATTGGGTCTAATCGTTTTCTCCGTTTTTTCAAAAATACCGGCGAGTTTATCGGCTGAGCACAACTTTGGTGTTATTAGTTAGTTGCCCTGGCAGTTTGCTAACTTTCTGCCGCTATTTATAGGGGGTCGCATGTATAGTTTGTCCACAATTCATTAAACGGAAGTGACTTTCCAGACTGTCATAGATTTCCGGGAGTGTGCTAAATGCCGAAAGTTGTTACAACAAAGCATACATCTACGGGTATGAATTTGTTGCCCTGTTCCTGTGCTACAAGTCGATATCAATTTTTTATATGTGGCCCAAATATTATGCCCGCAACGTCTGTCAACCTAAGGTGTGCTAGTTTACGATTACGTTAACAAAATGACACCTCCGCTAACGCTATTGGGTCTAATCGTTTTCTCCGTTTTTTCAAAAATACCGGCGAGTTTATCGGCTGAGCACAACTTTGGTGTTATTAGTTAGTTGCCCTGGCAGTTTGCTAACTTTCTGCCGCTATTTATAGGGGGTCGCATGTATAGTTTGTCCACAATTCATTAAACGGAAGTGACTTTCCAGACTGTCATAGATTTCCGGGAGTGTGCTAAATGCCGAAAGTTGTTACAACAAAGCATACATCTACGGGTATGAATTTGTTGCCCTGTTCCTGTGCTACAAGTCGATATCAATTTTTTATATGTGGCCCAAATATTATGCCCGCAACGTCTGTCAACCTAAGGTGTGCTAGTTTACGATTACGTTAACAAAATGACACCTCCGCTAACGCTATTGGGTCTAATCGTTTTCTCCGTTTTTTCAAAAATACCGGCGAGTTTATCGGCTGAGCACAACTTTGGTGTTATTAGTTAGTTGCCCTGGCAGTTTGCTAACTTTCTGCCGCTATTTATAGGGGGTCGCATGTATAGTTTGTCCACAATTCATTAAACGGAAGTGACTTTCCAGACTGTCATAGATTTCCGGGAGTGTGCTAAATGCCGAAAGTTGTTACAACAAAGCATACATCTACGGGTATGAATTTGTTGCCCTGTTCCTGTGCTACAAGTCGATATCAATTTTTTATATGTGGCCCAAATATTATGCCCGCAACGTCTGTCAACCTAAGGTGTGCTAGTTTACGATTACGTTAACAAAATGACACCTCCGCTAACGCTATTGGGTCTAATCGTTTTCTCCGTTTTTTCAAAAATACCGGCGAGTTTATCGGCTGAGCACAACTTTGGTGTTATTAGTTAGTTGCCCTGGCAGTTTGCTAACTTTCTGCCGCTATTTATAGGGGGTCGCATGTATAGTTTGTCCACAATTCATTAAACGGAAGTGACTTTCCAGACTGTCATAGATTTCCGGGAGTGTGCTAAATGCCGAAAGTTGTTACAACAAAGCATACATCTACGGGTATGAATTTGTTGCCCTGTTCCTGTGCTACAAGTCGATATCAATTTTTTATATGTGGCCCAAATATTATGCCCGCAACGTCTGTCAACCTAAGGTGTGCTAGTTTACGATTACGTTAACAAAATGACACCTCCGCTAACGCTATTGGGTCTAATCGTTTTCTCCGTTTTTTCAAAAATACCGGCGAGTTTATCGGCTGAGCACAACTTTGGTGTTATTAGTTAGTTGCCCTGGCAGTTTGCTAACTTTCTGCCGCTATTTATAGGGGGTCGCATGTATAGTTTGTCCACAATTCATTAAACGGAAGTGACTTTCCAGACTGTCATAGATTTCCGGGAGTGTGCTAAATGCCGAAAGTTGTTACAACAAAGCATACATCTACGGGTATGAATTTGTTGCCCTGTTCCTGTGCTACAAGTCGATATCAATTTTTTATATGTGGCCCAAATATTATGCCCGCAACGTCTGTCAACCTAAGGTGTGCTAGTTTACGATTACGTTAACAAAATGACACCTCCGCTAACGCTATTGGGTCTAATCGTTTTCTCCGTTTTTTCAAAAATACCGGCGAGTTTATCGGCTGAGCACAACTTTGGTGTTATTAGTTAGTTGCCCTGGCAGTTTGCTAACTTTCTGCCGCTATTTATAGGGGGTCGCATGTATAGTTTGTCCACAATTCATTAAACGGAAGTGACTTTCCAGACTGTCATAGATTTCCGGGAGTGTGCTAAATGCCGAAAGTTGTTACAACAAAGCATACATCTACGGGTATGAATTTGTTGCCCTGTTCCTGTGCTACAAGTCGATATCAATTTTTTATATGTGGCCCAAATATTATGCCCGCAACGTCTGTCAACCTAAGGTGTGCTAGTTTACGATTACGTTAACAAAATGACACCTCCGCTAACGCTATTGGGTCTAATCGTTTTCTCCGTTTTTTCAAAAATACCGGCGAGTTTATCGGCTGAGCACAACTTTGGTGTTATTAGTTAGTTGCCCTGGCAGTTTGCTAACTTTCTGCCGCTATTTATAGGGGGTCGCATGTATAGTTTGTCCACAATTCATTAAACGGAAGTGACTTTCCAGACTGTCATAGATTTCCGGGAGTGTGCTAAATGCCGAAAGTTGTTACAACAAAGCATACATCTACGGGTATGAATTTGTTGCCCTGTTCCTGTGCTACAAGTCGATATCAATTTTTTATATGTGGCCCAAATATTATGCCCGCAACGTCTGTCAACCTAAGGTGTGCTAGTTTACGATTACGTTAACAAAATGACACCTCCGCTAACGCTATTGGGTCTAATCGTTTTCTCCGTTTTTTCAAAAATACCGGCGAGTTTATCGGCTGAGCACAACTTTGGTGTTATTAGTTAGTTGCCCTGGCAGTTTGCTAACTTTCTGCCGCTATTTATAGGGGGTCGCATGTATAGTTTGTCCACAATTCATTAAACGGAAGTGACTTTCCAGACTGTCATAGATTTCCGGGAGTGTGCTAAATGCCGAAAGTTGTTACAACAAAGCATACATCTACGGGTATGAATTTGTTGCCCTGTTCCTGTGCTACAAGTCGATATCAATTTTTTATATGTGGCCCAAATATTATGCCCGCAACGTCTGTCAACCTAAGGTGTGCTAGTTTACGATTACGTTAACAAAATGACACCTCCGCTAACGCTATTGGGTCTAATCGTTTTCTCCGTTTTTTCAAAAATACCGGCGAGTTTATCGGCTGAGCACAACTTTGGTGTTATTAGTTAGTTGCCCTGGCAGTTTGCTAACTTTCTGCCGCTATTTATAGGGGGTCGCATGTATAGTTTGTCCACAATTCATTAAACGGAAGTGACTTTCCAGACTGTCATAGATTTCCGGGAGTGTGCTAAATGCCGAAAGTTGTTACAACAAAGCATACATCTACGGGTATGAATTTGTTGCCCTGTTCCTGTGCTACAAGTCGATATCAATTTTTTATATGTGGCCCAAATATTATGCCCGCAACGTCTGTCAACCTAAGGTGTGCTAGTTTACGATTACGTTAACAAAATGACACCTCCGCTAACGCTATTGGGTCTAATCGTTTTCTCCGTTTTTTCAAAAATACCGGCGAGTTTATCGGCTGAGCACAACTTTGGTGTTATTAGTTAGTTGCCCTGGCAGTTTGCTAACTTTCTGCCGCTATTTATAGGGGGTCGCATGTATAGTTTGTCCACAATTCATTAAACGGAAGTGACTTTCCAGACTGTCATAGATTTCCGGGAGTGTGCTAAATGCCGAAAGTTGTTACAACAAAGCATACATCTACGGGTATGAATTTGTTGCCCTGTTCCTGTGCTACAAGTCGATATCAATTTTTTATATGTGGCCCAAATATTATGCCCGCAACGTCTGTCAACCTAAGGTGTGCTAGTTTACGATTACGTTAACAAAATGACACCTCCGCTAACGCTATTGGGTCTAATCGTTTTCTCCGTTTTTTCAAAAATACCGGCGAGTTTATCGGCTGAGCACAACTTTGGTGTTATTAGTTAGTTGCCCTGGCAGTTTGCTAACTTTCTGCCGCTATTTATAGGGGGTCGCATGTATAGTTTGTCCACAATTCATTAAACGGAAGTGACTTTCCAGACTGTCATAGATTTCCGGGAGTGTGCTAAATGCCGAAAGTTGTTACAACAAAGCATACATCTACGGGTATGAATTTGTTGCCCTGTTCCTGTGCTACAAGTCGATATCAATTTTTTATATGTGGCCCAAATATTATGCCCGCAACGTCTGTCAACCTAAGGTGTGCTAGTTTACGATTACGTTAACAAAATGACACCTCCGCTAACGCTATTGGGTCTAATCGTTTTCTCCGTTTTTTCAAAAATACCGGCGAGTTTATCGGCTGAGCACAACTTTGGTGTTATTAGTTAGTTGCCCTGGCAGTTTGCTATTTTTTAAAACGATTTTTTTTTAAATTAAAGAAAATAATTACAACTCTTTAGTTGTCCAATCAGCAGTAAGTAAAGATTTATTTCTGAGTACCATCTTAGGGTAAAAAAGTTGCTGGTAAAATGTAAACAATATTATTTTTAGGACTTCGCTAAATTAGTGTCCCGATCCCGGTTACTAATCAATCTTATGGTATGTTGTATTCAATGTCGTGTTACGTGTATGAGGGCTATGAGAGGTAGGTGAACTTTTAATACAGTTGTGAAGGTTTTGGTTCAGAAAGTTTGGTTTCAAATCCTTTTTATAGTATATTAAATAACTCTACGTACTGTCCTGAGGAAGAAGAAAAAAAACAACTGAAGTGTTTTCAATGGTTCCCTTGTATTACCATTTCAGTCAAAACCATGATTAGAATTAGGTCTAAAAATGTTCGCCCTGTTTTATAGAACTAGTCTGCGTGGTAAGATCAAAGAAACCTCTTTTTTAGCCATTTTTTTTTTAGAAATATGTATTATAAATATTTGTTTTCTAGAAATAAATATTATAAATTTATTATAAATATTTGCCTCTGGTCTAGTACGTCGTTAACTTTTACAAAAATATTTTCCTCTCAAACTACCGAGCCAAAATCCAAACTTGGCTAGAATCATCATTAGTGTATCTAAGTAGATTTAAAAATGTATCTATAAAATGTGGTATGATTGCCAATGAGGCAACTTTCCACAAGAGACCAAAATGACAAAGAAATCAACAACTATAGGTGAGCGTGTGGCCTTCAAAAATCAGCAAAGTCCGTGTCGTATAGTCAGCTATGAAAAGACCCCGAAATGACAAAGTAAAAAAATCAAACGAGAAAACAAACGGCCTAAACTGTAAGGCAGCAACCATTTGGTTTTCTGGGGGGGGGGGGGGGGGGGGGGGGGCTATGGATTTTTTTTCTTGACAAACTTTTTTTTTCGGCTCCGGTGAAAAACAATCTATTTTTTTGGTGACAAGTCGACAACAATTTTTTTTCTTTCAATTTTAGCATTACATATAGTGGCCGCTGAGGGCGAAACAAACAATTTTTTACATCACACTGTATGCCTTTCTGTTTTTCTGAATTGAAATATTTGTATGTTTTTATAGTGATTAAGATAACAATCCAATGTTGACTGCTGTACCATTTTTCCCTATTCGATTATGTCTGTTTTGTTCACACAATGTTTTCAATATAATAAAATTGTATACGACTGTCATATATATACAAGGTTTAGCTAGCTAGCTATAAAAACGGGTTAAATCCATATATTTATACCAAAGAAAATGCCTGTACCAAGTCGTGGAACATGACAGTTGTTATCTATTCTTTTGGTGTGTTTGAGCTTTTGATTTTGCCATTTGATTAGGATATTAACATTTCAAAGTTTACTCGGAGTTCGGTATTTTTGTTATTTGACTTTTTTTCGTGATTCATTGGACAATGTCACGCTCAGATGTCACGTTTTATTAGTTGGGTCCTCTTTTAAGATGCTATTAGCAAACAGCCAACTATTTTGGTGTATGGAACGATAATAAGGTTAGACGTCTGTCTAACAGGTTTCACATCTGACCTTGGTCTCATTTTCATGGTTCAAAGGACTTAGATAAGTCTGGGTTTTTTTTAAATTCTAACCAAGTAGTCAACTATTTGCAGAGGTAATATTTGTAAGCAACCCCTATGTGATACTTGCAGTAAAACTTTATGTTTTGGATATTAACATAAACTCAATCATGGATATTAAAGTAGGCAAGACATTTCAGCGTGCGCATTCTTTAAAAAAAAAAAAGATTTTGAACAGGCAGTCAACACTTCGGTGTTGACATGAATATCAATAATGTGGTCATTTTTATATAAATTTTCTGTTTAAAAAACTTTGAATTTTTCGAAAAACTAAGGATTTTCCTATCCCAGGCACAGATTACCTTAGCCGTATTTGGTATAACTTTTTGGAATTTTTTATCCTCAATGCTCTTCAACTTTGTGATTGTTAAGCTTTTTAAATATTTTGATATGAGCGTCACTGATGAGTCTTATGTAGACGAAACGCGCGTCTGGCGTTCTAAATTGTAATCCTGGTACCTTTGATAACTATTTACCGGCGTTTGTATTTCATTTGCGCCGATTTTTGTTTTCGTTTGCGCCGATTTTTATTACAGGTAAATAACAGGTAAGTTATATGTGAATGTTATTTTTTTATTTATCATTATAGACCTCTTCCGTCAGCCAGTTATGAATTGTCAATCATAGAATTTGTTGTCCCTAGGCCTGCCCACAATGGGGAGGTGAAAGTAGGATTAAGAGCAGGATAAGACAATTCAAAAGCACTATGTTCAAATAGTTTAAAATCAAGAAGTAAAAACCTGAGATAAAAGTATGGCACGCCGTTATTATATTTATTCAATTTCGAGATATCTTATTTAGTTAAATAAGATATCTTATAAACTAATTGAGATATCTTAATAACAAAATGAGATATCTTATATATTAATTGAGATATCTGATTTATTAAATAAGATATCTTATATATTAAATAAGATATCTTATATATTAAATAAGATATCTTATTAAAATGTTTATAAAGATATCTTATTAAATATATAAGATATCTTATTTAAAATATAAGATATCTCTATTAATTTATAAGATATCTTATTAACTATATAAGATATCTTTTATAAAGTTAATAATAGAGATATCTTATTTACTCAATAAGATATCTCCATAAGTTAATAAGATATCTCTATTAGTTTATAAGATATCTCTATTAATTAATAAGATATCTCTATTAGTTTATAAGATATCTCTATTAATTAATAAGATATCTTATAAAGTATGTATTTAAACGATATCTTTATAAAGAAGTAAGATATCTTATATACTTTATAAGATATCTTATTAATTAATAGAGATATCTTATTAACTTATAGAGATATCTTATAAACTAATAGAGATATCTTATAAACTTTTAGAGATATCTTATTAACTTATAGAGATATCTTATTAACTTATAGAGATATCTTATAAACTAATAGAGATATCTTATAAACTTTTAGAGATATCTTATTAACTTATAGAGATATCTTATTTAATTGGTTATAAAGATATCTTATTTAATATATAAGATATCTCCATAAGTTAATAAGATATCTCTATTAGTTTATAAGATATCTCTATTAATTAATAAGATATCTTATAAAGTATGTATTTAAAAGATATCTTTATAAAGAAGTAAGATATCTTATATACTTTATAAGATATCTTATTAATTAATAGAGATATCTTATTAACTTATAGAGATATCTTATAAACTAATAGAGATATCTTATAAACTAATAGAGATATCTTATTTACTTTCAAATTAAATAAGATATCTTATGAAAATTAAAGATATCTTCAAATTTGAATAAATATAAAAACGGCGTGCCATATAAAAGCCCTCTGTTTATACTAAAATGATGAATAAAAAATCTGTTTGCATATTCAAATCCATAAAAACTGAATACATTAAAATCATAAATCTGTTCTTGACGAGTATTTATAGGCAACACATCTAATATATTCCTTTCTTGTGACTTCGTCTCTTCTATATTTGTCGTAAAAAAGGGACGAAAGATACCAGAGGGACAGTCAAACTCTTAAATCGAAAATAAACTTACAACGCCATGGCTAAAAAAGAAAAAAGACAAACAGACAAACATTAGTACACATGACACAACATAGAAAACTAAAGAATAAGCAACACGAACACCACCAAAAAATAGGGGTAATCTCAGGTGCTCCGGAAGGATTGCCAATAACGAAGTCTATCTTTTCTTTCTCTGGCTTAGTGCGGGCATTTCTAGAGTTCTCATTTGAACATACGTGACGGCCTGGATTTTCTTGATAACCTCAATAAAATCATATGTTAGGGTGGTGCGAATAAAATTGTTCGTTGTAATGGGAATTAAAAGATTCTGGACCCTTATTCGTCCTCTTCCAGTTTTTAACGGGTGCAGCTGCCCAAATATGAGGTGGATAGCGTGGTAAAACTGGTGTATCCTTACGACGCTCTCTGTAAAAAACAGCTAGTGATGCACTCTTCAAATTTGACCGATATACCTTCATGGTTTAGTACATGTACAATTATTTACTTAGTCTCATATGTGTTAAACTGTAAATGCAATTAGAAGCAAATATAAAATCGGCGCAAATGAAAAAATGAAATCGGCGCAAATGAAAGAATGAAAATTTAAAAAATCGGCGCAAATGTCATACGCCCCTATTTACACCAGTGGGTCGATGCCATTGCTGGTGGACGTTTCGTCCCCGAGGGTATCACCAGCCCAGTAGTCAACACTTCGGTGTTGACATAAATATCAATAATGTGGTCATTTTTATAAATTTTCTGTTTAAAAAACTTTGATTTTTTCTAAAAACTAAGGATTTTCTTATCCCAGGCACAGATTACCTTAGCCGTATTTGGTATAACTTTTTGGGAATTTTCGATCCTCAAAGCTCTTCAACTTTGTGGTTGTTTAGCTTTTTAAATATTTTGATATGAGCGTCACTGATGAGTCTTATGTAGACGAAACGCGCGTCTGGCGTTCTAAATTATAATCCTGGTACCTTTGATCAGTCAGGATTCTACTTCGTCAAAATTATCTACCCATTACGCCAGTTCATTTTCACAATCGTAGAAATGGAAGCCATTGTAGGGATGACGCGCTGCCAATTTTGATCTCGGAAACCGATAAATTTATCCACATTGCACCATTACGATCCTTATATGTCAGGTGTATTTTAAAAGACAAATGTATCTACTAGCTAATGAGCATCAGTTAATGGTCTTGTCTGCATTGATTCAACTTAAAACTATTGCCTGATCGGTTGTCAGGTGAAATTTTCGAAAATTCATAAATATTTAAAAAAATTCTAATTAAATATTTCGTGGAAGGGCAGACTAGATTTTTTCAGTGGTTGAAGACTATAAACCATAGTTTTCACACACAAAAAATTATAATTTTTCGAAGATATGCATTTTCATCATCCAACTTGAAAGACTGTCGTCAAGTACTTTCAGTAAAAAAATAGGTATTCGAATACACCTACTCTGTTTTTGTGATTCATTAGTTAGGTATTTCACTTGACCCATATATTTCATCTTTTAGTACTGTGATTTTTTTATGTTATAAAGTCAACCTGTAGCTTTGATATATAAAAATGATAGAATCTTAAGCGAGACGGTATTCAACTCAAACACGCCCTAACATAAAAAGGTGCACTCGATTTTCTCTTTTCGATTCAATTGTTACCCATTTTTGGGAATTTTTCTTGAGTCACATAATGGAAGAGCAGACACGAAAATTACTGAACAAATAGATTGATATGTTTTTCGTCCGTGGTAATTTTTAAAAAAAAATCAGAGGTTATGCATTTTCCACATCCAACTTGAAAGATACCCATGTCGTCGACTTGATATCTAATTGTTCTGCTTAACTATGTACTAAATAAATTGAAAACTTATGCAAATTGTGTTTTTAAAATAAAACACTTCGAGGAGAAGAAAATTGTAATTTTGTTTGTTTCTATTAACTTTTAAAAATTTTGTCACTATTGTAAACATTACAGTAAGCATTTATCGCCTTCTCTAACAAAGAGCTTCGATTCTTTTGTTCTATTTCAACCGGGTTTCCGACTGTGATAACTAATTAAATATCTTTATTTTAATTAGTACATAAGCTTGATGCTGGTTTGTAATAACAATTACAGACTGTTATTTAAGAATTGAATGCTTCCGCGCTTCATACAAAATGTACTTCGGTCAACACTTTTACAACCGTATGAAATTACTAAAAGAAGCATTCGATACTTCAATTACATTATTTTCGCTATGATTATGAACACTCGATTACTAACAAGTGTTTCTTTTGTTTACCTGTGCACTTTGTTATGGAAACGTGTCAACATGAATGTTACAATTCATTTTGAAATGACGGCTAATTACAGAATGACACAATTGCTGTAAACTAATCAAAATAAAGTTTTATAGTAATGAAACATCTAAAGTGATTATTAACAAATACTAGATGTCTTTTGGTAATTTTGTGTTATTAGGTTGCACAAAGGTCTAAACACCGTTAATTGATGCATCATCCCCATCATAAAACAGTAAAATTAAAGATACCTTCATACTTTTATGATACTCCTGTCCCAGTCATTTATTGACCACGCTATTACAAACGCTGGTTAAAGATATCTTCATATTTTTATGATACTCCTGTCCCAGTCATTTATTGACCACGCTATTACAAACGCTGGTTAAAGATACCTTCATACTTTTATGATACTCCTGTCCCAGTCATTTATTGACCACGCTATTACAAACGCTGGTTAAAAGATACCTTCATACTTTTATGATACTCCTGTCCCAGTCATTTATTGACCACGCTATTACAAACGCTGGTTAAAGATATCTTCATACTTTTATGATACTCCTGTCCCAGTCATTTATTGACCACGCTATTACAAACGCTGGTTAAAAGATATCTTCATACTTTTATGATACTCCTGTCCCAGTCATTTATTGACCACGCTATTACAAACGCTGTTTAAAGATATCTTCATACTTTTATGATACTCCTGTCCCAGTCATTTATTGACCACGCTATTACAAACGCTGGTTAAAAGATATCTTCATACTTTTATGATACTCCTGTCCCAGTCATTTATTGACCACGCTATTACAAACGCTGGTTAAAGATATCTTCCTACTTTTATGATACTCCTGTCCCAGTCATTTATTGACCACGCTATTACAAACGCTGGTTAAAGATACCTTCCTACTTTTATGATACTCCTGTCCCAGTCATTTATTGACCACGCTATTACAAACGCTGGTTAAAGATACCTTCATACTTTTATGATACTCCTGTCCCAGTCATTTATTGACCACGCTATTACAAACGCTGGTTAAAGATACCTTCCTACTTTTATGATACTCCTGTCCCAGTCATTTATTGACCACGCTATTACAAACGCTGGTTAAAGATATCTTCCTACTTTTATGATACTCCTGTCCCAGTCATTTATTGACCACGCTATTACAAACGCTGGTTAAAGATATCTTCCTACTTTTATGATACTCCTGTCCCAGTCATTTATTGACCACGCTATTACAAACGCTGGTTAAAGATATCTTCCTACTTTTATGATACTCCTGTCCCAGTCATTTATTGACCACGCTATTACAAACGCTGGTTAAAGATACCTTCATACTTTTATGATACTCCTGTCCCAGTCATTTATTGACCACGCTATTACAAACGCTGGTTAAAGATATCTTCATACTTTTATGATACTCCTGTCCCAGTCATTTATTGACCACGCTATTACAAACGCTGGTTAAAGATACCTTCATACTTTTATGATACTCCTGTCCCAGTCATTTATTGACCACGCTATTACAAACGCTGGTTAAAGATACCTTCATACTTTTATGATACTCCTGTCCCAGTCATTTATTGACCACGCTATTACAAACGCTGGTTAAAGATACCTTCCTACTTTTATGATACTCCTGTCCCAGTCATTTATTGACCACGCTATTACAAACGCTGGTTAAAGATATCTTCCTACTTTTATGATACTCCTGTCCCAGTCATTTATTGACCACGCTATTACAAACGCTGGTTAAAGATATCTTCCTACTTTTATGATACTCCTGTCCCAGTCATTTATTGACCACGCTATTACAAACGCTGGTTAAAGATACCTTCATACTTTTATGATACTCCTGTCCCAGTCATTTATTGACCACGCTATTACAAACGCTGGTTAAAGATATCTTCATACTTTTATGATACTCCTGTCCCAGTCATTTATTGACCACGCTATTACAAACGCTGGTTAAAGAATTTCAGCATTAGTTGTCAACTGTAAGTCTATCCTAAAAACTATCCTGATGTAAGTCTATCCTAAAAACTATCCTGATGTAAGTCTATCCTAAAAACTATCCTGATGTAACGTGGAAGATCCGGTTGGCATTGTTATCACAAGTGACCTAACATTATCACACCACGAACTCTACGAATAGTGTGAGCCTCAATATAAAAACGGAAACATAACTTTAAATGTTTAATGATTGATCATTCTGATAAAAGATTATGCCAGACAACATGATAGATGGGGAAAGAAAGACTAAAATACCCTTAATGGATAAGTTTAATCTCTGAGGTTTTTGGTAAAAATTGGAATAAAAACATAAGAATTAAGCATTTCTATGGACACTGATTGTCATCCTGAAATTGTTTTTAACACCAAAAAGAAAGTAAACACCTAAATCGTTCATCTACCTATTCTAGATACCCATATAAGTGTCCTTTTAAAATAACTTTTTATCGCTGTTGAACAAATAGTAAATGAAATTTCATTGAATTACTTACATCTTGTCTATCATCAATCAAATCTTGACTCCTTTCTCAAGATGTGGTGTCAATTATATGTGGATGCTGAGACACTGACTTTGCCACCAAAATCTAAACCCCTGACCTCGACCTTATTTCATGGATAAGTGATCAAGGCTTTCATAGATCAATGACCAAGGCCAAGTACAACATAAGAACGAACTATACAAATCAGTTAAAAAAGGCTTAAGTCATCAGGTGGATAAAATAAAAATACAAATGTACTACAATTAAATACAAGTGGCCGTGGCTGGGTACTAGAAATTCCCAACAACAATAAGACACGAAATACAGATCTGAGAGTACTCAAAGTTACTGACAGCTAGTTTTCAAAGCCACTAACAAATAAAAAAAAATAATCATGCATCTAAGACTAAATTATCAATCAGAACAGATCCAACATCTAATGGATTTAGTGTAAAGACGTCATGAACAGTCAGATAAAAACATGACCTTGTGCACTGCCAAGATACAGGTATCGACATATTGTAGATCCATGAATGTGTATATGTATATAACAATAACATTTAGTTTGCTTTTAATTTACTGATATGAAAATCAATATTAATAATTGAATGATCTAATTACAGTATTGAATTGGTAACCTTTTAGAATAAGTTTATTTAAAGGATCGATATATTTACCAGGATCGTTTCTAATTTTTTTGGGCACGGTAAACAACATCTCCGTAAAAATGAGGATGTTCTATCCCGTTTGAAAATAAGTTTTCTACAGGTACAACCAAACTTCAAACCCAAATCTTTATACCTATGAAAAAAATTTAGTAAAGGTTTTAAGTAATTTGTGGTAACGAAATCCCAGGCTTAATAATTTACCAGCAATACATAGATTACGTTCGTTAAAATAAAAAAAGAACGTCACAACAGACACGGGCGTGGCGAACGAGTTGTGAAATATGAACACCGTAAGGTTGTACCAAAGGAACATCACCATCCAAAAAGGGAAAATTAACAATAAACTCAATAAATTTCGGCAGTATATTGAGAAAATTCTTGATTATTTAACGACAAAAAATATCATCAAGATAACAATATGTGTTGTTGAATTTATCAATTAAATGCATTTTAGACAGGTCTTTATTGAGTTTGGTCATAAACTGTGATTCATAACAGTACAAATACAAGTCTTCTATTAAAGGGGTGCAATTAATGCCCATAGGAATACATACAAACTGTCGATAATCTTTGTTACTGAAACGTACATAAATATTATCAAGGAGAAAATTAACAGCTTCAATTGTCTCATCATTCCTTCAGTTAGTATATCTAGCATATTTACCTTTCTCATTGAAGGCTTCAAATGAGTTGCAGAAAATATATTTGCATTCAAATTTACCAAACGACCACTTAATTAAATAGAAAAACTGTTGTTGAATAGATTGTGTGGAAGTGTAGTGTAAAAAGCAGAAAAGTCAAAACTTTCAACAGAATCTAAAGAACCACCAAACGCACGTAATTTATCTAATTTATCTAAAATATCCAAAGAATATTTTACACTCCAAAACAGTTAATTCCACTATTTATATATTTCATTACTATAGTTTATGATAAGCTCTTTGATAGTAGATAAAAAAAAACATGAACGATTAGTTGTAGAACGATTAGTTGTAGAACACTTACTAGAAATGAAACGATTTTACCGGGTTTTTTTGTGTAGTTTAGGTAACCAATATATTTAGTAAAACCATTGAAACAGGAAAACCAACGGTCTAATCTATATATAAAAAAGAGAAACGAGAAACACTCAACAAACGACAACCACATGTGTTCTAACTTTATTCTATCTGAATTGTCTACACATTTCAGTCTTGACGTATAAAGAATTTGTGCCCAATTATTAAAAACTTGAAATAAAATTTATGAAACTGAAATGCAATGAAAATTATCATAAGTTTATTCTTTACCAAATACAGTTTATTTTATGATGGCCATAAGTCAAAGTAGGGCGATCTTAGGAGAGATTCGATTTACGGTCTTGGACTTGTCATATGATAATCCTATTAAATAAAGCCAAAAGAATTGTCCTAACCTAGGACTTTTTCGAAAACTAGTGCCCATGGCCATGAAAATAATTAAGCATGTAATGAATATAGCCAGACTCGCTCGATTGGATATTTAACTTTAACAATAACACATAAAAATGAAACCTTTTCTAGTTTTTGTTCACCTATATATATATATTTGTGTATTTGTTAAAGGGATTTAAAAGGTTTTGATAATAATGGATTAAATTAAAAGTATACATAGACAAAAATGAATTTAAACTTTAGAAACTGACAGTTATGTACGTAAAATCATGTGGTCATGTCGCTTTACTAGCTGTTCGTGTATTATGTTTTAACGTGATATATTTTGGCTAAAAATGTCTTTGTCTAAATTTAGTGGAAGTAGAATTTTACCTCAATAAGGACTACACGTAAGTGTGTATCGATTATTTATTTTTCGTTAAACTAGCAGAAAAAGGTCTAGATTTTCAACTAAGTAATCAAGGATGTAATTCATTTGTACGATTTTTCTTTGAATTGATGAAAATTATGTTAGTTATCTTATTATTACATGTATTACGCTGACTATTTTTTTATAAATATAGAATAGTATTTAATTGACTCAAGAGTATTGGGGTTATTAAAAGTTGGTTTTTGATACGATGTACATTGTCGAAGGCCGTACAGTGGCCAATATCTGTTAATTTCTGTGTCATTTGGACTCTTCAGGAACATGCGTATTGCCTATTTTGTTCCCAGGTCTCTTGTGGAGATTTTTCTCATTGACAATCATACCACATCTTCCCTTTTTTATACAAAGTTTTATTCAATCGACGTACGGTAAGTGTTGGTAGATGCATCTCTAATTTAGCTCTTTACGGAGATGGACAACCGTAAAACTGGGCAATCGTGTAGGTCACGATCACGGTTGATTGTAGACATAATTAACCAAATTGTATCTCGGATAATTGATTTAGTTTTCGTAAAGTCAAAAACTAGAACTGTAAAGAAAATAATAAATTTAAAGATCTTGATCTAAACCAATATTGTAAAATAAAATATAAATTGTTCTTTCAAAGTATGAATCAATGATAATGAGAACACGTACGTTATTTATTGTGAGCCAGAACAAATGGCATTCAAAAACCTCTGAGCTTATGATAATAGTAAACTTATATGTTATTTCTATGTCTTACAATCTCGTAATGATTGAAAAGTGTTTTTTTTTCTTAATATATGAATGTTTACAGTGTTGGAGTGGGGAGGGGAGGTTCCAAGGATTGGTTCCCCCTTATTTGACAATTAACGTTTGATTCGTTTGTGTTTCTTTCTCGTGCTATTTCACTTCTGTTCAAACAAAAAGTTTTTAAACATCATCTATTCAGTGATTGACAGGGATTTTCTTTTTCAGGTATGTGTTTTCTTAACTTGGATTAAAATCATTCGGTTGAACAAAGATGGCAACCACATCAGCTGCCCAGGTATCAGTTATAGCGGTATTTATCATATGTGTCGGGTGTTACTTCTTTTACAGTAACGTTTTGTCTTCAGGTAATTATAAAGATTCCCACGTTATTATTTTTTTTTATAGTATACAGAGATTGGGTAATATAAAAGGACCAATATAAAACGAGCAACCGCTTTATATATTTTTCTGGCCTGCGTAAAAAATGCAGTTTCTTAATTTAATATAATTTATAATACACACAGATGTTTAACGTTCAAAGAAGTATGAACCTTTAGTACAGATACGAATCTAACGAACGAGTTCGGAAATATTAGATAGGGTCAAAGGAATATCACCACAGTATAGTATGAATATTTTTTTGTCAAGCAAATACAAATATCATCAAGATTATGATACGTCCATTTAATTAAATAAGAACACTTCTGTTTGATTAGAATGTGTTGCAATGTAGTGTTAAGAGTCGATAGGTAATCATGGTAATAACTGTCAACTAAAATGAACTCACGGTAAAATTCATATCTTAGAAAACGGGAAAGTACGGAAGAGTTGTAAATTTTATTTGGCTCGTCGATGTGGATGACGATTTAATAATTCAATGTACTTGGCTTTGTCAAGTTTTAAGTTTATAGATGTCAAAGTTTTATTGTAGTTATTATCATCAGCAGGAATACTTCGATTGGTTTATATTTCAGTTGATGTTTAATACATTCAATATTCTACTTCGATTGGTTTATATTTCAGTTGATGTTTAATACATTCAATACTCTACTTCGATTGGTTTATATTTCAGTTGATGTTTAATACATTCAATATTCTACTTCGATTGGTTTATATTTCAGTTGATGTTTAATACATTCAATACTCTACTTCGATTGGTTTATATTTCAGTTGATGTTTAATACATTCAATACTCTACTTCGATTGGTTTATATTTCAGTTGATGTTTAATACATTCAATACTCTACTTCCATTGGTTTATATTTCAGTTGATGTTTAATACATTCAATACTCTACTTCCATTGGTTTATATTTCAGTTGATGTTTAATACATTCAATACTCTACTTCCATTGGTTTATATTTCAGTTGATGTTTAATACATTCAATACTCTACTTCGATTGGTTTATATTTCAGTTGATGTTTAATACATTCAATACTCTACTTCGATTGGTTTATATTTCAGTTGATGTTTAATACATTCAATACTTTACTTCGATTGGTTTATATTTCAGTTGATGTTTAATACATTCAATACTCTACTTCGATTGGTTTATATTTCAGTTGATGTTTAATACATTCAATATTCTACTTCGATTGGTTTATATTTCAGTTGATGTTTAATACATTCAATATTCTACTTCGATTGGTTTATATTTCAGTTGATGTTTAATACATTCAATATTCTACTTCGATTGGTTTATATTTCAGTTGATGTTTAATACATTCAATACTCTACTTCGATTGGTTTATATTTCAGTTGATGTTTAATACATTCAATACTCTACTTCGATTGGTTTATATTTCAGTTGATGTTTAATACATTCAATACTCTACTTCGATTGGTTTATATTTCAGTTGATGTTTAATACATTCAATATTTTTCAGTTGATGTTTAATACATTCAATATTCTACTTCGATTGGTTTATATTTCAGTTGATGTTTAATACATTCAATACTCTACTTCGATTGGTTTATATTTCAGTTGATGTTTAATACATTCAATATTCTACTTCGATTGGTTTATATTTCAGTTGATGTTTAATACATTCAATACTCTACTTCGATTGGTTTATATTTCAGTTGATGTTTAATACATTCAATATTCTACTTCGATTGGTTTATATTTCAGTTGATGTTTAATACATTCAATATTCTACTTCGATTGGTTTATATTTCAGTTGATGTTTAATACATTCAATATTCTACTTCGATTGATTTATATTTCAGTTGATGTTTAATACATTCAATATTCTACTTCGATTGGTTTATATTTCAGTTGATGTTTAATACATTCAATATTCTACTTCGATTGGTTTATATTTCAGTTGATGTTTAATACATTCAATATTCTACTTCGATTGGTTTATATTTCAGTTGATGTTTAATACATTCAATATTCTACTTCGATTGGTTTATATTTCAGTTGATGTTTAATACATTCAATACTCTACTTCGATTGGTTTATATTTCAGTTGATGTTTAATACATTCAATATTCTACTTCGATTGGTTTATATTTCAGTTGATGTTTAATACATTCAATATTCTACTTCGATTGGTTTATATTTCAGTTGATGTTTAATACATTCAATATTCTACTTCGATTGGTTTATATTTCAGTTGATGTTTAATACATTCAATACTCTACTTCGATTGGTTTATATTTCAGTTGATGTTTAATACATTCAATACTCTACTTCGATTGGTTTATATTTCAGTTGATGTTTAATACATTCAATATTCTACTTCGATTGGTTTATATTTCAGTTGATGTTTAATACATTCAATATTCTACTTCGATTGGTTTATATTTCAGTTGATGTTTAATACATTCAATACTCTACTTCGATTGGTTTATATTTCAGTTGATGTTTAATACATTCAATACTCTACTTCGATTGGTTTATATTTCAGTTGATGTTTAATACATTCAATACTCTACTTCGATTGGTTTATATTTCAGTTGATGTTTAATACATTCAATACTCTACTTCGATTGGTTTATATTTCAGTTGATGTTTAATACATTCAATACTCTACTTCGATTGGTTTATATTTCAGTTGATGTTTAATACATTCAATATTCTACTTCGATTGGTTTATATTTCAGTTGATGTTTAATACATTCAATACTCTACTTCGATTGGTTTATATTTCAGTTGATGTTTAATACATTCAATACTCTACTTCAATTGATTTATATTTCAGTTGATGTTTAATACATTAAATACTCTACTTCGATTGGTTTATATTTCAGTTGATGTTTAATACATTCAATACTCTACTTCGATTGATTTATATTTCAGTTGATGTTTAATACATTCAATACTCTACTTCGATTGGTTTATATTTCAGTTGATGTTTAATACATTCAATACTCTACTTCGATTGATTTATATTTCAGTTGATGTTTAATACATTCAATACTCTACTTCGATTGGTTTATATTTCAGTTGATGTTTAATATTCTACTTCGATTGATTTATATTTCAGTTGATGTTTAATATTCTACTTCGATTGGTTTATATTTCAGTTGATGTTTAATACATTCAATACTTTCTTTCTTCTTTACATTAACACTCTCTATTTTGGAAGACTGCTTGATGCCCATAATTATCTCTTGGTAATTTTTGTCGCGATTTCACATTTCCTTGTAGTGTCATCAATTTAATAAACTGGTATGAGTTATTTCTCGTTGGCAGGTGTTTTATATTACGGAGGACAAATGTCATGTACAAAAAGAGTAGAACAAAATCAACATTTACCAATAATCTATGTGATAACTCCGACATACAAACGATTGACTCAAATTCCCGAACTGACAAGACTCGGGAACACGTTGAGGAACGTACCAGCTGTTCATTGGGTCGTAGTAGAAGAAGGAAACCAAACCTTAGAGGAAGTCAGACACCTGTTAATGAAGATAGACATACAGTTTACATACCTTTCTGCCACACGATATAAACACGTACCAAACACTCTCAAAGGAATTCATCAAAGGAATAAGGCAATATTTTGGTTGCGGAACAATATCGATATATCTAAAGATGGCGTGGTTTACTTCGCGGACGATGATAACACATATGATTTGGAAATCTTCACAGAAGTAAGTTACTGATTCTGATTAATGGCATACTCCGAGTGTAAATAAGTTACTGACTATTTGCATACTCACAAAGAAGTACATGTAAGTGAGTATGTGGTTTAACATCTGTGTCGTCGTTCTGCTTAGTACCGAACATGACCTATTCCAGTATCATAACTGTTTTGTCGAGTGTGAATTTGCATTGCTATACGACACGTATCGCGGTATTGTACATCCAACATTTATGTATTTAGTTATGTTTCAGTAGTGGGTTCGGTTGTATATTGTGTTAATCATTAATAATCTCTCGTGGTTTGAATTCTGTATTTCCAGTACATTTCACATATGTTTTATTTGTCAGTATAGTCGAGTTTATTTTCATTTTCCGTGGATTAAGTTTTGTATTAGCCCAAATAAATATGTCGTCGTCACAGCATTAATTCAAAATAGCCGTCAAGACCGTCATAATCATGATTTTTTGGAATATTATTGTGAAATTAATTGTAAATATAAAAAAAGAAGATGTGGTATGATTGCCATGAGAAAACTATCCACAAAGACCAAAATGACACAGACATTAACAACTATAGATTGCCGTACGGCCTTCAACAATGAGCAAAGCCCATACCGCATAGTCAGCTATAAAAGGCCCGATAAGACAATGTAAAACAATTAAAACGAGAAAACTAACGGCCTTATTTATGTAAAAAAAAAAAAAAAACAAAAAAAAAAACGACAACCACTGAATTACAGGCTTCTGACTTGGGACAGGCACATACATAAATAATGTGGCGGGGTTAAACATGTTAGCGGGATCCCAACCCTCCCCCTAACCTGGGACAAACCTGTGAGTTTATAAATCTCGTTTCATATAAGTGTTTGAATTTCAAGATTATATATACGTCACAAAAACACGTTACTGCTTGTGGTATGGTGTGGTGTGGTGTTGTTAATGGAAGAAGATCGTTGTTGGTCTGCGGTTTTCATGTTGTATCATTGCGCTCATCTGTGCTGATTGTTCATGTGCTTGTTTGTACTGTAATCCTGTCACATCGATATATTTTAACATTGCCGTATAAGCAGGAGGTTCGGCTAGCCATAAAACCAGATTCAACATATATTTTTTCCCCTTAAAAATGTCCTTAACCTGTGACCAAGTTAGGAATATGGCAGTTGTTATCAAATAGTCCGTTTCTATGTTTTTCGCGTTTATTTTTGTTGCACTGTTTCTGTTGGTCCGTTGTTTTCTTAAAGTTGATGTGTTTCCTTTGTTTTAATGTGTAACTCGGATTTGTTTAATCTCAATTCATTTATAACTTTTGAATAGCAGTATACTACTGTTGCCTTCATTTACTGACTATTGGCATAACCATAAAGAAGAAAGTTGCCGACTATTGGAATAATCACAGAAGGAAAAAATGTTCATGATCAATTTTTTCGTAAAGCTACAATCTACTTAAAATATTGATCTCTGATTTCGTACTCATATGTAGTATAACGAAATCAGAGATCAATATTTTAATTAGATTGGTAAACTAACAATGATAGGAATTGTTATTTAAATACATGTATGTTTTTTTGGCAGTAGAGACACATTGGTTAGGAATATTATAATTTATTGTTCAATCATGGCCGTACAATATACTGTCGAAATGTATCCAAAGGAATTTACTTTAAATAAATAATAAATCATAATTATAATTATTAACAGTAATAACTGTTCTTTTTTATATTTAAATATTTCAGTTTCGAAAGGGAATCTAAATGCAATTATGCTATTTTTTCTTTGTTTTTACGGTGATGTTACCTTGGTTCCATCTTATCATGATTATTTATCCCAACTCGTTCGCTAGGGCCGTGTATGTAGTGAGGTTGTAGATTTCAAATAACATCATCTATATACCAATGGTAAATAATTAAGTCAGCAATTTTTGTTACCACAATGTACTTAAACATTAGATAAAAGTTTCATTTGTACACAGATTAAGTTCGGAAGTTAGGTTGTATTTGTAGAACACTTATTAACAGTGGGATATCACATGCACATTTGTATGGTGATGTAGCCCGCAAATTTAGATACGATCCATTTAAAGTTATCGTTTTTAAGCAGTTAAGCTGCTTTATGCGAGCACTCTAGATTTCTGTTCTACCCAATAAATGCTGAAATATGTGCCACTTTTATTATCTGGCTGGCTGTCATGTTATTTATAACTAATTGGACACTTTTTTCATACTTTTTATTCTGTAATATAAAAAATATTACCATAAAAACCTTAAATGGTCGTCGAATCACCCAAAAGTTTTGAAGTTGCACATAGGAAGTAGTGCTCGATAAAAATCCTTCTATAGTTTATCATCCCCAGTGCTGTTGGCTAAGATTTCAAAGAACAATTGTATGAAATATTTGATCGCCGAAAATCTATAAAGATGAGTCGTTTACATTTCCCAAATGGCAAAAGTCGTAGGAATATTGTTTGTCATCGATACGTATTACATACGTCAGTAGTCTATTAATCAGCTGATATAAGTTGGCGGCAATTTCAAATTACATACATTGTAGAAGACGAAATTCACGTACCTTTTAAATTGGGAGGATTCTGATGACATATAGGTACATTATTATTAATCATTTCATTCGTTTTTTGTCTGAAATGATTGAGATTATTTAAATCATCTTAATTCAGTAATCTAAAATGTTAAATGTATGCTCATTTGTATTCTTGTTAATATAATTCCGTTATCTCGTAAATGACCTTCATGTTTGTCGGTTAAAAGCTCATTAGAGCTTATGTTTGTCTATGTTTATATACCTTGCCGACTCTAAATAAAGCTTATTTATTATTATTATTTATTTTATTTATTATTTATGAAATAAAGTTGTTGTTGTTGTAATTTTCTCATTGGTCATTTTTTGTTTATAGCTAACATTTTAAAAAGGGGGAAATAAAATGAAGGATGATTGGTTAACGTTTAAATGGAACTAAATTGATAAAAAGTGATAGTTTTAGATTGATCTTGTTATTCTTGAAATCATTAGAGAATACTTGTTGTTTTGAGCGAGAGAATAAAAAACCGTCAACTCACCGTTCAAATCTAAAAAAAAAAATATGTCGTATACAAGTCAACGAGACGGCTATTCAGCAACACCCGAACCACAAGGCATCTAGGTGTCAAAATACAACTAATAAGCGTAATATGGAAATCCAAAAAGAAGTTGGATATCAAATGAAAACAATGCCTGAAATGAATATTTTCACTAATTCTTTACACTATTAATCTGAACTTGGCCAAGTTTGCCTTTGGGTTTTTGATTAACTGCCTATAGCACCCTTGGTGCTTTGATTTAATAATCTTATCAATCCAATACTTTAAACATGTGCAACCCCGCCAAACTTTGTATATGTCTGTCTAATGATTGCCTTTTATTGCTATTTATCATTTTGTTTTTGTTATCTTTTTCTGAAATAAGTTAGTTTGATATTGATGGCCATATGATCCCATATGGTTACCTATAGTTCCTAACTGTGCCATCATTTGATCTCTGACGGAAAGTTTTCTCATAAATTGACAATCACATTACCTCTAACTATTGCTGTACACATCTTTTTTTAGATGAGATACACAAAGAAGATTTCAGTATGGCCCGTGGGATTTGTTTCTAAAAAAAAATACCAGACACCAATCCTTGAAAATGGAAAGGTTTGTGTTTTTGTTGAATAAGCCAGATATTATAATGTTTGATGCTGGGTATACTGATAATTCTAGAATATTAAAAAAGTAACTCTCAGTAAACGAGCTTATATAGACATACACATACACAAGTTATGTATGCAATAAAGCATATATATAACATTGCAGCAGTTCTATCAAGAAAACGTGTACGAGGTTGTCTTATTTGAAGGGTGTCCGCTGTATGCAAAAAAAAAACTAATAATAAAAACTACGGATCGACAACGACATGAAGTACTCTTATTTTACCTTCTTACTTCTTAGTGCTTTGGGTATGTTAATCCACAGCCCAGCTTGTAATATGATTTGTCTTTTGATCTTTTCTAGAAACAAAAAAAAGAGGGACGAAAGATACTTATGCAACATACATGTAAACATTACATCGAGTTCGTTATTGGATCACCTATTTACCGGTTTGTTCGTTTGTTTGTGTGTTTGTGTGTTTAAAAACCTCAAACATGGCATCTTGCAATTTAAAAAACAATATTAAAAGACAAAATGAGCTGATACTGTATATCGCAAATTATATAATTGCAGGTGGTGAAATTTGATGCATGGAATACAAAACATCGACAGTTTCCGATAGACATGGCTGGATTCGCATTAAATACCAAGACGTTTTATTTAAATGATGATTTGTACTTTCGAAGAACTTTTCAAAAAGGTTACCAAGAGTCATCATTTCTAGAAATTTGTTGCACATTAAACGACTTGGAGCCAAAGGCCAATGGATGTACGAAGGTATACACAGAGTTAACTAGATTAATCAAAGTGCAAGATATTTTGTATTCCTTATTTTTTTTTAATATAGCAAAGGGCAATGCTACTCATAAATCGAAAAACAACGCCTTAAAAAAGCTTATATCCAACCATTTGTCCTCAAATCTTCACGCAGAAAACTTAGAGTTGAGCAACATGAAGCTCTTATAAACCGGTGTGAACTTAGATGCTCCAGACATATAATCGATTCCTGTTCATCTAGTAACACCCATCGTGCTGTCCATGGAAGGTAAAATCGGGAATAAGTCGCATTCTATTACAATTTATTCATAAACGAGAAAAGAGGGACTGTACTGTAACAGGCGAACTTATCCGTAATCACGTATCCTGTAATCTTGAGGACGATCACTTGATTCTAAGGAGGGGGGACGTTTTATTGTAACATTATTTCTTTTAAATTTTAAAACATTTTGTGGGGCAGATATTTCCTTTTCAGTCTGTCTTCAGCAATCATTCCATTCAGTATTTCCAGTTCTTTCAAAAGGTTTTTAAAATCCTTATCCACTACGGAAAATTAAAGGTTGCCTGTCCCATAAGAGTCAAGATGGTGTCCCGTGACAGGGAATACATATTCTTTTAATAGGTAAAGCAGCATCTTAATACTTAATTGCAGGTTAAGCAACGAAAACATATTAACAACATTGCATTCTTTATACTTTTCTAAGGTACCGATTTGATGTATTTTCAATTTGTAATTGTAGGTACTTGTATGGCACACTAAAACAAAGGATCCATTAGTTTATCGTCCAAGTTATAATGATACAGAGTCAGACACTGAATAACAAAAGTAGATCAGGATTTGAGGGTAATGGGAATGATTGTAAATAAATATTGTTACTGTTTTGACTTGTGTTATTATGATACATTTGGAATATAGAAATTAATGCAAACAGGAAAAAATTTGGTTGCTTATATAGGGAATCATTGAAGCGTGACTGGAGCGGGCCCCCTCTTAGGTCAGTCAGTGGGCCCCCACTTATGAAAATTTCTAGATCCGCCACTGGCTCACGACAGGTAAAAATCGAGATATAAATCGCATTTCATGATTTTATAATTGTAGAGATTTCGTATATAGTGTGGATTTGTTGCCGAATTCTGGAATGTAAGATACACTTGGTTATCTTTGAAACAGCCAAATCAGGCATGTGTCCGTATATCATATAAAGGATTGAATACGGCAATGAACGTTTCTTGTAAGCAATTAGGAAATTTTCAGTAATAATGAACTACAGTGGATTCCATTGAGTGTGTAGCCAAAGGTAATATCTTTGGTTAGCTGGCTTGTTTGCTGAACCGTGAAGTCATTGTTAGGTTAGGTTAACTACCCTACAGAAAACCAATCTATCTGTCTGTTGGACTATGCTACTTTGAAAGGAGGGTAGTATACCTCACCTAATAATGACTTCACGGTTCAGCTAACAAGCAAGCTAACCAAAGAAATAACCTTTGGCTACACACTCAATGGAATCCGCTGTAAAAGATCAGAAAAAAATATGTATGCAGGTGCATGCTGCTGGAATGATACTGACCGTTTACCAGAGGAGAAATGGGGTTTATTTCTTGACCGACACTCGGTGTAAAAAATAAGAAGTGGTATGATTGCCAATGAGACAATCCTCCACCTGATACCAAATAACGTAGAAGTTAACAAGTATATGTTACTGTACGGTCCAATCAAGAAGCAATTCTGCATAGCAAGCCTGATATGACAAATGTAAAAAAAAAATCAAACTAGAGAACTAACGGCCCTGTTTATGTATACAAAAAAATAAACGAAAAACAAATATGATACTCGCAACAAACGACAACCACTGGCCAAGTTCACTTGAAACTCTCGAGTCCAATCCACCATTTTCTACATTTGAAAATGCCTGTACCAAGTCAGGAATATGACAGTTCTTGTCCATTCGTTTTTGATGCGTTTTGTTATTTGATTTTGCCATATGATAATGGACTTACAAAATTGATTTTCCTCTAAGTTCAGTATTTTTGTGATCTTACTTTTTTCAGAGTTTAAAGGCAGGTTGAGTTCTATATCGTAGCAGCTACGTAGCTGCTATCAAATTACAATATCTATGTAGCAGCTAGTCTATAGCTACACGTTCAATAGTCAAAATCTATATAGCTCTACGTAGCAGCTACGATATTGAACGCGGCCCAGGTGAACGCACTCGAGTTGCTATTCGGAACAACTCCAAGTATCTCTAGGGTAAGGCCCTGACTAAGCATAAACAAGGAAAATATCGGATTGGTTTGACGTCATTCAAGGGTTTCTCGAGTTTAACGCTGGCTCAGTAAGGGGTAGAACCGTGGTAAGCAGGGTAAACACGAGATGTTCGAGTAAACTCGGATTGTTGAAACCCGAGTTAGTAAAGTTAACTCTTGAGTTTCAATTGAAATTGGCCCCTGGGTCACAGTCTCTTGACTTGAGAGTTTTAGTTCGTATAAGTCCATGTTCAAGAATATTGGACATTTCCAAGCGAGATAACCCAAGTTGTTTAAGATTTTTTTATAAAAACTCTGATAGTTTTCAATTACTCACCGAGATATAATTTTATAATGACACATGATATCTCGTATGTGTATTTATAAAATTAAGTCTTCCTAATTTTGGTAAATTGACATAACCTCGGTTTATGTATCTGTGTTATTCTATTGTTCTTTTTTTTATTGAAATATATCATGGCCACGGTATATCAAATTCATAAACAAAATAAGTCATTTTGATACATTTTTCTGTATCAAATCTCTTAAAATTCGATAGAACTTTCAATAACAATTACCACTTTTTATTTCTAAATGATGAAAGTGGGCAAAGCAGAAACTATTATTAAGTCAATCTTTCTATGTCGATCCATTTGTATACTGTACATACAACACCTGTCGAATGGAGGTTTGGAGTTTGCATTTCAAAATGCAGTTGACAACGGAAAGCATTGATTTAAAATATTTATTTCTTGATATTTAAATTGTTTTATCATTTTTCAATCTTATCTGCTATTGAAAAATTAACTGCGACGAAAAATTGAATTTTATGATTTGTTTAAAGCATCAACCTATAGTAAAAGGTACAATAACCACAATAGAAACATAGGGGGAGGGGGGAGAAAAAATATGCCGAATGCTAATTTCAAATTGCCATTGACAAACGCTGACTAAATTTTTTTTTGAAGAATCATATTTGGAAATCCTTCTAAATTTTCACTTGCTATGGATTTTTTTTTATCATATTTAAGGTAAAAAGATATATTGAAAATTATAACAGGGTATAAGTGTTTCCCGTTTACATCAATGATAACTATTTATAAGATTTATCAATGACATAGCACGTGTACTGATTAATGAAAAACAATGTCCTTCATTCTTGTGTATGGATACCTTTGATAACTATAAGTTATTTTTTTTTATTTGTGAAGGAAGCCGATGCGCGCGGAGAGAACCGACGAACTTCGACAGGAGAACTGGCAAACCTTGTGAATCAAGATTGGTGTTGTAATATGCTTCCAGATATACAGTAGTTGAACTACTTGTATCACTCGTCCAACGAGGCCCTGACATGCCAAACCGAATCTTGCCCAAAACCGCCCCCTTACCTGAAATAGACAATGTAAAAAAAACAACTTACAAAAATTAGTTTAAAATTCTCATCGGTATAAAGACATCATTCGTAAATATAGCTCAACATGCAGACTTCTTATACGTTCAGGTATTTCACATCCAATTTTTTATGGAAATATTCTTTATAAAGCACAAAGGTGTCAGTATTCACCTCAGAAACTTAAAAAACCTTTGAATAGACTTATTAAGAAGGGATATAATTACGATACTGTTGTCAAGTCATTAAAGATTGCATATTTTGGCGTTAATATTGAGTCACTGATAAGGTCTTTGCGTCGGAACTAAACACATTTATTCTAAAAACAGTTGTTGGCATGACACGGGTTATGTTCTTCTCATATATGTTATGATGGTATGATACTAAACCCCTAACGGGAAGGATTGTGCCTGATGTACATATGATGAAATCATAATCTTTCAGTCAGTTTAATTGAAGTCTGGAGCTGGCATGTCAGTTAACTGCTAGTAGTCTGTTGTTATTTATGTATTATTGTCATTTTGTTTATTTTCTTTGGTTACATCTTCTGACATCAGACTCGGACTTGTCTTGAACTGAATTTTAATGTACGTATTGTTATGCGTTTACTTTTCTACATTGGTTAGAGGTATAGGGGGAGGGTTGAGATCTCACAAACATGTTTAACCCCGCCGCATTTTTGCGCCTGTCCCAAGTCAGGAGCCTCTGGCCTTTGTTAGTCTTGTATTATTTTAATTTTAGTTTCTTGTGTACAATTTGGAAATTAGTATGGCGTTCATTATCACTGAACTAGTATATATTTGTTTAGGGGCCAGCTGAAGGACGCCTCCGGGTGCGGGAATTTCTCGCTACATTGAAGACCTGTTGGTGACCTTCTGCTGTTGTTTTTTATTTGGTCGGGTTGTTGTCTCTTTGACACATTCCCCATTTCCATTCTCAATTTTATCAATTCGTCATTTCAACACAAAGCACAAAAAAGAGAAGAAATACAAAAAGGATAACTAAATTAAGAAAAGTACATCAAATGATACCCAATAGCTAGTCGATACATTGTCTTGTAAAATACAACTGGCATACACATGTAAGTATCATAATTGATCTATGTGGATTAATTTTTCGGTTTTTAAATTAAATTGGCAGTGCGTCATCCCTTATCTTCGCTAGTCAAGATTGTCATCCTTACAATGACTTCCATTTTTACAATTGAAAACAATAGCTTGCGTAATGTGGAGACAATTTTGACGAAGTAGAATTTTGACTGTATAAAGCTAGGTATATATAGGTGCTTATTTTTTTTTGATCTTTTGAAAAATATACATAAATATAAATTCCACTGACAAAAAGTCCACGAAAAGATAAATATTGATATTTTGATGCATGAATTTGCACCTCTGTAACCGGCAACTCGTATCGATAAATAGAAAATCGAATACACCTTTATACCTTATGACTTGCGTTTACTGTTTTGACTGAAAACACAATTGATATATCTCTCTTCAGATTTGATTATTTTAGTCATATAATAAGCTTACATGTTGATATGATAACATTGACAATCAAAGTATAAAAAAAACGAAATATCTTCTTGATGAGTCATTAATACAGAGGTGTGTTTGAATCACAACTAAAAGCTTCGTGCTACTACACAGGTTTGACTTAAAGGTATTTTTTTTTGTTTACCATTTATCACTTATTTTAAAAATAAAATGAAGGCATATTAATTATTTTATTCATGAAATATATTTTACAAAATGAATGTTAGACACATTGGTCACCCACACCCCTTTCATTCTTTAACAAAAGCCCGTCAAACAGACTACTATTTAATCTTAAAAATACATATCTGGAGAAACTCATTTTGTGTGTGTGATCTATGGTAACAGAGGCGAATTAAGGGGGGATTGTGCATAGGACCATCTTACTGAGCTAGTTCTTTCGGAAAGGTTTTGTAGAGTTTACCATAGCGATGCGCAGATTTTATTGTCGAAATGAAATTACGAAGCGAAGCGTTGTAGAGCTAGATAAAAGGACATGTGCGACAACAAAAATCAAGTTTTACGAAGATAAAGCTCTAAATCGCTGTAATATATATCGTAAGGTACGTTAGACGTGTTAGCAAACAGATTTTAAGCAACATAACGCTTTTTGTGTGACAAGCAGCACCTGTTGCATAAGACAGTTGACCATACAAACATCTGATGAGGGAGTCTTAGATCTGTTTCTAATGATCTAAGAACGTTGAAAGTGTTTCTTCCTCGTGTCACTTTACTTCTATCAAAACACAAAGTTAAGGGAGAAACATCTATTCAACTATTGACAGAGATTTTCTTCTTCAGGTGTGTTTTCTTTACTTGGATTAAACTCATTCTGTTGAACAAAGATGGCAACCAGATCAGCCGCCAAAATATCAGTTAAAGCAGTAATACTCGCATGTATTGCTTTTTTCTTCTTGTACAGTAAATTTCTGTCTTCAGGTAATTTTAAATGATTTATACGTTATTTATTTTTTTCTTGTTTGAAGACAATTGGATAATAGAAAACAAGCAACCGCTTTATAATTTTTGTCTCGCCTACGATAAAAGACGCGGGAGACGAGATATATGTGTTGCTTTTCCGCGCCGCTATTGAGGATGTACACCTCTGAAGAGCCAAACACTTCTAAAATCAACATTCTTTTCTGAACCTGAATTTTGGAATTATAAGACGACAAGAAAGTAATTGATAAAGAAACAATCGTATGTTGGTGCACTTCTTTATTAATAGGAATTACTTGTATGTTATCTATAAAGTTATAGTACAATCAGTACATATTAGTTTGTCGACTATTGCGAGATCCTGCCACCTAGGCGTTATAATTTCCAATGAGGCAACTTTCACCAGAATCCATAAACGTGGAAGAGAGCAAAAATATGTCACCGTACGGCATTCAGCAATAAGCAAAAATATGTCACCGTACGGCATACAGCAATAAGCAAAACACATGCCGTATAGTCAGTTAATTATGAAATGGCCAAGACATGACAAAAAGAAAGAAAAAAACGTTTCAAACGAGAAAACTAGCGGCCCGATGTATGGCAAAACAATAAAATAAAAACAAAGATGACACACAGCCACCAACAACAACCACTTAATTACAGACTCCTGGCTTTGGACAAGCAGAATGTGGAGGGGTTACACATATTTTTGAGCGCTAAACCCTGACCTGGGACAGACACACACAGAATGAAGAGGGGACACACATATTTATCAGCGTTAAACCATGACCTGACGTGCGACAGCACAACATAAGAACAAACTAAAGATTTAGGTAAAATTACTTGACTCATTTAATTTACACGAAGCAAAAAAAAAAAAAAATAATAATTTAAAAAAAAACAACAGCAATGATAATTCCATGCACTTGGTTTTGTCAATGTGGATGACTGTTTGATAATTCCATGCACTGGGTTTTGTCGTTGTGGAGTACTGTTCGATAGTTCCATGCACGTGGTTTTGTCAGTGTGGAATACTGTTCGATAGTTCCAAGCACGTGGTTTTGTCAGTGGAATTACTGTTCGATAGTTCTGTGACAGTGGAAAAAGCAGCTTCGTTTATTATTTTGGACTTTAATACAAAATTCTCAATTGTGATATTTTAGACTTTAATTCTCTGTGTTTTATAATTCATTTTATTTTATAATTTCGTTTCTATTTACATTTCGTATCCAGGACTTAAAACAATCAACATGCTTTTTAATTCTTAGTTTGGACATTGAGTGACATGTTCAATCTGTTACCTAATTAGTGACATTTTACCTTATTCATAATGTATGTTCTTAATTGTCATAATCAGATTATCATTTAATATTTATTCTTCAAGTTCTAAAAATAGTTTAATCTTTGTCAGTGAACAATATCACTCAAATTAATTGTTATTTGTTATGTCTATTCTTGTCATTTCAATTGTGTATAAATACTTGCTTATAATTTCAATAAGCAAGATTCGGACTCAGAACTTTACCCTGAACACAGTCCATCTGTAATAAAAGTAATAGTATTCCATGCTGAATTATTGGTTTATTCATCGCTAGTTCCAGAGTCTCAAAAGTTAGGTTTCACCAGAGTTTCAGTTCCAGAGTTCTCATTGCTATTCACAGCAATCGTTCGTTGTGTGATCAGGTGCATCACACAGTTTCAGTAACAAGTGGCCATTCAGTCAAGGTCTTGTTGCACGACCTCACAAGTCACCCAGTTTCCCCGGTGACAGTTCCATGCACATGGTTTTGTCAGTGTGGAGTACTGTTCGATAGTTTCATGCACATGGTTTTGTCAGTGTGGAGTACTGTTCGATAGTTCCATGTACGTGGTTTTGTCAGTGTGGAGTACTGTTCGATAGTTCCATGTGTAACATTAAACATTGTCCCCAATGAAATATTGTACGTCGGACAAAATTTCCTATGAAATATTGTCCAATGACAGTATTTCATAATGAAATATTGTCCTTGACATTTTTCATTAGAAATTCTGTCCTTGTATATGAAATTCTGTTGATGACAATACTTCACTATGAAATACTGGCTTTAAAATTATTTTTTAATCGATTTATTACACAATTAGAAGTAGTACATAAGCACGCAGAATGTACATAAATTTGTAGATTTATAACTGAAATGATTTTGTATAGTAAGGATCGTATGTTATTACTTATAGTAAGATTCAAATTTGCATAGATACATTACAAATGGTTACTTATAGATTAAAGAATTGTCTAACGTAGGTTTCATTGCATTACAGTATACTGTACAAATATAAGTAATGTACTGGAATATTAATTTGCGCTAATGTGTTATTATAAGTCAAACAAAATATCAATATCTAACATGAATATATGTTGATACCCACCCCTTTAATAAGACAAAATTCCATGACAATCTGTCGATAAAATATTGTCTTAAAACTCACAAAATATAACCAAAATATAATCTCCCTTTAACAGGACAAAATTTCATAGTATTAATTTGTGAAATATTGTCTCAATTCACACAAAATATAACCTCCCTTTAACAAGACAAAATTCCATAGTATTCATCTGTGAAATATGGTCTACATACAGACAAAATTTCACTATGAAAATTTGTCCTTCTCTGGACATTTTTCCATAGACGATGACAATATTTCATGATGCATAGTTATGAAATATTGTCTTGTGGGACATTATTTCATAGGACAATATTTTGCTTTACACATGCACGTAGTTTTGTCAGTGTGGAGTACTGTTCGATAGTTCCATGCACGTGGTTTTCTCAATGTGGAGTACTGTTCGATAGTTCCATGCACGTGGTTTTGTCAGTGTGGAGTACTGTTCGATAGTTCCATGCACGTGGTTTTGTCAGTGTGGATACTGTTTGATAGTTTCATGCACGTAGTTTTGTCAGTATAGAGTACTGTTCGATAGTTCCATGCACATGGTTTTGTCAGTGTGGAGTACTGTTCGATAGTTCCATGTCGATGGTTTTGTCAGTGTGGAGTACTGTTCGATAGTTCCATGCACATGGTTTTGTCAGTGTGGAGTATTGTTCGATAGTTCCATGCACATGGTTTTGTCAGTGTGGAGTACTGTTCGATAGTTCCATGCACATGGTTTAGTCAGTGTGGAGTACTGTTCGATAGTTCCATGCACTGGGTTACGTCGATGTGGAGTACTGTTCGATCTATCACATTTCTGAATCGGTTGGTTTATATTATATTCCATTTGTTGTTAAATTAAGTTCTAATCTGCTTTTCTTCTTAAGATTAACACATATTTAATCGATAATCTTTACTGTTGAAGATTGCATGTCCCTGGATGCTATCTCACATGTCTTTGTAGAGTTCATCATCATCGTGTCACCATTTCATCATCTTTTAATATATGGGATTTTTCTTGTTGACAGATGTTTTACATTACGACAATGGAGGACGAATATCCTGTACAAAAAGAGAAGAGCAAAATCAACATTTACCAATAATTTATGTAATTACTCCGACATACAAACGATTGACTCAAATTCCTGAACTGACAAGACTCGGGAACACCTTGAGGAACGTACCAGCAGTTCATTGGATCGTAGTAGAAGAAGGAAAAAGAACCTTAGAGGCAGTTAGACACCTGTTAATGAAAATAGACATTCAGTTTACATATCTTTCTGCTACTCGATATAAAAACGTACCAAGAACTCTCAAAGGAATACATCAAAGGAATAAGGCAATATTTTGGTTGCGGGAAAATATCGATATGTCTAAAGATGGCGTGGTTTACTTCGCGGATGATGATAATACATATGATTTGGAAATCTTTATAGAGGTAAGTTACTCACAAAGAAGTGAGTTACCCACTTTGCCATACTTACAATTAAGTAAGTTGCTGACTATTGGCATACTCACAGACGTTAGTTACTGACAATTGGCATACTCACATAAGTAAGCTACTGACTATTGGTATACTAACAGAAGTAAGTGACCGACCATTGCCATACTTACAAAGAAGTAAGTTGCTGACTATTGGCATACTCACAAAAGTAAGTTACTGACAATTGGCATACTCACAGAAGTAAGTTACCGACTATTGCCATACTGACAAAGAAGTAAGTTTTTGACTATTTGCATACTCACAGAAGTAAGTTACTGACAATTGACATACTCACAGAAGTAAGCTACTGACTATTGGCATACTCACAGAAGTAAGCTACCGACTATTGCCATACTTACAAGTAAGTAAGTTGCTGACTATTGGCATACTAAAAAAGAAGAAATGTACTGACTATTGGCATACTCACAAGGAAGAAAGGTACTGGCTATTGGCATACTCAAAGCAGTAAGTTACTGACTATTGGCATACTCACAAAGAAGTAAGTTACCGACTATTGGCATACTGACAAAGATGTAAGTTACTGACTATTGGCATACTGACAAAGATGTAAGTTACTGACTTTTGACATACTCACAAGGAAGAAAGGTACTGACTATTGGCATACTCAAAGAAGTAAGTTACTGAATATTGGCATACTCACAAAGAAGTCAGTTACTGACTATTGGCGTACTTACAATGAAGAAAGTTACTGACTATTGGCATACTCATAGAAGTAAGTAACTGACTATTGACATACTCACAAAGAAGTAAGTTACTGACTATTGGCATACTCACAATGAAGAAAGTAACTGACTATTGGCATACTCACAAAGAAGTAAGCTTCTGACTATTGGCATACTCACAAAGAAGTAAATTACTGACTATTGGCATACTCACAATGAAGAAAGTTTCTGACTATTGGCATACTCAGAGAAGTAAGTTACTGACCATTGGCATACTGAAAAGAAGTAAGTAACTGACTATTGGCATACTGACAAAGAAATAAGTTACTGACTATTGGCATACTCACAATGAAGAAAGTTACTGACTATTGGCATACTCAGAGAAGTAAGTAACTGACTATTGGCATACTCAAAGAAGTAAGTTACTGAATATTGGCATACTCACAAAGAAGTCAGTTACTGACTATTGGCGTACTTACAATGAAGAAAGTTACTGACTATTGGCATACTCATAGAAGTAAGTAACTGACTATTGACATACTCACAAAGAAGTAAGTTACTGACTATTGGCATACTCACAATGAAGAAAGTAACTGACTATTGGCATACTCACAAAGAAGTAAGCTTCTGACTATTGGCATACTCACAAAGAAGTAAATTACTGACTATTGGCATACTCACAATGAAGAAAGTTTCTGACTATTGGCATACTCAGAGAAGTAAGTTACTGACCATTGGCATACTGAAAAGAAGTAAGTAACTGACTATTGGCATACTGACAAAGAAATAAGTTACTGACTATTGGCATACTCACAATGAAGAAAGTTACTGACTATTGGCATACTCAGAGAAGTAAGTAACTGACTATTGGCATACTCACAAACAAGTAAGTTACTGACTATTGGCATACTCACAAACAAGTAAGTTACTGACTATTGGCATACTCACAATGAAGGAAGTAACTGACTATTGACATACTCACAAAGAAGTAAGTTACTGACTATTGGCATACTGACAAAGAAGTAAGTTACTGACCATTGGCATACTGAAAAGAAGTAAGTTACTGACTATTGGCATACTGACAAAGAAATAAGTTACTGACTATTGGCATACGGCTCACAAACAAGTAAGCTACTGACTATTGGCATACTCACAAACAAGTAAGTTACTGACTATTGGCATACTCACAATGAAGGAAGTAACTGACTATTGACATACTCACAAAGAAGTAAGTTACTGACTATTGACATACTCACAAAGAAGTAAGTTACTGACTATTGGCATACTGACAAAGAAGTAAGTTACTGGCCATTGGCATACTGAAAAGAAGTAAGTAACTGACTATTGGCATACTGACAAAGAAATAAGTTACTGACTATTGGCATACTCACAAAGAAGTCAGCTACTGATTATTGGCATACTCACAGAAGTAAGTTACTGACTATTGGCATACTTACAAAGAAGTAATTTACTGATTATTGGTATACTCACAAAAGAGTAGGTTACTGACCATTGGCATAATCACAAAAGCAAAATGTCAGTTATATTGTTTGAAAACTCACAAATTTAGGAATTGTTAATTACACATGTCTTTATGGCTGTATTGTTTAAGAATATTATAATGTTTTTATTCAATCATGGCCATTCAATATGCTGCCAAAAATGTATCCAATGGAACTTAATTTGAATAAATCATATATAAACCATACTCTTCTCCCCTAGATTTTAATTCCTTTTTCAAAAGAAAAAAAAACAACACGGACATTTTTTCATTCTTTGATGTTAATTTCCCCCTTTTTTTTTTTACTTTGGTCCACTTGTATCTGTAGAAAACGTATAAAGTGGTTTTTTTTTATGGTGATGTAATTCGCCAATTGAGATACGATCCGTGGAAACATGTAACCTCGATATATTTGGTATTTGCCAGTCCCAATATATATCATTTTTGGTTTTTTTTTTTATTGTTTACATAAATTCGTTTGAAATGTTTTCTATTTGTCATGTCGGGGCCTACTATAGTTTGTTATACGATATTAGTTTCCTCATAAATGAAGGCCATATCTTGAAGTATAGTTCCTAACTGTGACATGAGTTGATCTCTGATGAAAAGTTTTCTCATTGATATTATCTCTACATATTTCAAAACAGGTTTTTTTTTAGATGAGATACACAAAAAAGATTTCAGTATGGCCGGTGGGATTTGTTTCTGAAAAGAAATATCAGACACCAATCCTCGAAAATGGAAAGGTTTGTTTTATGGAATAAGTAAGATAATGATTTATGCAGACACGCACACGATGATTCGAGAACAATAACAAAGTAAAGTGTGATGTGATTGCCAACGAGACAACTCTCTACAAGAGACCAAATGACACAGAAATTAACAACAAAATTTGGTAAACATTACATCGGGATATCGCTTATTGAGCAGTTCTTGGATTATCCATGTACGTGTTTATACGTTTGTATATGTGTTTGTGTGTTTAATAATCCCAAATATGGCATCATCTGTATCTGTATGGGTACGTTGTAGTTATAAATACTGACTTTTATACAACGGGGAGATGGCGCCGTCGATTTGTTCACGTTTCGTGAGAGCAGATTAAAGGTCTCTACACATGTTGCGCGCTTAATTGTGTCTTCTCGGTGGTTCTGTTATTTATTGTGGACACTAGAATGAATTTGAATGTTGCTGTGTTTTACTGGTGGGAATGCCTAAGCACCTAGTGTTATTTCTCACTTGTTTTTCAATTATGTTTTCTGGTAAATGTCAAACTTTTTTGCTGTGCTGGTTCGTCTTGGTCTCCATGATTATAAGAAATCGTCTTGATCAATAGCAGGAATCACCCCCTCAACCACCTGGCACAAACATATAAGTTTTTGGCTTGTGCATTATGCTTGGAGTTCTAATTTGGTTTATAGCATGTTTTACGCAGTCATCTTCTCATGGTTTGTTGTTGCCGGTTATGAAGCGTGCTGCTTGCCACTGTATTTTTTCCAGCTTGTTCGAATCAGCTTCACTGTAGGGGTCCCATACTTTTGCTAAATATCCCATAGTTGACCGTACTAGAAAAATGTAAGCAGTTGTCTTACATTCATGTTAACAGTACCGTAGTTACTTCTGAGGAAGACTATGGTTAATTATGCTCTGTTTGCAACATTTGTAAATGCGTGCTCCACTTCAGATTTTCTCGGTACCGGCACTGCTAGGTATTGGTTGTTCTGGACTTATGGGGCAGTTGGGTGTAAAAAATCTATGGCTTTTGTTTTTGATGCCTATGGTGTAGAATTTTGTAAGCGTTAAATCGCATACCCCATTTATTTGCCCAATCTTGAAGTTCTAGTTTTACTATTTCTTCTTTCAGTAGTTTGTGGTCTTTCTCTGTTTTGAAGGTTCTGTACAGTTATCAGTAATCGGAGAACAGCCGTACAGATGATTGGACAGTGTCTTGGAGGTCATTTATGTGACAAAAAGAGTAATGATCCAAGGACTGTTCCTTGTGGAACCCATGAGTCCAATTTTACTTGTTCAGACTGTTCTCCCCCTTCTACTGCCTCCATCGCAATTTTTTGAAAGTAAGTTGTTTTGCGGTACAATGTCAAAAGCTTTGAGAAAATACAGGATTGCAATGTCAGTTTGAGGGGTTTTCTTTTATGTTTTAGCAATTGACAGTTTGTACTCTCAGTTTCTTTTTTTCATTCAAGTTAAATATACTATTACTTTGCGTTCTACTTCTATTACTCTAATTTTTGGAACTGTTTTCGCTCAGGATTGTGGTTTGAGTCTTGGACTGCTTGTCTTTAGATGGCGAAATAATAATGCTTGATGACACAGATTCGAATAAGATTTCATGTGTGAGTGGTTGGTAGTAATTTGATGTGTTCAGTTCGTAGTTGTGAAATGTAAAGATGACAGTTTTTGGTGGGATTCGTGTTACTAAGTCGTCTTTATTTTTCTATGTTGTGTTTATATACTTTTGTTTATCAGTTGGTCATTTTCCTTTTTATTAATGGCGTTGTCCGTTTGTTTTTGATTTCCTCTGGTATCTTTTATTCTCCCGAGTTTGCAACAAAGTCGTTGTATGTTTGATCTTTGAAGGAGTTCATAGTCAACTACATGATATATGATGCCATATGTCACATTAATCACACAAAAAAGCATTGCACGTCCATGTTACTAGATGGTCATATAGTCCACATGGGTATACGCTTTGTTGTTCAACTCTAGATCCAGTGTTTAGTTCTATATCGCCTCCTAGAATAAGTAATAATAATGTGATGTTTTGTTTCACATTTGATTTTGTTATACTGTAATCGGTTTTCTGCTTGCTGGTGACATGTTTTTATCTAATACACACAGATGAGTAATTGTTGTTTTTCCCATGTTTACTAGTTGTCAAGTTTATCCAATGTTGTACTGTAAGCTTGGTAATAGTATGATGTTGATTACATTCATGATGATATTACATTCTCCTGATTTTGTTGTTGATAATAAGGATGATTGTGTTTATCGTCCTGGTATAGAACATGCTGACCAGAGATTTAGAACACTTGTCTATATACCAAATCTTAATTGGCATCTGATTCAAAAAAAGTTTAGCAATTGTGAACTTTCCATTTCTAAGGAGCAACATTTCAGCAGCACCTGCATACGGGGTATATTTCTACCAATTGATACGATATTCCCGTGCTTGCATTTCCTATCACGATTTTCTTGATAGAGGGTTGCTGCTCACAAGGAAGCTATTAAACCAAGAGTTCCAAATGGTGAAATTGACGCCATCACGAGTTGGTGGACCGTTATGGAATAAACATTTAACAAATGATATCGGATATGTTCCTAACGTCGTCGCTAGAATTTTCTTCCCTTTCCTGAATGTGACCTACCGAATTGGACTATTTACCGGATTTGTTATAACATAAGCAACACCTAGTGTGTCACATGTGGAGCAGGATCTACTTACCCTTCCGGAGCACCTGAGACTACCCCTAGTTTTTGGTGGGGTTCGTGTTGCTAATTCTTTTATTTTTTATGTTGTGTCATGTGTTCTATTGTTTGTCTTCTTTCATTTTAGCCAGGCGTTGTCAGTTTATTTTCGATTTATGAGTTTGACTGTCCCTCTGGTATCTTTCATGCCTCTTTTAGTATTTAAATATGTAACTGTATGTAATGATATTATGCTTTTCTACATCAGGAATAGATAACATTAGCTATATTTGGCAAAACTTTTAGGAATTTTGGTCCTCAATGTCCTTCATCTTCGTACTGTTTTTTTGCCTTATAAACCTTTTTGGATTCGTGCGTCACTGATGAGTCTTTTGTAAACTAAATGCGCGTGTGACGTTAATACAAAATTTAATCCTGATATCTATGATGAGTTTATTTGCAACAACTGGGTTGACGCCACTGCTGGTGGAGTTTTAATTCCCCAATTATCATTGATATGGTCATATTTATAAATAAACGGTTTACAAAAAGTTTTTTTTTAAAATAAGGCTTTTCTACCTCCGGAATAGATAATATAAGCTGTATTTGGCAAAACTTTTAGGAATTTTTGGTCCTCAATGCTCTTCATCTTCGTACCTGTTTTTGGGCCTGATTAACTTTTTTGGATTCGAGCGTCACTGATCAGTCTTTTGTAGACGAAATGCGGGTCTGACATAAATAAAAGAATTAATCCTGATATCTACGATGAGTTTAATTGATACAACTGGATCGATGCCACTGCTGGTGGAGTTTAAATTCTCAAGGGTATCTCCAGCCCAGTAGTCAGCATTTTTGTGCTGACATGAATTATCATTGATATGGTCATATTTATAAATAAACTGTTTGCAAACAGTTTTAATTTTAAAAATAATAAGGCTTTTCTACCTCAGGAATAGATAATATAAGCTGTATTTGGCAAAACTTTTAGGAACTTTGGTCCTCAATGCTCTTCATCTTCGTACCTTTTTCTTTGGCCTTATTAACTGTTTTGGATTCTAGCGTCACTGATCAGTCCTTTGTAGACGAAACGCGTGTCTGACGTAAAAAAATAAATCAATCCTGATATCTATGATGAGTTTATTATGAGACTGCTCGTAATGTTCAATGTGCTATGTGTATTCAGTCCTTCTTTAGCGTGGAAGAACCGTCTGACCAGAGCATGAAAAACACGTGCTACCAACAGTCATTCTGATACTGAGTTGCTCTTTTCTTGAGAGAAGTTCGTGCCTATAGGTTTGCTAGATTATGCCGTCAGCATATAGTTGAAAATTGTAATAGCTTTTATCTATTTTAGTTCGATGTGCTTTATTTTTTTATATTTTGAAAAAAATGTCTATACTCATGCGCATGAACCTACACCACCATCTTGCATTAAAAAAGGAAAAGAAAAATGAGCTTATAATGTATGTATGCAATATAATTTCAGGTGATAAAATTTGATGCATGGAATACGAAACAGCGAAAGTTTCCAATAGACATGGCTGGATTCGCATTAAATACCAAGACCTTTTATTTCAATGATGATTTGTACTTTTGGAAATCATTTCAAGAAGGTTACCAAGAGACATCATTTCTTGAAATTTGTTGCACATTAAATGACCTGGAGCCAAAGGCCAATGGATGTACGAAGGTATGATTAGAATTTACTAGATTAATCAATATACAAGATATTTTGTATTCATTGATATATTTTTTTAAATATACCATTGATACTCATTAATCGAAAAACAACGCCATAAAAAGCTTATATCCAAGGGGTTGTCCTCATAACCTTACACAGAAAACTTAGACTTGAGCAACATGTAGCCATAATAAACCGGTTTGAACTTAGATGCTCCAGACATATAATCGATTCCTGTTCAACTAGTATCACCCGTCGTGTTGATCATGGAAATTAAAAATCGGGGATAGGTCTCATTCTAATACACTGAATTAATAAACGAGGAATGGGTGACTGGACTATATATATCCTTGATTATTTTATAGAATCATGTTAGATGTGGATCAGTTGATTCTTAGGGGGGGGGGTCATTTTCAATTGTTTCATAGTTACACTATTTCTTTTAAATTGACACACAATTTTATTCTATATGTTGTGGGGCAGATTAATCATTTTCAGTCTGTCTTACGCAAACATTATTTCAAAATTAAAGGTTTCTATCCCACTAAGTCAAGATGGCGTTCCGTGGCATGGAATACATATAAAGTAGATTCAACATCATCTTAAAACTAGGAGCATTTTTTATAACAAAATGTGTATGGTGTAAATACTTTATAGCAATGTAACAAATTAACAACACTGTAATGTCTATGCTCTTCTATGTTTTTTTTTATTTTTTTATTTTCAATTAGTTACTTGTTTGGCACACAAAAACGAAGGACCCATTAGTGTATTTTGCAAGTTACAATGATCCAGATTCAGACACTGAATGACAAAAGGAGATCAGGATTCGAGGGGATTATGAGAGGTTGGACATATATGTTGTTATTGTTTTAACTTGTGTTATTATGTTACATTAAAATATAGAAATTAATGCAGACAGTTGATATTGTAAACTTAAGGGGGTACCCAACATTTTGAATAAATTTTTCTAAAGTTTTGACAAAATATTTACTTTGATCTGTTTACAAAAATATCAAAATTTCTGATAATTTGAACCTCCCAATTTACATGAATAATTTGGTTGGATATATATAGCAGTTAGACGAAGACTAATTTGTATCATTGAAACGTTTTTTTCTTTTCACTAATGGTATATGATTAAAAGGCCCGGCTGACTTCTTTGAGTAAACTACTTCAAGTGTTCTGTACCCCCTTAAGATGACTTAAAAATTCATAATACAACAATAAGATACAAGGGGACTATCAAGAGTCATAGGTAAAATAAACCTTAACAATTGCTGCAATTGTTTGCACCTGTCCTAAGTCAGGAATCTGATGTTCAGTAGTTGTCGTTTGTTGATGTGTTTCTCGTTTTTTTTTTATATAGATTATACCGTTGGTATTCCCGTTAAATGGTTTTACACTAGTATTGTTTGAGGGCCCTGTATAGCTTGGTGTGAGCCAAGGCTCTGTGTTGAAGACCGTAGCTTGACCTGTAATGGTTTACTTTCATAAACTGTGACATGGATGGAGAGTTGTCTCATTGGCACTCATATCACATCTTCCTGTAAAAGAAGTACGAAAGATAACAAAGGGACAGTCAAACCCATAAATCTAAAACAAACTGACAACGCCATGGCCAAGACCGAAAAAGACAAACAAACAACACTACACATAACACAACATAGAAAACTAAAGAATAAACAACACGAACTCCACCAAAAAACTAGAGGTGATCTCAGGTACTCCGGAAGAGTAAGCAGATCCTGCTCCACATGTGGCACCCGTCGTGTTGCTTATGTGATAACAAATCCAGTAAATAGTCTAATTCAGTTCACATTCATGAAAGGGAAGGGGATTGTAATTACGACGTAAGGAACATATCCGATATCATTTGTGAAACGGTTATTTCATAACGGTCAACCAACTCGTGATGGCGTCCGTGAAATTTACGAAGGGATGATTTCAACTTCACCATTTGGAACTCTTGGTTCAATAGCTTCCTTGTGAGCAGCAACCGTCTATCAAGAACATCATGATAGGAATCTCAAGCACGGGAATATCGTATCAATTGGGAGATATATACCCCGTATGCAGGTGCTGCTGGAATGTTGCTACTTAGAAATGGAAAGTTCACAATTGGAAAGCTGAAATCATCTCTTTTGTCGTAAAGTTTTGTTTTCAATCGACATTATATATACCAAAAAAACAACGCTAGTGCACACGCTAACATGTTTTGCTTGCTTTACTGATCATTTATGTTATGTTGATAGTCCTAAATATAAAGCTTTACTACAAGTATCACATAAACTTAAGAAGATCCCAGAAAATGAGGCCAAGGTCAGAACAATCGAACCACAAATACATGTACATCTTACTATCATTCAATACACCAAATATAGTTGACATATTGCTAATTGTTTCTATGAAAGACTTTCAGGAATCTGATGTATAGTAGTTGTGGTTTGTTTATGTAATTTATACGTGTTTTTCGTTTTTCGTTTTTTTATATAGATTAGAACGTTGGTTTTCCCGTTTGAATGGTTTACACTAGTAATTTTGGGGCCCTTGATAACTTGTTGTTCGGTGTGAGCCAAGGCTCCGTTTTGAAGGCCGTACCTTGACCTATAATGGAATAATTTTATAAATTGTTATTTGGATGGAGAGTTGTCTCGTTGGCACTCATACCACATCTTCCTATATCTATTAACCAGGTAAACTAAACATAAATCAATAAACCATAATTATGATCCTGGTATCTTTGATAATTATGAAAATGATATTAAGGTTAGATGAACCATGCAAGATAGACATGTTTACATTACATTCAATAGATGCATTACATATAGTTGATTTAATGCTTATAGTTTCTTAAAAACAAACTTTACCATGAAAAGCTTCACATTGACCAATGAACCATGAAAATGAGGTCAAGTTCAGATGCTAAAATTCGGAATGGAAAAAGGGATTGTGTCAAAAAGATAACGATCCGACCAAAGGACATATTTAACGGATGTCATACTAAACTCTCAAACATATAAATGAACTGAAACTAAAAACCATACAAGATTAACAAAGGCCAGATGCTTTTAACTTCGGACGGACACAAACGTGCGGCGGGGTTAAACTATTTTGGTTATCTTTGAAACAGCCATTCAAGAAAGTATCTGTAAATCATTTAAAGGTTTGATTACCTAAAAAAAATATGTTCAATGAATCCATTGTAAAAGGTTTAAAACTTCTATATGCTGATGCTGATGGAATGTTACTGAGCTTTAACAAAAGTAGAAATCAAGTTTTGTTCCCTATACCGACATTCACTGTCAATTTCTAGATAGAAATTAGAAATAAGAAGAAGTGGTTGTCTAGATAGAATAATGAAATAATAAGAAATGGTTGTCTATATAGAATATAGAAATAAGAAGTGGTTGTCTATATAGAATATAAAAATAAGAAGAAGTGATTGTCTAGATAGAATAATGAAATAAGAAGATGTGGTTGTCTAGATAGAATATAGAAATAAGAAGAAGTGGTACGATTGCCAATTAGACAACCCTCAACCAGAGACCAAATGACGTATATAGACAACTATAGTTCACTGAACAAAGAGCATATCTCTAGTGTGAGCCCTGTATAAAATGTAAAGCAATGCAAATAACAACAAACAACTAGCGGTCTAATTATGTTTGTGACTTTCTATCTATATTGATCTGATCTTTACGTATGACTCATAGTAGTGCACACAAAAACATTCACTCGGAAGGAAAGGACGTTTCTGATACTACTATAACAAATAGGTTCCTCAAGATAAACATATTTATGTTGTTAAATAAAGGCAACAGTAGTATACCGCTGTTCAAACTCATAAATCCATGGACAAAAAACAAAATCGGGGTAACAAACTAAAACTGACGGAAACGCATAAATATAAGAGGAGAACAACGACACAACACTACAATGTAACTAACACACACAGAAACGGATTTAGTATTACAAAGGCGTTAACACATGGTAAGAGTAAAATCTCTTTGTTCTTACTGTGCTATAATCTGGATAATGCACAGCAGAGGTGTGCATTAACTACTTCAGATATACTGCACAGTTCAAATCTATTTTTACCTAAGTTTAGGGGCGGTTCCTGGATTTTGAAAGGGGCGTTATTTTATGAAATTAAAAAAAAATATCACCGAGTGTATCGAGACTAAAGAAAATATTGACGATTTTAAGGTAAAAACACGATACTTTGTCCAATCCAAGGGTTAACGACCTGTTCGCCCCCACCCCGAATCCGCCATCTGCCTTGAAATTACTACAAAGTTGAACTTCGTACAAACATCGTAGATTGAAAATAGGAAAAAGAAAGGTTTCTCATTCCTTTATTTTTTTTTATCTAAGCTGGGACATAAACTATTTTATTATATTTTGTGTACAACGTAAATCTAAATCAGTGCTTTAAAGTTAGAAAGATACTTAAAACAATTTTTGGTAATTTCTGCCAAAAAAGAAATGTATCTAAGAATATCCGAATAAAAGAAATCTAATTTGGATTAGGTTCAGACTCAATGGAATTTATAACGACTTTTTTAATATTTATTCCTATCAAGGGACTATTTTTGGATCGACTTAATTGAGGACCATATTTAAGTTTGTTTTAAAACAGGGCGATTAGCTGGAGATCAATCAGATGAACGTGTGTCTTAAAAGTAATAAAGTAGAAAAAAAGAAATTGGGGGATGGGGTTGCGGGTAGTAAAAGGTTTTGTTTATTTAACATTTTAAATTTAGGTAATACAACATCTTCCTCGGTTCTTCTAAGCATATCATTGAGGGAGAGAAGTTCAAAAGCAATTAATCTAATTTAACCCTTGCAGTTTTATTTTTTATACACCGATTTGAAAGTACACAATTTATCAAAGTCTTAATTGTCACCAATTAAATAAAATTGGGAATAAATTTAATGGAAACGATAAAAAAAAACATATACCATTAAATTGCTATTTTAAAATGAGTCTAAATATATAAAAAAAGATTAATTTCAAACTTACCAAAGTCGTATTTCCCCCTTTCTTTACCCTACAAGAAACTTTCCTATAGGATCCGTGGATTGCAGAATAACGTCCACATTTCTAAAACGTTCACGTAAATTGATTGCGTCATGTGTTAAAACAGTTATTGGCCAATCAAATCAGTATATATCATTTAATCTGCACAGCACAAGATGACCCGATAACGCGAACTCCTACGTCGTTCGGGTTATTGGATCATCTCGTGCTTTGCAGATTAAATGACATACACCGACTTGCTTCGTCAATAACTTGAGTACTCGTTTGCATCCCTACTTATGAGTCTTATGTTGATGAAACGCGGTCAGGCATATCAAATTAAAAGCCCGGTACTTTTTAACTATTTACACCACTGGATCGATGCAACTGCATGTGGACGTATCGTCTTCGAGGGTATCTCCAGTTCAGTAGTCAGCACTTCGGTGTTGACATGAATATCATATATATGGTCATTTTTATAAATTTACTGTTTGCAAAAGTACGAATTTTTCGAAATACTAAGTATTTTCTTATTCCTGGCATGGATTGCCTTAACCTTATTCAGCACAATTTTTGGGTCCTCAATGTGATCTTCAACTTTTTACTTGTTTGGATTTCTAACTATTTTGATCTGAGCGTCATTGGTGAGTCTTATGTAGACGAAAGGTGCGTCTGGCGTATCAATTTATAAGCCTTGTGTCTTTGATAACTATTATGTACAAAATGATAAACGAAAAACAAATACTATTAAATTAGACACAACAAACAACTACCCCTGAGTCATAGGCTCTTGTTTTGGGTTTTTGGTGTTTTTTTATTTGTGGAGGAAGCCGGAGTGCACGCAGAGAATCGCCGATCATCAGCTGTAGAACTTGCAAACCATGTCAATTAAGATTGCCATCAAGCACACTTGCCACGTGCGAGGTTCGAACTAAAAACGATAAAGGTATAGTAGTTGAATTACTTGGACCACTCGACCTTTGACACCCCTCTTGACAAGGCACACCCAATTAGGATGTGGCGAGGTTAAACATGTTTCCCTAACGTGAAACAGCGGTGAATCAGTTCTACGTAAGAACAAATTACAAATATTAGATTTAAAGAGTTTAATTCATCAGTTCGAAACAAAGCATCAAAAAAGTTCATGTTCTATAAGCTCAGGTAAAAAGCACAAAAACTGCCGTAGATTTGAATAATTCTTCTGTGACTTTCAATCTGATGATTTCTTTTCTTCATTTTTACATTACAAACAACGTTGTTTCATTTCCCGTTATAGTAAATGGCACTGACTGTTTCTTTATTACATTTGGATATTCCAGGTTTTGGTTTATCTCATTTAACAGTGTCATGATCCTCGTTTTCTTTGCACTCCTCAATATCTATCTGTTTTATTGTGTCATCCGTATCATGATACGAAACGGATTCTAGAAAAATAATGCATATCCATTCATACAAACTGGAAGGCCGTTTTATAACAAGCTTCCTAACATTCATTTCTTATTCTTGAGTAGTAATATATTCACCTTAGCATATGAAATGACACATCTCCGCTATTATGATACGAAAGGGTTGGGTTTTTTTCTCACTTTTACGAACTTCCTAATAGGCGTAAATTTTAAACTTCAATACTACTACATCAAGTTTACGAGGAATAAAGTGTGAATTGCCAAATTTCCAAAAAAATGCCTGGTAAGTATATTTAAATCATAGATCATTACAGTGCCTCATCTGATATTTTTTACATAAATCCGTCATAGACTCCTCATGTCGAAGTTTGTCACGTTCCTTTTTTTTTATCATAACTTTAATCAGAATTTTACATTCAATACTCCAAACAAAAAATATTATATATCATACACGGTTTATCATCTTACATGTGAAACATTGTCGTGCCAATCAAAATAAATACTTACCTGTCAAACGCATCACTGATGTACAACTTACTTTTTGATATCCGACAAGATAGCCTCTTTAAGATTTGCAAGTAGCCGTTCTTGAAATCTGGAAACCGGAATGCATATATGACTGGATTACATGCACTGCTGGAAAACCCAAAGCAATAAGCCTACAATGTAGTATATTTTATTTTTTTAAATCAACAAAGTGTGCGTCTATATATGTTTGTTTGACACAATTAACACTGAATTTATGCTATGGTGTGAAGGAGTGAAATAGTTTTTATCAGTGTAAGCGATTTTTTGCACCACTAATAATAATAGTAGTAAGTGTCTTATTTTCAGAATATCCTTCTTGTCGCGACATAACCAGTGTGTATTGGCGTAAAGTTTCATCAACATCAACCAATCAATCAATCAATCAATCAATCATAAAATATTTAAGATCATTAAAGCAACAGAAAAATTATCAATCGACAACTTTTACTAATGTCGTTGCAACATTAGTTTAACAACACAAGATCTTTAAAGTGACAACTTTTAATCACTATGTGTCACCAACACGAGGTCACTTTAAATAACCATACAAACAGTGTATACTGATAGTCCATTAAAAGCAACCATAATCAAAAACAGCAGCTCAGTCCATCAACAGTTAACAGCTACGACATATTAAAGTGGATGTGAGAAAAACAGAGAAAAAGTGACAATTTCTCCTGGCTTGTTATACTCACGAGGTCAAATAGTATTTGATTGAAAAGGAATTATACTGGGGTTTTTTTTGGTTTTTATCCTCTGGTTTTGAAGTTTGGTACTTGATGACGGATATCGTCCGACGTCTTTGGCAGAACAGTTTTGTTCTGCTCTTTGGTCGGATTGTTATCTCTTTGACACATTCTTCGTTTCCATTTCCCAAATTTATATCATATACTGTAACTTTGTTTCACCAATATAACATAATTCAATAAATTAATAGTACGCTACGTGCTGATTTTGACATTTTCATTCAACAGTCCATGTCTTTCCATGGCAAACTCAGATATTATTCGGATCGAAAATGAAACTACGGGATCCTTTATAGGTATGTGATAAACTCATGTCTTTGATACATTTTATAGATATGATCAGGTATGGCAAAGGTCAATATTAATTTTACTTACCAAAGGATTCATAAAAGCTGGAATTGTCTTTCTGTCAATTGTGAAAAATATGAAGTTTGTGTAGATCATGTATGGAAGCCAGCATATAATAAAACAACTTAAAATGATTACTAAGGTATGAATAACAGCCTTTTCATTTACAACCTTTGAATCCGAACGGCTCTTATTATCTTTTTGTTGCTTTGTTGAATTGCGTCGAAACACCGCATCATCCTTTATTATAGAGTATATCCTCGAATACATAATTATCATGATAATAAGAGGCATCATGAAATTCAACATTAAATTTCCTAAAGATAGTACAACTGACTTAATATTAAAAATCGGATACTTTGGTCCACACTGTATAGTTTTAGCTTTGTATTCGCCCCCGCTCAGGTACAAAGTAGTGAGGAGAGCAAAGGAAATTCCCCATCCCCACGACGCTAAAATCATCGTATAACATGCAGATTTACTAACTGGAATTATATTACATTCGGATAAACGCTTAACAGATAAGTATTTATGGATGCTTATGTACATCAAACTGTGGACCGATGTGAACAAAAATGTTGCGTTTAGAAAAAGATTCACATTGCATAAAAAATCTCCCAAATCCCAATGTTCTTGTATAAGTGTGTATAGAGACACAGGAGCAATAAATAATCCGGTCATTACGTCAGATATTGCGAGACTAAACAAGAACAAATTTGTGCTGCTGTGTACGTTGCATAATTTTCTATTAAACAGAATCACTGACATAACAAGAATATTTCCTATAATGGAGCATAACATTATCAGGATCAACCAAATAGCGAAAAAACATGTAAGAGCTGGACCATAGTAATCATCTTTGTCAGTCAAATTTGTTCTATTTAATAATGTTGTTGTATTCATTACCATCATCATTTTGTCATCAGACTGTTGCAATCATATATCACACAAAAAATCACATATAATTGTAAAACAAATACGTGTATCAATATACAATTATGTATCACACGAACGAAATCACTTATAAATGTAAAACAAATACGAGTATCAATAAAATGTTACAATTATGTATCCCACGAAATCACATATAAATGTAAAGCAAATACGAGTATCAATAAAATGTTACAATTATGTATCCCACGAAATCACATATAAATGTAAAGCAAATACGTGTATCAATAGAATGTTACAATTATGTATCCCACGAAATCACATATTAATGTAAGGCAAACACCTTTGTGTTAACAGACTGTTACGACCAATCGAACCTGAAACGAAATAATTCATGTAATTGTAAAACAACCACATTGTGTTAACAGTTTTTTAACTTAGATATGTCATATATTCACGAAATTATTCATATGTAATTGGAAAACAGCTCATGTCATCTAAATTCGCAACCGTTTTTTGGTGGGGTTCGTGTTAATCAACCTTTAGTTTCTATATTGTGTTTCTAGTACTGTTGTATGTCTTTTTGTCATGTTTTTGCCATGATACTGTCAGTATGTTTTCTACATATGATTAATATCCCTTTGGTACCTCTCTTTTATTGTACAGATTTTTTTTCGCATAATGGTAGACATTAAAACAAGATTCAACTGGAAAACAACCCTAGACGGAATATGCTTCTTTTAATGTGTCTTCCATGTGTTTTGATCCGAACAACACAAGTGAGTCTTGTGCAGACACAAATAGCTTCGGTGTACCAACTGAAAGGTAAAGAATACCAAAGGGACATTGAAACTTATAAGTCGAACAAAATTGTCAAGACTATGGCTCAAAAAGAAAGAGACCAAAAACCAAACATCAGAACACACAACACAACACAGAAAACTTAAGACTGAGCAACATAAAACCCAGTTTAACTGGGGGTGAACTCAGATACTCAAAAAGAATTAGGAGACCCATTGTGCTACGTCAATAGAATAAGTGAATAAACAATGTCAAGTGATAAGACATTACACTTTAGCGGATGATTACCTGTTGCTTCTTTAATCTCCAAATCAGTAGGAAGTACACTTCATCAATATACAAATATATTTGAGAAATAAAATTATCAAACTTCTTATATCTGTGATCTTCGTATTTTCACAAATGTCTGAGTTAACTCCGTCTATGTGAAAATATTTAAAAGGTCGACTAGAAGAGGTGAACAGTGGTTTCCCATGGGAATACCGACAACTCGACATCAAACTAAACAAATATGTTGCCAATGAGAAACTCAAGCAAACTCATACATATATATCGTATACCTGGTATATATGTGTCTTCTGTATACGTTATATCCTTGTGATAACTTAAGACGGTTCTAAGAACAAGTCTGACAATAATAAAGAAAACTTTAATATTGATTTACAGTTCAATCCACGAAAACTCATTGATTCCTGGAATTACCTTATTCTTAAATGTTATCAATATAACATCGTAGTATTTAAGATCTTAGTGTTTTCGTCGGTATTAACAGTGATATACAAGTACGAAGACTTGACGTTCATATTGATATTCGTTTTGAATTTTTTTCGTAGTTCAGTATTGTTGTTATTTAACTTTCCCCTCGTTTTTGGTTTGTGACCCAGATTTGTTTTTTAATTAATCGATTTATGACGATTGAACAGCGGTATACTACTGTTGCCTATATATATTTGTTTAAGACTGTTTCTGGACGTCTTCTCACTAAATACGTTAGAATAGTCCTGCTTGGTACTTTCGTCTGGGAAACATGTTGTATTTATTTGAAATATAAATAAAGGCAACAGTAGTATTCTGCTGTTCGAAAGTGATAAATTGTTTGATAGAAACCAAATCTGGGTCACAAACCAAAACCGAGGGGAAAGCGTTTATAAATATAAAATACCCCGCCATACTCGCATATGTCTGTCCCAATTGAGACGCATGTAATTCAGAATTTGACGTTGAAGTCTTACTGTCATACTTTGTTTTTCGTTAGTTATTTTTTATGGATCATGCCGGGTTTTTTTTCTTTTGCTTTGGTCCCCATTTTGTCGTATCAGGGCCTTTTATATTAGACTATTTTGCAAAGGTTTTGCTGATGGTCGCCGAAGGTCCGCGTGCAGTAATGACCGAGTGTTGCGTACGTCCTCGTATTGGATATTTGTTTCATTGTTAATCATATACATGCTCCTTATTTTTGTATACATACACATTGATTATCAGACAGAGACTGGATTCTCGTGCAGATGTACTGCCTCACCCCTTGTTTCGCAGTCTACCAGCTAGCTAAATGTATGAGTAATAATTTGTCTAATAGCTAAACGTTTACAATTCGGATAACTAAACATAATCTGTATGCCTAATCTTTTACTTCTGGTAATTCTCAGTATCTGGAATAATTTTACATAGCTTTTCGAAATTTCAGTTATGACCATACTAAAACGTATTGGCGGTATCGAGAGAATCATAATATACATTCCCGTTTGAATAGTTTTATACTAGTCATTTTTGGGGCACTTTATAGCTTGCAGATCGTGTGAGCAAAAGCTCCATGTGACCGTAATTTGACCACCTATATTGCTTTACTTTTACAAACTGTGACCAGGATTGAGAGTTGTCTCATTGGCACTCATTCCACATCTTCTTTTATCTATTTTGGTATACGTTTCAGGTTTTGGGATGTTTATTTTAAAGGAAGATTTTTACTAAGATATATATAATTTTTTTAATCAGCAGCGTATTTAAAAGTAGATTCAAAATCCAAGTTCTGTCACGCACCCTTTAAAAGGCTTTAAAAGAGGGAAGAAAGATACCAGAGAAAAGTTTATGTTTGTCAAAAAGTTGCAATATATGTGTAGATGAAAGGAACGAGTAGTATCATCCAGTTACTTCCTTACCAGGACAGACAATTATCATACATGTAACAATATCATAGGAGTTATCTCCCTGAAAATAATGCCTTCGATAGAATTTTTAGCTCACCTTCTATATATAAATATATAAATTTTCCAAATAAGATATCATAAATTACTTTTGTAAGCTTTCCACTCATGAATCACATTTCGCATGTAACATTGACTGGTACTAACTTGAACATTTCAATGTATTCAGTACGCATCTAAGTATTGACATAAAATCTTTATTTGTTTATCTAATAAATCAACCTGTTTCCTGTTTTCAGAGGTCTGATGATAAATATTTATTTTTTTCCCACAAAATACTTTTTTTTTCAATAGCTACTTATGTTAGTGAAACTGTTAGTTTCCGTAAAAAATCATGTTTTAAATAGAATTATATTTTACAAATTTCCGTTTTCCTATTTTCGAAGATTGAACGATAAAATCTTAGTTTTTCTCACATAATACTAATTGTCAGTCACGTAATTTGGTCAGAAATCATGTTTGTAATGTTACAAACAGAGAAATATTCTAATAAATAATGTTGTTTCATAAATACCGTCAATATTAAAAAGTGCAGCTCCTACCTAGACTTTGTAAAACGTCGTCAGTCTCTGAGCTGAAAGTTGATGTACCAGGGGTATGTGAAGAACGTCTCCTCCTTTTTCTTAAAAAAAATATCGGAAGGTTCCAAAAGCTTGTTGATAAATATTCTGTATCAACTTCCCGAATAATTCACACTGATCTGGCAGGATAGATTCAGGATGCTGACGTTGTTTATCATCTTAATAATGTGTTATTATATTCTTGTATTTGTCTTTATGAATAATACTTTTACTGTTTAGTCTGTTTGGTGATATCCGTTTGACGTGGCCCTGTACTTATAAATCCCGTTATTGTGTTATCGTTCTATGGTAACATTTAATATGTATACTTGTCATTCATTTTTGCTTATATGGTTTGTTTAGTAGTTCTACAACCCGTCATTCGGTTTTTGAGCTATGGTATATTTTTTTGTATTCTTGTCTCTCTTTTTTGCTCATGTACTTTGTCTCTATGCCTTTTTGTGCTTCTTTGTTACATCTTTGTTAGTGTTAATAATGATTAAGATTATAACAAAATGTGTACTACATATATGCATTCCGGTTTCCAGATTTCAAGAACGGCTACTTAATTGCAAATCTTACGGAAGCTTTCTTGTCGAAATCAAAGAGAAGTTAAAATTACATGCACTTTAAATAATGCGTTGACAGATAAGTTTTACAGGCATCAATGGACGAAAATCTCAAACGTTCGACAATGTTGTCTATTGTTCCCCTATTTTTGACACTTTTACCTATTATGTCTGTTTATATTTTTGCACATCGTTCTCAATGTAATGGAATCTAATGCGATTGTCATACAAGTGAGAGGTTTAGCTAGCTATAAAACCAGGTTTAAACACAATTTGATACATGAGAAAATGCCTGTACTAAGTCAGGAGTATGACTATTGCTAATATTGCGCATGTGAAATTTTTAAATTGTTTGTTTAAAAGAGGGACGAAGGATACCAAAGGGACAGTCAAACTCATTAATCGAAAATAATCTGACAACGCCATGGCTAAAAATGAAAAAGACAAACAGACAAACAATAGTACAAATGACTCAACATAGAAAACTAAAGAATAAACAACACGAACCCCAACAAAAACTAGGGGTGATCTCAGGTACTCCGGAAGGGTAAGCAGATCCTGCTCCACATGTGGCACCCGTCGTGTTGCTTATGTGATAACAAATCCGGTAAATAGTCTAATTCAGTAGGTCATATTCATGAAAGGGAAGGTGATTGTGGTTACGACGTAAGGAACATAACCAATATCATTTGTGAAACGGTTATTCTATAACGGTCAACCAACTCGTGATGGCGTCCGGAAAATGTACGAAGGGATGATTTCAAATTCACCATTTGGAACTCTTGCTTTAATAGCTTCCTTGTGAGCAGTAACCCTCTATCAAGAAAATCATGATAGGAAATGCGAGCACGGGAATATCGTATCAGTTGGGAGATATATACCACGTATGCAGGTGCTGCTGGAATGTTGCTACTTATAAATGGAAAGTTCACAATTGGAAAACTGAAATCATCTCTTTTGTCGTAAAGATTTGTTTTCAACCTACCCTATAATCATTGAACGACAAAAATATGTGACGTATAAAATTTTCTGGCGTCAGACACGCGAATCAATGAATGTGTTTGTAGATAGATGTTTTTGTGTTTTGTTTAATTGTTACACGATGATGACTGCTGTACCAATATTTGACTATTTTATTCATTATGTCTGTTTAGTTCACGCATCATTGTAAATATAACGGAATTTGATGAGACTGTCAACAAAGTGAGAGGTTTAGTGCTATTAAACCAGGTTTAATCCACCATTTTCTACATTTAAAAATGCATGTACGAAGTCAGGAGTGTGATAGTTCTTGTCCATTAGTTTTTGGTGTGTTTTGTCATTTGATTTTGCCATGTGATTAGGGACTTTCCGATTTGATTTCCTCTGAGTTCAATATTTTTGTGATTTTAATTTTTGTTGTCTATTCGTTTGATGTGTTTTATCATTTGATTTTGCCTTTTGATTAGGTACTTTTCGTTTTGAATTTTTCTCGGAGTTCAGTATTTTTTTTATTTTACTTTTTAACCCAAACTTGTTTATTTTCACAACTCATGATTTTCTTTAGTTCGTCGAATATGAGGACATCCTGGACATCATTAACACACAAAAACACTAGAAAGACATAACCTAAGACGAATCCATCATTGCTTCATTAGGTCGTATAAAATACATGAGGTTATCCCCGAATAAAACTAACCGTTTTAACTAAAACAGGTTGATTGATCAAAACGATTGAGATCAATTAGAATAGATTTACCTGTTACAAGGGGTGACAGCACTGTAAGCTTCCTGTGTTTTGGGGAATGGTAGTTAAAAAACTTGTTAGTAGCTACTGTAAAATATTTTTGAAGCAGTCGAATGTATCCTGAAGCAAACGTTTTTTTTTTTAAAAAACAATGGGAAATCTTCGAGCTATAAGCAGTTTTATCTATCTTGAATGTGTCTGTACCATGCCTAAAAGGGTTTGCCCGTGACCTGATTTCAAGTTTTATCGTGTTTAACTGCAATATTTTTATTTCATTTTCTCTAGAGATTTTTCATTATGTTAAAATTACATTAAAGTTTCGTTTCATTATATACAAAGGAACCTCCGATTCCAATGATACATAGTTTTATACAAATCATTTAGAAATTATATAACTACTTAGGGTTCACCTATGCATTGTACAACCAAATACGACGTCATCAAACAAAAAATGTTGATTGCACTCTTATCTTTTTTGTCGATAAAGACCTCATTTTTTTCTTTGTTATAGTATACATATATGCCGATTTTGCAGACATTTGCTATTCTTGAGCTCCTGTGGTTCAGTTTCAGACATATCATCTTATCATTTTGCTGGTGGAAAACGAAATAATTGACGGTTGACATACTTTGAAGAAATAAACGTTTTCTCCCCGTTTTGTGGATAATATAATTAAGATTCACGACATACTAAGTTTCAGTGGCATTGACAACCGCAGAATTCAGATATGAAGGACATTCGTGGTTGGGTGATATTTCTTTAAAAAAAATATGAGTCAGGTACCTTGTGTTATATTTTTAAGTCGACAGGTTATTTTCTTTTAAGAGACAGACAAGTGTCCTCATTATTCATTATCGTTTGAAACATTATATTACTTTAAATTATTATTCGTCAACCACAGTCTAGTAACACTCTCTTGCAAAACAGTTGTTTTACTGCATTCTTTATTTCTTAGTTGGTAAGAAATAGTCAAATCTAAATAAACCTTCTTTCGTTTCTATTAGTCACATAAGTATTTCGTTTTACATCGACATAACGGGCAACGTTGTTTCTTTTTCTTGAAAAACAAATGGCCTTGCATATCACAGAGTTGAGCTCATCTCATTTAACATTGTCATGGTGATGCTCGTCTTCATTCCATTCTTCAAGATCTATCTGTTCTATTGTTTCATCATGATCATTTTTATGATACGAAACGGATTCTTGAAAAAAAGTATATTCATTTATTCAGACTGAAAAGCCATTTTATAACAATTTAAACATTTAATGCAAACGTTTAGTTGACAACAAGTTTTACAACTTTCTATAATTTCTCTTTTAGAGGAATTCATTATGTAATGTCATTCAATAATCTTTTTTTCAAAGCGCAGTTAAATTTTTATCCATGTAATCTAAAAATATAAAACTTAAAACTAGGGTATATGACAAAATCAAATACTTAAGTTTTTTCTAATGTCAACCTCTCATTCTTGAGTATCAATATATTACCCAACATTTCATAGGACATTTAAGCATAACAGTTGATACATTGACAATGAAAACCAAGGAGTAAATATACGAGAACTTTTTCTCACTTTGACGAATTTCGACAAATACTTTCAACTTCAATACTGTTGCAGCAAGTTTGCTAGAAAGAGCGGCTGCATTATTATTCAAAAGAATAGAATGGTAATCATCTTCTATCATTACAGTCATAACTGTCTGTTGACATTGACTTTGTCATAAACCCCGAATGGCTAAGTATGTTATGTTCTTTCATATTATTTTTTTTTATCAAATTGTAATGCACATTTAATATACGGTACTCTAAACAAAGACTTTATACACTTAACGTAGTCCTAACTAATATAAATATAAAAGTAAAAAACATAAATACCGAACTCCGAGGAAATTTATAAACGGAACGTCCATAAGCAAATGTAAAACTGAAAGATCAAACACATCAAACGAATAGAAAACAACTGTCATATTCTTGACTTGGTACAGATATTTTCTACTGTAGGAAATGATGGACTAAACCTGATTTTATAGCTAGCTAAACCTCTCTCTTTGATGACGGTCGCATTAAACTGCATTAAATTGACAACGATGTGTGAACAAAACAAAACAGACATAATAGGTAATAGTATCAAAAATTGAGGAACAGCATTCAACATTCAAACGTTTGTCATATTCATCAATTGATGACTTTAAAACACTTTAATTAAACAGCTTACTTTTTGATTTTCGACAAGAAAGCTTCCGCAGGATTTGCAAGTAGCCGTTCTTGAAATCTGGAAACCTGAATGCATATATGACTGGATTACAAGCACTGCTGGAAAACCCAAAGCAATAAGCCTGAAATATAATTTCCATCATTCATAAATCTTAAACTTACTGCAGCTAAGACAAAATGGCGTCTATAATGAGTTTTTTTCTTACACAGTTAACACTATAAATGATATATTGATATTATACAGTATAGTTATGGACTTGTTTTTATCAACGGTTTAATCATTGTTATGGATATTTTGCCAACTTTTCTCATGTCTAAATTGTGTTATATCGAAACTGTGATCTCAACGCGATACAGTCGCTGTGTGCAACGCGCCTTTAAATCACCAACGACCAGCCAATCAATCAATCAATCTATCAAATTTTTCGTTCAATCATTTAGCATATCGATCAATTATAAAATATTTAAAATCATGGTAGCAACAGAACAATCACCAAACTTCAATGTTGCCTTATGCAGTTACAACATAAGTGTTTGAAGGTCGAAAATATCAAAACGGTACTAGAAATGTAATAAATTTGTTTTGTTCACCACACTCTGTTGTCAATATAATGGATCTGTATGCGACTGTCAAACAAAAAACAAGATAAGCTAACCATAACATCAAATTAAATTCACTATTTTCTACATAAGGAAATGTGAATTGTCTGTTCCCAGGAACATGACTAGTTTTATTAGCTTTTGTTTTATGGACTACATATTTCCAAAAATTCAAAATACTTAGCACATGTCGAGTTTCACGACTCGATAAACCATTCGGATCATAAAGAGAAATGATTCTCCCATGGAAATACGTTGAATCTGCCTTTGCGTTGGGTTGTCAACCCCCTTTTATAAATTGATATTGCTAAAATTTCCAGAACACATAGTGCATTAGTTTTACTTACCAAAGGATTCAAGAAAGCTGGAATTGTCTTTCTGTCAATTGTGAAAAATATGAAATTTGTGTAGAACATGTATGGAAGCCAACATATAATAAAACAACTTAAAACGATTACTAAGGTATGAATTACAGCTTTTTCATTTACAACCTTTGTATCAGAACGGCTCCTAATATCTTTTTGTTGTGTTGTTGACTTGCGTCGAAATACTGCATCATCCTTTATTACAAAGTATATCCTCGAATACATAATTACCATAATAATGAGAGGTATCACAAAGTTCAACATTAAATTTCCAAAAGATAGTGCAAATGATTTTATATTAAAAATTGGGTACTTTGGCCCACACTGTATAGTTTTAGCTTTGTATTCTGCTGCGCTTAGGTAAAAAGTAGTGAGGAGAGCAAAGAGAATACCCCATCCCCACGACGCTAAAATCATGGTATAACATGCGCATTTACCAACTGGAGTTGTATTACAATCAGATAGACGCCTAATGGATATGTATTTATGGATACTAATGTACATCAAACTATGCACGGATGTGAACAAAAATGTTGCGTTTAGAAAAAGATTCGCATTGCATAGAAAATCTCCCAAATCCCAATGTTCTTGTGTGAGTGTGTAGAGAGACACTGGAGCGTCAAACAACCCAGTCATAACATCAGACAATGCAAGATTAAACAAAAACAAATTGATATGGTTGTGCACGTGGCGCATTTTGCTATCCAACAGAATCACTAACATCACAAGAATGTTTCCTATTATAGAACATAAAATTATGATAATCAACCAAACAGCGAAAAAACTTGTAAGAGCTGGTCCATAATAATCATAAATGACAGTAAGATTGGTTCTGTTTAATACTGTAGTTGTGTTCATTACAAGCACCATTATATTGACACGCTGATACAAGCACAATTGACACGAATAAATTCACATGTAATAACTGTGGTGTCTACAAACTGTTACGAAAAATTTCATCTGAAATGAAATAATTCATATATAATTGTTAAACAACTTATGATACATATTTCTTTTTCTATATTGTTAACCATTTAAACACCTTTAAACGTATTACATGCTCTTCAACTCCTATTTATCTCTTCTTCCTGTTTTGATTAGAGCGCCATTGATGAGTCGTATGTAGACGAAACGGATGACGACTAACCAATTGTTAAGCGTGTTATCTTTGAGAAATTTGTACATAACATTCTCAGGATGAGTTATATTAGTTTGACTAAACAATAACAAATTTAGCACGAGTTTTACATTGGTAAAAAGAAATAATAAATAGAACAGAAAACAGAGAGTTTTCTTATAATGTTATCACTTAGATGAGCAAGCGACGAGCACAATATGCGATTCGAGTTTTGAGTATAATTGATTTACAACATCGCTATGGAGACACGTGCAAAGCTCTCTTTATTTTCCTGATGACTGTATATGTCCCCGAAACACTCTAATTCTCCGTAAATTATCCAAAGATAAAATGAACTTGTCAATTCATATAATCCTACACCACGCATATTGCTTCGAGGATTTTCATTCACAAGAGGGTATTAAAGACCTGTCTTTACCTTCAAGAATGAAAATCCAAACCAGCTGATTCATTTCGTGCATCATCCCTATTAAAAAAAGTAAAATAACAAAAATATTGAAAACGGAAAGTCCCTAATCAAATGGCAAAGTCAAAATATAAAACACATAAAACAAATGGATAACAACTGTCATATTCCTGACTTGGAACATGCATTTTCTTATGCAGAAAATGATGGATTGAACCTGGTCTTATAGCTAGCTAAACCTCTCACTTGTATGACAGTCGATTTTGATTGTTATTTGAACATCGGAAAAAAATGGACGTGCAAACTTTAGGAAAAATATTAACAAAATCGATTAATATGCAACATATATATCAAACTTTTTAATTTAAGTCAATAAAAAAGTTAGTTCAATCAAATCAAAAACTCGTCCCCACTAGTGCTGAGTAGTATGCAGACAGGAGCTAGAACTGCCGGGGAGTTTGACTCTTGTGAAATAAATTTAATTACTCCGCATAATAACTTTTATAATCATGATTCGTCTTTCATCGTTACAGCGGGGTTAAAACCTTATAGAAACGTTGAAACTTCCGTTGTAATTCTGTTTCAAGAATTCAAAAGAGATGATAATGATACAAGTAGGACATTAAACAAGTAAGACATAAACAGGCGGACTATGTCATGGTAAAATGTAAAGCGACCCAAAACCCAGCAGTAAACAAAATACCAAAAAAAAAAAACTAATACCGGAGGAAATAGATGTGCTCCAGAAGGGTAAGTAGATCCTGCCTATAATGTCGCTCTCGTCGTATTGATAATGTAATTACCCGGTGATAAGTCTAATTCGATAGGTCACATTCGTGAAAATGAGAGTTAGCTCGTAGCTATGATACGGGTGGTTTAGTAGCCGTTTTAAGTTTTCGATGTGAATCATATTGATCGAATAAAGGTAACAGTGATATATTGCTGTTAAAAAGTAATAAATCGATTGAGAGACAACAAATCCTGGCCACAAACTGAAACTGAGGGAAACACATCAACTATAAGGGGAAAACAAGGGAACAACAGAAACACTTAAGTGAAACAAAACAAATGCCTATGCAACATACATAGAAACGAACTATTTGATAACAACTGCCATATTCCTGACTTGGTAAAGGACATTCTAAGAAAAATAGTGGATTAAACCTAGTTTTATGGCTAGCTTAACCTCTCACTTGTATGACAGTCGCTTAAAATTCAAATATCTTGACAATAATGTGTGAAAAAAATCAAGCAGACATATTTGAACCTAATGGTCAGTAGTTGTCGTTTGTTGATGCGGTTCATAAGTGTTTCTCGTTTCTCGTTATTTATATAGGATCCTTGTTTAAGATCGTACTTTGACCTATAATGGTTGTTCTCGAGTAAAAGCACCGCATAAAATGTAATAGATAGTTAGACACTATTAAAGTCAAAATGGATCAGCTATACAAGAACTAAATACATGTCTCGGTGGTCGATTCTATTGGATGACTCATAAAGTTATTTTCTTACCCTTGAATGCCGATTTTCAGGTGGTTACTTATCATCTTAAAATCTACAATAGAAACGTCGAACCTGTTAACAACAACAATGATTAGCAATACAAAATCTACAACAAAACAGCAAAAATTATCAGAAATACAAAATCAACTATCAAAACCATCAGTGACTCCTCAATGCCTGCGTCATACTGTCCCGAATTGAAACCAGATGGACACACGAAGACAATACGTAGGAAAGAAGAAGCTGCCCGATCGTCTTAGGAAAGCCACAAGACTACGTGAAACCCTCGTGATGCCGTCATGTAGCCATCGTATTATAATACGATGACAGGGAGATTGGACCACGATGTGGACAAAGACAGTCGAATTTGAGTAGCTGAGTCGTTTTACATGTGTCATAGTAACTTGTACATAAAAAAAAGGTCAGCCTCAGAGCTTCTTCCCTAGACAGTCCATACTGAATTCTACAGAACAGTGGCGTGTGTAACTTTCATTAATTAGCTTCAATCAAAAATTAGTTTCTATGGCTTTGACGTACTTTGATGATGAGAGAATAAGGAAAAGAATTGTTTTGATGAATCTTAGAGCAAAAGATGAGCAACTCTCACAGATCCAGCACTTCCTCTAACAAGTAAAAAAAATCGGTGTATCGAAATTGATATTGCAGCTGCAGGAAAGTTATCGGACGACAACGGCGGGATGGCTAATCCTCGAATGAACCGATTGTCCATATTGCCAAGTAATATTGCGCATATGTTTATACAGACTGTTTGGTTTTTAGTGTTAATACGGTATGACATTTAAGAAATGGTATAAATAGAATCCACTTAAATGTATACAGAGTGTAATACACAAAACTGTAAATCAATAACAGTAACTGTATAATAATGTACACTATTACTGAACGTGTGCTGGTATAACACTTACCTATAAAGCCCTGTGCATCGCGTTTTTCAGCATTTTAAAGTTTCTTTCATATGTCTAATTCCTGATGACGATATAAACCGGAAAACAGAAACATATGTTTAATGACCTACTCCCTTCGTTTACGTCACACTTTACTCTCACAAAGAAGTTTAGTATAAAGTTTCTTTTACTTCTCTAACTAAAACACATTGGAATGTTAAATTTTTTTAAATGTGTAGAATAAATATGAATGTTATCACAGATTATCAAATAATTTCTAAATGTACAAAAGCCTAAATACTTGTCAAACAAACATCTTATGTGTAGTCATTTCAACCTTTGATGCATAATACATTTTCTGAAACGTTTTTATATGAATGAAATTGAAAATAAATAATTTAACAAACAAAAATTTAACAATAGGCTTTTTATAGTCAGATTTATAACAAGAGACATATAATACGTATATGTATTAAACGATGAAGGGCCATAACTCTTGAACGGCAAGAGTGAAATGAGGTCTGAAATCGTCAATATCGAACTTGACCCCTCAACCGTCCAACATATATATTATTTGAAATCCAAGTAAAAATAAATATCTATTTTTTTCAAATTATTTCATGCTACATTTCTTTTAATTATTTTTCAGTTATTTACATGATTATCGTTCAGCATAGTTAGTTTCTCTACAGTGCTCTTCTCGGTTTTATTTGTTAATGATTATAATTAAGTTTATAGAATAAGGGTATATTTACGCCAACGGGACAGTTAACAACAACATAATTATAATCAGAACTTTTATCTCAATTTGCTAATATTTTGTGTTAATATTATTTTTCCTTTTTTGTGATAAATAATTTTGGTTTTTCCCAAGTAAGCATGGTTATACTGCAAACTGTATGATGACAGATAATCAATAGTATAAACTCGATGGAACCGCTGCTGAAGCTGACGTGACTAGGTCTTCTCCCCTTTTCCGATTGATTTTCTACGATCGATGAGTTGCTGTAAAGCGTGGTGGTTTTATTATAAATTATAATATTGCAGTGTGCGTCATCGACAAAACATTATATTTTAGACGCCATTTTGAAATACACAGAAGTGAGAATAAACGGACATTTTCGTTCTTTGAAAAGGATGCTTTTACAGTGTTTTGTTGAAAATTATAGATAACAAAAAACTAACATAACATTTCAATGTTGCTACGTGTGCAAATGGCAGGTATAGAGTTCTACGACGCGGTTCTAAACAACGAATTAACGGTTTTAAAGCGGCTGGTAGCTCAACACAAAATAGACTTGAATGCAAAATTTGTTGAGGTAAGGAAAAAGAACCATGCCGATCTTTACCCAATACACCTAGCGTCCTATAGAGGATATACTTATATGTTGCAGTATTTGATTGAATCCAAATGTAATGTCAACCAAACAACAGGGACTCTCCGTAGAACAGCACTACATTTTGCAGTTTTACGACACAAAATGGCGTGTATGTTGCTGCTTATTGCAGGCGGGGCCAAGCTTGATGCCAAAGACACGTTCAGTAATTCCCCTTGTCATTACGCTGCAGACGATGGCTACTGCCAGATTCTTGACGTGCTTATTCGACGTGGTGTTGACGTTAACACCCAAGATATCACCTCCAAAACCCCATTGATGAAGGCTGTAAGGAATAACAAGACTGATGCAGTCCTGCGCTTAATCAGGGCATGCTGTAACTTGAACATTACGGATAGAAATAGCGATATGGCGTTGCATTACGCATCAAGAAACGGGTGTGCAGAAATTATAGACATTTTGATATCTGCTGGGAGTTTAATAGATGTTCAGAATTACTGGGGAAGAACCCCCTTAATGGAGGCCGTTTGTTACAATCATAAAGACGTTGTTTCACGAATGATCAAAGCTAAATGTGACTTGAACAGACGAGAGTTTAAAACAGGAGATACAGCGCTACACATCGCGATAAAAAGGAATTATACTGATGTTGTCGACTTGCTTTTAGCAGCCGGAAGTCGTCATGATATATATAATCATCAAGGAGAAACGGCTGCTTTTGACGGTGTTGCAACAAATAAAATTGAAGTGATTCGGCTCATGATAAAGCATAACTGTGATCTTGAACAACCAGGAAAGTATTTCTCCAATGGAGTTTACAAGTCTCTGTTTCAAATAGCAGCAGAAAAGGGCCATTTTGAAATATGTAGACTACTTGCGACATTCGGTTATGTTGACTTTACAGCAAGAGTCCATATTTACACGAACTATATTCCATCGCGGTTGGTAACTGACCAAGAGGATGTGGTACAATGGCTTCGTAAAAAGATGCAGACAGCTACCTCACTTCAACAGCTTTGTCGTAAATGTATACGTAAAAGTCTAGGATATAAAATAGTTCAAAATTTAGAATGTTTACCCATGCCTAGAGCTTTAAAAGATTTTGTGCTTATTAAAGAAGTTAACGACAAACAAATGACATTTGATCGTTGATCATTAAACCTTCAACAGACTATGGTGCTTGTGATGTAGCGTTGAGTTATCTCCCCTTTCAGCGTAGTCCGTTTGGCTGTTATCTGTTACATGACGTCGTTAACGTCAAAAGGATTTACCAAAGACATATTCCGACATTTATAATTTACTTTGATCTGGTTTAAATTTCCTACTGAAAACGATGTAAGATTATTCAACTCAATGTAGAAAATGCTCATTTTGGAGATAATATCGCGTCCATATTTTTCTATGCATATGTTGACCCTATGATGAGCTAAATGAATAAAATGTTGTTAGTTATTGTATGTCATACATACAAGCTTCGTTAAATGTCATTGTTGATGTTCTTAAACATAAAATTCCCATTACTTGTCAATTTTTACTTTTTTATGCCAAATATAAAACCGGATTATATATATATGATCATATATAAGGATATTGTCTTGTTTTGCACAGATATGTCTCCGAAAACCCGTCTAGTTAATCAAGTATAATTCTAACCAACTTGTACATTTCTTAGATTCACTTATCAACAGGGACCAGTGAGGAGCGTTTAGGGCAAATAGCGAAAATGGACAGTATTTTTTACAATCTCTGGAAAATGTATTGACTGAAAGACCGTATTATATAAATGAAAAATATTATTGAACTGAACTTTGCATTATAATACCACATGGATGTCTTTGACACGATTGAAACGCACATGAATTTTCAATAAAAAAAATAATAAAAACTTCACAGACTTTAATTATAAAAAAAACCAAAACGATTTGATTGTCGAACTTTTACTTCTATGGCATAATTCGCTGAACCTACTAATTCAGTCGACATCATTTTATTTACGCGTTTCACTATCTGTATTGTTATTTCCAAAGACCACATTGCATTGCGTTTTTCACTCTCTTATATGATTGTTTTCAAACAAAAGTTGTGTACAAGAATCTTAAATGTGAGCTATCAGTTGCAGATAGCATGAAGACATACCACATGCACCAATAAAGTTGCAATGTTGATTTTCACTCTAACTATAACATTCAATTTATTCTGGCATTATGCAAAAGTTTCGCCAAGTGTATTATTTTGACACAATACTTGGCAAAGGTCAATGATATCAACACAAAGACAATTATGTTACCCTCTCCTGAACTTATATATCACATTGTTTTACCCTCTCCTGAACTTATATATCACATTTTTTAGTATGATTTACGAAATTCAATTGTGCTATAACTTGCTGCATTCTCAACCCCTCAATCTGATCTTTGATGTCAGTATGTATATCATTAAATGCTTAATATTATCGAATAAGCCGGTAGAAACAACTGCACATATCAAATTAAATATATCTCAACACTTACAAACCTAGTTAAATGTCACGCACATATCAAATAAAATATATCTCAACACTTACAAACCTAGTTAAATGTCACGTACACATATCAAATTAAATATATCTCAACACTTACAAACCTAGTTAAATGTCACGCACATATCAAATAAAATATATCTCAACACTTACAAACCTAGTTAAATGTCACGCACATATCAAATAAAATATATCTCAACACTTACAAACCTAGTTAAATGTCACGCACATATCAAATAAAATATATCTCAACACTTACAAACCTAGTTAAATGTCACGCACATATCAAATTAAATATATCTCAACACTTACAAACCTAGTTAAATGTCACGCACATATCAAATAAAATATATCACAACACTTACAAACCTAGTTAAATGTCACGCACATATCAAATAAAATATATCTCAACACTTACAAACCTAGTTAAATGTCACGCACATATCAAATAAAATATATCTCAACACTACAAACTTAGTTAAATATCATTCAAGTATTCATTATTTATATGATATGAGATTTAATTTCGGTTTTGCAAAGTGCATGCAGGGATTTCGCTACATCTGTGCATTTCCATAGTAAAAACGTTTAATAAAGATATATTCTACAGTCCGAAAGGTTACTCCACATTAAAACTAGATGCTCCGCAGGGCGCAGCTTTATACGACCGCAGAGGTTGAACCCTGAACGGTTGGGGCAAGTATGGACACAACATTCAAGCTGGATTCAGCTCTAAATTTGGATTGTGATTAAATAGTTGACACAGCATAGGTTTCTGACACAGAATGAATGTGGTCTAATGAGACTTAAAATATTGTTTTTGCCTTTGAGCAATTCACTATGCTGTTGAATATTAATCCTCTCAAAAAAATGTTTGAAGAAATTTTCTTTTTATTTATGAAATCTGAAATGAGAAAAATTTAACCCCCCCCCCCCTTTTTCCCTTTTTCCAAAACTGATCTCAATTCAAATTTCTAATGGAGTTTGCAACAATAACTACTCATTTAAATACATCAGTAAATATTAAAATGTAAAATAAAGCGCTTGTTATCACTGAATGGTAAAGATTGTTTTAATTTATCAGTTGATAGTAAAAGTGAATATACATTGTATATTGTATAAAACAATGATTTAAGTTGATTCAACTACTATTCTGGACAAAGAAAGATAACTCCAATTATTGTGCAATTAGATATTTCTTGCTATTGCGCAATACTGTGCAATTGAAAATATTTTCTATTGCACAATACTGTGCAATTGAAGATTTCTTGCTATTGCGCAATACTGTGCAATTGAAAATTTCTTGCTATTGCACAATACTGTGCAATTGAAGATTTCTTGCTATTACTGAATACTGTGCAATTGAAAATTTCTTGCTATTGCGCAATACTTAATATAATAATTTTGGATCCTGATTTGAACCAACTTGAAAACTGGGCCCATAATCAAAAATCTAAGTACATGTTTGGATTCAGCATATCAAAAAAGCCCAAAAATTCAATTTTTGTTAAAATCAAACTTAGTTTAATTTTGGACCCTTTGGACTTTGATGTAGACCAATTTGAAAACGGGACCAAAAATTAAGAATCTACATACACAGTTAGATTTGGCATATCAAAGAACCCCAATTATTCAATTTTTGATGAAATCAAACAAAGTTTAATTTTGGACCCCGATTTAGACCAACTTGAAAGGTGGGCCAATAATAAAAAATCTAAGTACATTTTTAGATTCAGCATATCAAAGAACCCTTAGTATTCAATTTTTGTTAAAATCAAACTAAGTTTAATTTTAGACCCTTTGGACCTTAATGTAGACCAATTTTAAAACGGGACCAAAAATTAAAAATCTACATACACAGTTAAATTCGGCATATCAAAGAACCCCATTTATTCAATTTTTGATGAAATCAAACAAAGTTCAATTTTGGACCCTTTGGGCCCCTTATTCCTGAACTGTTGGGACCAAAACTCCCAAAATCAAACCAAACCTTCCTTTTATGGTCATACACCTTGTGTTTAAATTTCATTGATTTCTATTTACTTATACTAAAGTTATGTTGCGAAAACCAAGAATAATGCTTATATGGGCCCCTTTTTGGCCCCTAATTCCTACACTGTTGGGACCTCAACTCCCAAAATCAATCCCAACCTTCCTTTTGTGGTCATAAACCTTGTGTTTAAATTTCATTGATTTCTATTTACTTATACTAAAGTTATTGTGCGAAAACCAAGAATAATGCTCACTTGGGCCCTTTTTTGGCCCCTAATTCCTAAACTGTTGGAACCAAAACTCCCAAAATCAATCCCAACCTTTTTTTTTGTGGTCATAAACCTTGTGTCAAAATTTCATAGATTTCTATTTACTTAAACTAAAGTTATAGTGCGAAAACCAAGAAAATGCTTATTTGGGCCCTTTTTGGCCCCTAATACCTAAAATGTTGGGACCAAAACTCCCAAAATCAATCCCAACCTTCCTTTTGTGGTCATAAACCTTGTGTTAAAAGGAGTAGGTCCGGTAAGGACCGATTTTGGCCTCAAATTTCAGGTTTATCTGACGAAAGATGTTGACCACTTTTTAAACATTTAAGTGTCTATTTCATTTGATTCAATTAATTATTTGAAAGATTTTAACTAATTTAGGCAGCAACCATTTGATTTTCTGGGGGGGGGGGGGGGGGGGGGGACTATGGTTTTTTTTGGAAAAAAAGTTTGTTTCCAGTTTTTGGAGAAAAAAATAATTTGTTTTTGATTTTGAGAAAAAAAAATTGTTTGTTTCACCCTCAGCTGCCACTATATGTAATGCTAAAATTGAAAGAAAAAAATTGTTTTCGACCTGTCTGTCGCGAAAAAAATAGATTGCTTTTCGCCGCAGGCGAAAAAAAAAGTTTGTCTAGAAAAAAAAACCATAGCGCCCCCCCCCCCCCCCCCCCCCCCCCCCCCCCAGAAAATCAAATGGTTGCTGCCTTAGTCATTAAAAACGCTCCGATTCAAGCTCAAATATGAAAAATCTACCAAATATGCCGAAAAATGTCACTTTTAAGATAGTTTTTGTCAAAAATGAAAGTGGCCGCATCCGTGTTCATCCTCAACCTTTATATATGTTATGTATTATCATCAAATACAACTTACATTTCAATATTTTGGATGAACACGAATGCGGCCACTTTCGTTTTACACGGAAACCGTCTAAAACTTATATCAAAATGCTAGAATTGTGAACATTTCAGTAATTTGGCATGACTTAATGGTGCTAGTACCCGATATATAAACATCGTATTGTCAAAAACAGCCCATATTTATGTAGCAGAAGCATTCTACTGTCCAATAAATAACTAAAAGTATACATTTTAACAATTTTGTAAAACTGCTATATTTTGGGGCCAAAAAGGGGTCTTACTGGACCTACTCCTTTCATAGATTTCTTTTCACTTTTACTAAAGTTCGAGTGCGAAAACTAAAAGTATTCGGACGACGACGCAGACGACGACGCCAACATCATACCAATATACGACCAAAAAAAATTTAATTTTTGCGGTCGTATAAAAAAGGCTAGCATAAGACTAGAAAAAATATGTTTTAATCTGAAATTCCATCAAAAATACCATCTTCGCTAGCCAAGGGTTACGGAGGGGGGGCAAGGGGGTCCCAATAACAGCAAAACAGCAAATTGATTTGGCTCATAACAGATAACAAGGAATTAGAATGGACAAAAACAGATAACAGTAAATGAAATATTAAAATTATTCGGTCTTTGACAAATCAGTATTTCTTATTATGGATATAATCCTTTGTAATGCATTCCATTTTTTATGACTATGTTTTTAGTATTAATTTATGTATCTAGAATGTGTTTAAATTACTACTCAATATATTATAATATTTTTATACGCTCGTTTACGGAACGTAATTATGGTATACTGTTGTCCGTCTGTTGTCAACATGTCGGACATTAACTCAAAAACTCTTTAACCATTTGCATTAAACTTTGGGAAATTGTTTATATCTATTGACGTGAGCTCCCTTTTTTTTCTTCTTTTTTTTTTGTATAAATTTTAGATTTTAAGTTTCTGGGTAATGGGTTTTTATTCAATAAAATTGGTGTTTTTTTCAATTTTCTGATAATATCTCAAAAATGCTTTCACAAAGCAAGGAATTTTGGTGAATTGTTTATATCTATTAACATGAGGTAACTTTCAATTTTTATAAATTTAAGATTTTACGTTTCCGAGTGAACGGGTTTTATTAATTAAAAAGGGGTGATTTTCCAGTTTTCAAACATTAACACAAAAAAATGTTCAGCAGTTCTCATGAAACGTTGGTGTATTGTTTATATATTGACTGAAGCTTCATTTGTTGCTAATCAAAAAGTGACCTAAAAGAGTTTGAATATTCTGACTTTTTCTAAATGACCATTTAATGAGGTGTGTGATTTTTTCTTAATAAAACTATGAGGCAAAGTGGTATATAGGGTAGAAAAATCAAAAGCACCAATTATAAGCATGCAATTTATCAAGTACTTTTTGACACTCTAAAAGCAATTTATTGCACTATTTTCAACGGCCTTATTTGAACAATTTTTTATCAGCTGAGGTTTTTGATTGTACCAAGTGTACTAGTAAGTAGAATACATAGTATCGTTCTAGTTTAGTAGGGAAACAATGGCTTGAAACGAAATAAATCTGTGTTTGTAATGAGTTAAGTGCAGCTTCGGACCCAAGTTCATGGTTGGAACTTTCATTGTACAATGCATTTGGTTTGCTTTGAAAAGAATTACAGAGATGAGTCTATGCACCATATTATATAAAAGGTTAAGTGGTTGTTAGGACCTAGTCCTTAATTGAGATCCTTGTCAGATATTCCTGGCCATATGTTTTCCTTTTTGTCATATTAAGAATTGTTTTAATTTAATATGTTCGTACGGAAAACAAGGAACATTATTCTGATACAAAAAATTAAGATAATTCTAAATACACATTCATAAAAAAAATGGAATTTATTACAAAGGATTATAAATCATAAGATATACTTGAATTGTCCTAGCTGGACCACACTTCTGTGATGGGTACATGTTAATGGAATCCTTCTCTGAATACGGGACAAACATATCAGTAGCGGTAGACCCCAATGGCCAATGATCTTCAATTTATACCGAATATTGACTGTCAAAAAAAATGCTAACATTCCAATTTTCAATAACAGTTAACAGCTAATACATTATCACAATAACAGATAACAAAAAAATCAAAAGCCCAATAACAGCTAACAAAGAATAAGACAATAACAGCTAACAGCAAATATATTTTCAAAATAACAGATAACAAAGAATAAAATTGCCCCATAACAGCATAACAGTTAAACCCCTTGCCCCCCCCCCCCTCGTTACGATCCACTCCCGTTCTCTTAGACTCTTAGGACGGGAGTGGATCGTAACCCTTGGCTAGCGAAGATGCAAAAATACATGCTTAGTCTTTTTTATACTTCTAACAAAACTTTCCCGTGCTATTTCATTTCATCTGTTGGAATGACTATCAACCATTATTTAGTTGCCTAGAGTAATATGGGTTTTTTATATTTTCATTTAGGAAGGTACATACTATACACAGGGAAAATTGCAACATATAATATTGAGAATAGAAATGGGGAATGTGTCAAAGAGACAACAACCCGACCATAGAACAGACAACAACAGAAGTCACCAATGGGTCTTCAATATGTTTATATATTCACAATATGTATGTGGTTTTTAGCTTGGTTCTGATCAATGCTTATATTCCAAATATATATGTATATGCCTCTATTATTGTTGTTGTTACCAATTATGTAAATCAATTGTATCTGATTTTATGCCCTTTATGGGCCTTGTAATTTTGGAAATAAAAATATTCTATTCATATGAAAACTAGAGGCTCTTAAGAGCCTGTGTCGCTCACCTTGGTATATGTGCATATTAAACAAAGGACACAGATAGATTCATTACAAAATTGTGTTTTAGTGATGGTGATGCGTTTGTAATCTTACTTTACTGAACAGTCTTGCTTCTTACAATTTTCTCTATCTGTAATGAACTTGGCCCTTTAGTTACAGAGGAAAATATTTTGGTTACCAAAATTTACCAAATAAATGAAGATTGTTAAAAATTGACTATAAAGGGCAAAAACTCCTTAAGGGTTCAACTGACCATTTTGGTCATGTTGACTTACTTTGCTGAATATTATTGCTGTTTACAGTTTATCTCTATCTATAATAGTATTCTCGATAATAACCATAAAAGGCAAAAATTTCCTTTAAAATTACCAATGGGTGGGTGGGGGGGGGGGGGGAGGGGGGAATGTGTAAGATAAGATATAAGAAAACTTTATTTTGATTCGGCATAAGTACAAATAAGCAACACAAGCTCTAAGGAGCTTTTGACCAAGTGTCCATAGAATACGGATGCCCCACTCGCACTATCATTTTCCATGTTCAGTGGACCGTGAAATTGGGGAAAAAAACTTTGATTTGGCATTTAAATTAGAAAGATCATATCATAGGGAACATGTGAACTAAGTTTTTTAAAGTTGATTGGACTTGAACTTCATCAAAAACTTTAACTTGAAGAGGGACCGACGGACAAACAGACAAACGAACGCACGGACAGACTATCGTAGATGGGCCATAAAAATATAACAAGAGGCTATCAAAATTGACAGCAAGCCTGCTTTACCTGCATTTACATCAGTCTTAGCTTTTGTGTTAAAGAAAAGACACAGCAGCAAAGTCATTCAAACGACTAAAATATGATTGGTATTTACTGCTTTATTCGCTAAGAAAACATTATTGATGAGCGAGACTAGTTGGCAGTCTTTATAAGGATTTGAATGGACTGATTTATGTTCCTGTGGAACGTTTCATGGGAGCTAGCACAACCAAACTTGTACAGTACAAAGCAAATTTCATGATGAATAGGTTAAAAGCTTGAGGTAAACAGTTCATCTGTTGTTATGGCTTTTCAAGTGGTACTCTCAAAAGTGTTTTTTTTAAACTGCAATTAGATAGTGCAGTCATCTGGAAAATCTGAGTGACACACAAAAAACGTGGAAAGGTTGAAAGGTTATTTCCTCATCAATGCATAATCTTAGTACTGCAGTTCACAACGAGACAGTATTTCAAGTATTTGTAAAATGGTCTTATTTTAAAATTCACAAACCAGTCCTGGATTTTAAGATTGGGACAATACATATATTCACTGCGAGATTATCCAAGATAACTCACCAAAACTAATCTTTGTTGGGTTAAGCACCATCATACAATAAAACTCATTACAAAAATTTACTCGACTCTTATTTACCGAGTGCCAAAAGAAAAGCTACCCTACATGTTTTTAGGGGGGTGGGGGTCAATGAAAAATACAAACTGACAATTCAGTTTTCAATTCTGTTGACTTTTTATATGATTATTAAATATATTCATTAATTATCTAAGCTTTCAGACTTTCAGATTTTTACAAACAATTTCCTTATTTTCAACTAAAAGAAATTAGATCTACACTTCAGATGCACAGGCACTCGTCTCAGAAAAAAAAATTCCTATAATTATGTCGTATATAGGATTATTTTTTTCTGAGACCGAGTGCCTGTGATCAAATTGCATATTTCCATAAAGATCCTCTGCAGCAAATCATAGTTTATCACAAAAAGAAATGTAGATTAACAATTTTCCTCTGCATTTGGTCTAGTGTGATCACAGTTAACTGACAACTTTCTGGGGTTTCATTTGGACTACTATGGGACTAATTACAAGATTCTGATGGCAATAGTTAATGCATATCAAGGACAAGTTAACAGCAAAGATGTGAACAAGTAATACCAGACATCAAATATAAAGAAGAAAAGCTGATGGTATATTTGTCTCTGCTTACTTTCAGATTATTTTTCTGACTTATATGTGACTAACAATATTTCTAAGTGAGCTAGCAATCCAATATGAAGTATTTGGTTTAGTTTTTTTAAACAACTTTTCATACTTCTGTGTAAATTTTAGTATACTTTAAGTAAATATAATCTTGACCTTTGAGATAACTGTCCTCCCTTCCTATAATTATAAATTAAAATATTTACCGGGTTTTTAATATCATGGCAACATGACAGGTGCCACATGTGGAGCAGGATATACCCTTCCGAAGCACCTGAGATCACCCTCAGTTTTTGGTGGGATTCATGTTGCTTAGTCTTTAGTTTTTATGTTGTGGCTTGTGTACTATTAATATTATTTGTATACCTTTTTCAATGTTAGCCATGGCATTGTCAAGTTTATTTTTGATCTATTAGTTTGACTGTCCCTCTGGTATCTTTCACCCCTCTTTTATACTTATTCAAGAATGACTTTCACTTGTCCTGGACAATTTGGCAACCTTTAATGTCAGATCAGAGTTTTATAAGCCGTGTCCTGAACCTTGGACAAATTGACATCAAACTAAATAGTGATCTTCCTCTCATTATGTGTGACCATCTATAATACCAAAATAACATGGTCCAACTTGTCAACTGTCATGGGGTAAAAACGATAAATCAAAGAATTCAACTTTATATATAGCTAATATAGGACAATGGTGTTGATTAAAAATTACACCACTCCAGACCCTTTTGTTTTCCACATAATTAATATTGCCCAGACCCTTTTGTTTTCCACATAATTAATATTGCCAATAATTAACAAGTTCCAGGTTGAATCCGATACCGATACCAATAGTATACAGTGTTCCAGCTAGGCCGTTTTCAGAGGGCGCGGCGCCCGCCCTTTTCCGAGTGGCGCCCTGTGCCCTTTTTACAGTTTCCAGGGCGCCCTGCCTTTTTTGAAGATCGATTGCATATTAATTTGCGTATTGATATGATACGCTAATTACTAAATTTTACCTGGGGAAAAGATTATGACTTTGTTTACCACCCCAAGCTAATCAATGATTACAACTGGTGTCATAATCTGTTGTTATAGGTAATCCGTTTATCGGATGGGTCATTAAGGATCATCAACATTAATTCGTTCAAATAGAATCGGTCAGTCGGCAATTATCTTTGAAGAAATGTGCATACAACAACTTGGGCACAATTTGCGATGTTTACCGTAGTTTCATGGAAGAAACGTAATGACAGAAAGTTGGAAAACCATTATTAACTCGTTGAAGACATTGTTTTACTTGTTTTCTGTAAAATAAACAGAAAATTCAGACGTATTTGTCATTGACTGCCTTCATTTTTGATACGAAAATAACAAAATCGGCAGCCATATTGTGATCATATTTACATCATATTTACGTACTGTTTATAATCCTCCAAAGAAGGAGCACACCCGAATAAAGAAAGATAACTCAATCTGATTTTTTTCCTAGCATTGAGTAACCCATTTACATATTCTAAAATGTGTCTCCATACTTCTTGCTTAAGAATATATATGTTTAGGTATTTATTTTGAGTTATGGGAGAAGTTAAAGAGGGTCTTAGTAGCAGTGTTGGTAGGGTGCCTTGGTCATCTTTTTCTGTATTCTTTATTTTTGATACTATTTTTCACTGTTGCTTTATATCCTAAAATTGTGAATTTACTGAGCTGTTTTGTGCTGTATTGCCATCAAGCACAGCAGGGTAGAAAGGTGAAACTGGTAAAATGTGGTAGACCATAGAAACAGTATGAAACAGATCTCCTTTCAAAACATACTGCATATAAAGTTCAACTGTGCCAAGCAATGATAAAAAAACTTGTGTGACAAGCTGCTTGACAAGTTTTTCAGCCTTAAAAGTAGAAAGATAGAGTTCTATATGGGCTAAAGATGTTGTTCTTGTATAACCTGGGATTCAACGAATAAACACAAATGTTTGATTAACATCTTTTATTAAAATATGCCCTTTTCATATTATCATATCGCGCGTTAAATGCCCTTTTTCAGGATTGGCACCCTGCCCTTTTGAAAACCTAGCTGGAACACTGGTATATTCAGTTGTTACTTATTACCTTATCTGTACGTTCCGCATCTGACAGATGCACCACCACATGGTGTATTCAGGATTTTGCTATATACACAGGTCATAATCATAGGGTTGACACTACTAAATTCAGTCATCGTCACATTGTTTCCGATTGTAGTATTTTAATCAGTATGACTTTTTAAGATGACAATACGAATATTAAAAATCTGGACTTAGGATAAGGGGTATAGGTACAGTTTTCAATTTGTTAGCTGGAATGACGTAAAACAGCGAATTAAAGAATTCAACTTTATTCAGAACTCATATACGACAATACTGTTGATAAAAAAATACTCCATTCCAGGCCCTTTTGTTTTCCAAATAATTAATATTACCAATAATTGATACGTTCCAGGTCGACAGGTTCAAACAGAAAGATTTTGAAAGCAGAGAAAACTGTGCATCTTATAATCGGCATGACTTTATCAGATGACAATACCAATACTAAAATAAGGCTTACACAGTTATATTTTAAAATTCAGTCACAGATCTGCGATATCACGGGTGTGTTCTAATATACCTTAATATGTGTGTTCTTTAATGTGGAAAGAATTGTTATTGCAGTCAGTAGAGGGTTTGTTTAGAATTCTTAATTACTTTTAAGAAGATATGCAGATATGGCAAAATATCAAATGCACAATAATTCACATGACAATAAATTTAATAACAAAAATGTCAGTATACCCTCCCTTCCCATTTTAACATTAGATAATTATGTCAGCTTCTTGGCTTTATTATATAGAGCATCCACTACTTTGCCCATGTTTTGAATGGTATCAAGTGAGTTCTCATAGGTCTTGTCCACTGGAGTTTCATCAAATACAATCAAAACACCAGCTCCTTGGTCCAATATACCTAAAAAAAAAAAAGGCAACAAATAATCATTTACTATTTTGCATACTTTTTAAATGAATTTTCACTGAAAATTGCTTTTGTAGATTAACTTATCCAAATAGTGAAATTTTCATTAAAATATTGAGGTTCTTTTTAACTTATAATTTTTAGTAACATGACACTGTTCAGAAATATAAGCAGGTAATTACTCAGATAGTAAACAGCAGACACAAATACTATATCAACAAGTGAAACTGCGAGCTACTGCTCACTGATGATACCCCCGCCGCAAGTGGATAATATTAATAGTGTAAAAATATGCAAGTGTTCGGTAAACAGGAAGTTGTCGAGTGATGAATCTGAAAACGCATCACACGGTATAGCTGACTTATATAAATCCTGAAACCAAATTTCAGAAGTCCTTGTATTGTAGTTCCTGAGAAAAATGTGACGAAAATTTTCAACTTGGCTATCATGTGTAAAATCAGACAAGTGTTCGGTAAACAGGAAGTTATCAAGTGATGAATCTGAAAACGCATCACACGGTATGGCTGACATATATAAATGTTGACACCAAATTACAGAAAGGGTGGATGTGTAGTTCCTGAGAAAAATGTGACGAAAGTTTCATGGGACGGACTGACTGACGGACGGACTGACGGACGGACTGACAGACAGAGGTAAAACAGTATACCCCCCTTTTTTAAAGCGGGGGTATAATTATTTGGGATTTTAGAATATACTGTGTACAAAATGTGAGTTTTCATCTTTGTGAAAAACCTGCCCTGTCGCAAATTTCTCAATAAGAAACACATCACACAAATTTTAGAATTTATAGTTATCCCTTTATTTTAGGCCATCAATCAAATTGTTAACTAAATAGATATTTCCTTCCATCTCTATCCGTATGATATAGTTTACAGCGATCTAGATGTTTTGTACTCACCATTCCATCTCTATACGTATGATATAGTTTATAGGGTTTAGATGTTTTGTACTCACCATGGAATTTTTTGTCTAGAATCATTTGTGATAATTTTTTCTCAACTGTGTCCTGAAAATAAATCATAACATTACTAACAATGTGTTAATCTCTGGATCATGTAGATGTTTTTATGTCCTGGCTTACTTATCAATGGGTTTTTCATATCATCTTTCATTCATATAAATATATCACTTTATATTTAGTATAAAAAAACTATAGTCTTTTTTCAGCATACTTTTGGTCAAATATAGTTTCAAACAAACATAGTGAATTTAAGCGTTGTCATCTAAAATCATGCATAAACAAAATCGTCAATTACATTTTGTGTGTTTTGAACCTCTATAAATTGAAAATGAACAAGTTTTTACCTGTAAATCTGTAATAATAAGTTGAATACTTGACTTACCATAGGTAATTTGATCAGGTTAGCTACATGTTGTACCTAAAAAGAAGTCATTTCTAGTTAATATTGTCATTAGATTTTCTTAACTGTCTGGAAGTGTCTATCATTGTATACAAAGTAAAATTCATATCAATAATAAACATAACAAGAATGTGTCCCCAGTACAAGAATGCCCCATCCGCACCATCATTTTCTATGTGTAATGGACCGTGAAAATGTGGGAAAATCTATAATTTGGCATAAAATTTGAAAGATTATATCATAGGGAACATGTGTACTAAGTTTCAAGTTTATTGGACTTCAACTTCATCAAAAACTACCTCGACCAAAAACTTTAACCTGAAGCGGGGCAAACGGACCAACAAAAGGACAAACGGATGCAAAGACCAGAAAACATAATGCCCATAAATGGGGCATAAAAATATTCTATAAAGTTTAATGGCCCTGTCTTAAATAGTAAGAGGAAACCATTACCCAAACAGGTAACTTTTCTCTACCTGCTCAACATTCACCTTTAATACTATAAGTTGGACTGAGATTTCCTGCAACTCAGACAAAAACTATTCTGAATGTTTATAATGAAAAGTCATTTTGGTCCTTTGATTGAATATTCACATATAAGTATATTTACATTTAATCAAATATGTTTTACTGAAGACAGCTGTCTTCCTCAAAATAAACCAGTGCAGGTCATGATCATAATATATAACTTTTAAAATTGTTGTAAAATTCTGTCGTTATTGACAATCTTGTACTGTTATTAACATAGTTTGTGATGCTCAAAACCCTAGAAACAAGCTATATATTTGTACATATATTACCTGGACCCTTGAGAAAGGTTCTATGATTCTACACAAATTCTGCTCCAGTAAGTTATCATATAATGTCTTCAGGTGGGCGTTTACAATTGGGTCATCTTCTAACTGAGATTTAAAGCTTGCAAGTGTCTACAAAAGTTACAAATCTCAGTAAATAAAACAACACTCAATATCTGAGATCTACAAATAATATTTTGAAATGCTAATGTTTTCAGAATACATCACTAGCATACTTTGTGTAGAGTCATTCATTCAAAAAATACCAATCACCTATTGCTTCTTCTAAATGATCAATGTTGAAGGCCTAATTGTGACTTCAAGAACAACAATAACAGCCCTGTTCCTTTGCTTTTGTGTGTTTCTGTCAGAGCATGTACTGATTTTGTCTCATGGATGGATACCACATATCCTTTGTTTTCCTGTTATGGAAATGTTACCCTAGAAAATCATGCCAGTCTAACAGTTTGTTAAATTATAAGAACATGGTATATGGATACTGTTTGACTTGGTATAGGATGACATACTATCACAAATATTCTAATGATTAATTTATTTTTAGTTGCTTAATGTCCAGTGGTTATTCTTAATATGCACCTAATTTCATCTTTCAAATGACCATTTTTTATGTATGAAATTAAAGAAAGAAAAAAAAATCTCAAAGAAATTTCATTTTTTTTTTTATGTTATAGTTTTTTATTTTTATTACCTTATGCTTAATATTCATTTACTTTTAAAGGAGTTTTATTTATATAATAATTCTGTTTGTTAGAAATCTTGATCGATTTATTTTGTATAACTACGTGCATTTGTAAACAAATGACCCCCCTTTTCTCTATAAAGACTGTTGTAAACGCGTATTTAAATCATACAATTATTTCTCAAGCATTGACAGAAAATTGATATATCCTCTGATTTTCTCTTTTTTTTTGTATACTGTTCAATAAGTCAGATACATAAATCATTTGGAAATGTTATTTATTTGAGGTCAAGTCAACAATATTTTACTTTCGTTTTTGACCTTGATTCTCTGAACACCATGTTGGTTTTGAAAAATGAACTTCAAAAGATACTGTTTTCCAGATTCTGAACAATATGATCTACTACATTTTCTTTAATTTGATGCTATTATTCCATAACATAAGATTGTCGTCTTATCTGATTGTCTTCACGTTTTAGTAAAAGCCAAAAAAAAGCCAACGAGTTAATGACCATCGGAACGTCTCTATTGTTATCTTTCAATGACCACCGGAACGTCTCTCTTGTTATCTTTGAAAAGAAACGATGCATTCTGACTTTAAATAGACAACCAATCAGTGACCTGAATTCATGTGAACTATATTTAGCCCAAGGTAAACACTGACTTTTCATCCTTGTTTATCGTGACCGCGACTTTGAGACAATACGTCTCTCGGCTGCCTGTAAACATTTGAAAAAGATATTTTGTCTTTTTGAATTTATATTTTTGTCAGTGAAGTAGTCGGCACTTGAAGCCACCGCAAACGGCGGATTTCTGCCGGCTACCGGCTTCAATGGAAAGCCCTGCTTCTGAAAGATATAACATGTGTAACCTGATAATTATATCTTGAACTGCTGTTTTTTAATATTCTGATATAAATCAATTCAATGTTTATACAACTGGTGAAACCTTAGTTGGGTTTCTGTTGTATAAATATTTACCATTAATCAGTTTTATTCACACGAAGTACCTTTTGAAATTCAGCAAGAGATCTCTTATGGCTAGCCTGAGCGATACTTTTCATGGCTTCAACAGCAGGGCCACTGTATTTCAAAGCCAGTTTACCACTAACAATAGCTTGGACTTCATCAGATCTACAAGTATTAAATTAATAGTAAATAATCGGTAAATATGCTTATTTTTATGTATTGAGAAATGATATTGCCTTAACACCATAATACACAATGTTGATTATTCTATCAACACAGGTTTGTTCTGTTCTCAAATATTAGACCATCTATGAAAAAGTGAGTTACAGCATTATATTTATCAGGGCAACATTGTCATGATTGTCCTAATATAAAAAGACTGCAACGTGACTATAGAATGTTACCCTCACCATATCAAACATAATAAGACTTTTTTGGTAAGATAGATCTTCACCAACATTGCACAATACAATTGTTAAATAGTATATAAACCAGTTATGGACATGATGGTTAATTCAAAAGTGTTTTGTTAATTTTGTTTTTGAAAAAGCCTTCAAGACTTTACTTTCTTTAACCTAATTTTTAGACACTTCCCTCTCCCCTTAATTTTAGACTCAGCATGTATTTGAGTGCTGTAACTTACATATTTAACCTAATTTTAGACACAGCATGTATATGAGTGCTGTAAAATACGTATTTAACCTAATATTAGACACAGCATGTATTTGAGTGCTGTAAAATACATATTTAACCTAATTTTAGACACATCATGTTTTTGTGTTGTTTAACTTACACATTTAACCTAATTTTAGACATAGCATGTATTTGAGTGCTGTAACTTACGTATTTAACATAATTTTGGACATCAACATGTATTTTAGAGCTGTGATTGCTTTAGGACTATCTATGGAATCATATCCTTCAAATGCCTCATAAAAATAAGAGTAAGCAGTTTTGAAATCTTTCTCATCAGCTGCATGAAGTACACCTGAAACATACAAACTCTGACTCCATATTATAAGGTAACATGTCCGAAATTATATCAATTTCAATAAAGTTATGTTTCATCATTTATAATATTGCACCAATTCCACGTTGTAAAAGGGCCTTATATAAAACTTTATATAACCTGGCTATTTATATAAAACATTTTTATCTAGTCATTGTTTTAACTATGTATGATTCATAGTGATTATAGCCACTAAATTATAATTTGACATTTAAGCTAGAACTAGATGTGTCAAAGTGACACGAATGGCCCCGTCTCAAAAAGTTGCAATTTCAATAACACATGTGGACACAAACATGATGGTAGTCTCACATTTCAAAAATCAGTTGAAAATCTGGAGGCGTATAGAAAAATGTCTATATAACTGTGATTTTCAACAATTTTCAAAGTTGTAACCCTTAATTTGGGCAAAAATTAGCGGAGTGGAACGAAACTTAAACTTGATCTGTAGCTCATCATGGTTAGCTCACATACCAAAATACAGCCCAATATCTTAAAGCATTTAGAAAAAAAGTCCTTATAACTGTGATTTTTCAACAATTCATCAAAGTCCAAAGCCTGTAATTTCGATTAGCCGATTGGAAACAAAACTTAAACTTGATCTGTAACTAATCTTGGTTGACTCACATGCCAAAAATCATCCCAACATCTGAAAGCGTTTACAAAAAAAATCTGTATAACTGTGATTTTCAACAATTTATCAAAGTCCAAAGACCGTAATTTCAACAAAAATTAGCGGAGCGGAACGAAACTTTAACTAGATCTGTAACACATCATGGTAAACTCACTTACCAAAAACCAGCCCAATATCTAAAGGCATTTAGAACAAGAATGTGTCCAAAGTACACGGATGCCCCACTCCCACTATCATTTTCCATGTTCAATGGACCGTGAAATTGGATAAAAAATATAATTAGGCATTAAAATTAGAAAGATAATATCCTAGGGAACATGTGTACTAAGTTTCAAGTTGATTGGACTTCAACTTCATCAAAAACTACCTTGACCAAAAACTTTAACCTGAAACATGCACTTTCATTTTCTATGTTCAGTGGACCGTGAAATTGGGGTCAAAAGTTTAATTTGGCTTTAAAATTAGAAAGATAATATCATAGGGAACATTTGTACTAAGTTTCAAGTTGATTGGACTTCAACTTCATCAAAAACTACCTTGACCAAAAACTTTAACCTGAAACATGCACTTTCATTTTCTATGTTCAGTGGACCGTGAAATTGGGGTCAAAAGTTTAATTTGGCTTTAAAATTAGAAAGATCATATCATAAGGAACATGTGTACTAAGTTTCAAGTTGATTGGACTTCAACTTCTTCAAAAACTACCTTGACCAAAAACTTTAACCTGAAGCGGGACAGACGGACGAACGAACAGACGAACGAACGAACGAACAGACGGACGGACGAACGAACGAACAGACGGACGGACGAACGGACGCACAGACCAGAAAACATAATGCCCCTCTACTATCGTAGGTGGGGCATAAAAATACTGGGTATAATGGTTTGTTGCGGAATGACGGTATTTCAGACATGGGTAAAGCTATATATGGCACCGACGTTGCTGGGCCATAAAAAGGGCCCATATCCTAGTTTTCCTGGAACCTACTCTTTGTGTAAATTGATACACACCTGACTGCATATCTAAAGCAGCTTGAAGTTTTGGTGGACAGTATATGCTGTTGGCAGTAGTCCTAGCTGATGTCAAGGCTGCCCTGTAACGTAACAAATGTGTATTTTAATAAATTGGAATCAAAAGAGCTACATAAACCTGTTATCATTCTTATAAATGGTTTCTATATCAGAAAACTGAGTGATTGAGAAAATGCCATCCAAATCAATTTTCTATATATTTTTTTTACATGAAAGTGCATGCATTTTAACACTTCAATACCTGACCAAACCACTGCAGATCTTATAGTCAATACTTAATACAGGCATTGAATTCAGAGAGAAATCAAGATACAACCAAACTGAGTTGTCTCATTGGCAATCATACCACATCTTCTCCTTTATATGTAACACACATTTTTAATGGCATTGAATTAGAAGGGAACAAGAATGTGTCCACAGTACACGGATGCCCCACTCACACTATCATTTTCTATGTTTAAAGGACTGTGAAATTGGAATAAATTCTCTAATTTGGCATTAAAATTAGAATGATCTTATCAAAGGGAACATGCATACTAAGTTTCAAGTTGATTGGACTTCTACTTTATCAAAAACTACCTTGACCAAAAACTTTAACCTGAAATTTGCACTATCATTTTCTATGTTCAGTGAACCGTAAAATTGGGGTCAAAACTCTAATTTGGCATTTAAATTAGAAAGATCATATCATAGGGCACATGTATACTAAGTTTCAAGTTGATTGGACTTCAACTTCATCAAAAACTACCTTGACCAAAAACTTTAACCTGAAGCCAAAAACTTTAACCTGAAATTTGCACTATCATTTTCTATGTTCAGTGAACCGTAAAATTGGGGTCAAAACTCTAATTTGGCATTTAAATTAGAAAGATCATATCATAGGGCACATGTATACTAAGTTTCAAGTTGATTGGACTTCAACTTCATCAAAAACTACCTTGACCAAAAACTTTAACCTGAAGCCAAAAACTTTAACCTGAAATTTGCACTATCATTTTCTATGTTCAGTGAACCGTAAAATTGGGGTCAAAACTCTAATTTGGCATTTAAATTAGAAAGATCATATCATAGGGCACATGTATACTAAGTTTCAAGTTGATTGGACTTCAACTTCATCAAAAACTACCTCGACCAAAAACTTTAACCTGAAGCGGGACAGACGGACGAACGGACGAACGAACAGACGGACGAACGGACGCACAGACCAGAAAACATAATGCCCATAAATGGGGCATAATAAATGGGGCATAAAAAATGAGACAATCAGACTGTAACACACTTTTCAACACCAACTTGCTTTAGTTAGTTAAGGAAACTTCTTACCACAATCATGTTTATCAAATTTCTACCTACCTTGCTTTAGTTAAGTTAATGGCCTTGAAGAAAAAGCTCTCTCTCTCAACTTTGATGAATGTTAAATTAGACTTTGATGTCTACCAAATTTATATATACCTTGCTTTAGGAAGATTGCTAAGTGAATGATATACACGACTTTCTAGCAGCTGAACTTCTACAAGTAATGCTTTATCATCTAACTTCTTTAATTCTCGTAGTAATGATGAGCCTAAAATAATAAATGTAATGGTTAAATTTGATCACAAACACATTTTACTTCTACCATCTTAATTATCTGATTTATGTAGAATTGAGGGGAACACTTTCACTGATAGTATGAAATCATATTTGTAAAAATGTATCATAATCAATTGTTGTTTTAGAGAACTACTGAAATTAGTTTTATAATGTGGGTAATTTTTTTTAATGTGTCTAACATCATGAACATGTAAACCATGTACTTTCACATATAGAAGAACAATCTTAATTGACTAGGATTGTCAGTTTTCCTATCCAAGGTCAGTGGTGTTCTACGGGCACTCTGCAGGCCATTCATTAGCAGGCGGTACCCGGTACTTTTACCCTGATATGCTTTTGACAAGTACCGCCTAAATGTAGGAATTTTAATATAAGATATTCATGGAATAAATTAAAAAGTACCACCTAGAAACGTGGAAAGTACAAGTCAACATGAAAGATAATGAAACCCCTGACTCTGGCTTCCTCCACAAATAAAAACTGGCCACATCAAAATAGCCTAAATGCTGGCGTTCAAACACAAAAAATAAAATAAATTCACTTGTAGAAGTCCAATATGCTTTTGATACCAGACAATTCAAAAACAAATTTGATGTTGTGTATATTTTCAGATTACCAATGATTTATATTACATCATTCAGTAATATTTCAAACTTTAGCTACATTTTGACATTTAAAAACATATTAAAATGTACTGCCTGCCCTCCATAGTTTGTACTTAGTTATTTTAATCAACTGGATTTTTTCCTAAAGAAAACCTAGTTTAAATTGAATGATTTTGCCAAGGTTTTAGCTAAGATGTTAGAAAAGTCATAAAAGACATATCTACAATTGACTTTGGAAAGGTCTGTCAATATAATTGGTGTTCCTTCTGTGGATTTATCTCTGATTAGTAGATTCACTTAAGACATGTTCCAATCCATTCATCAATAAAAAAAACTCTCATAGTTATTTTGAGTACATTTGATATGAAAATAATGTAAAAATAACTCCTGTAATAAACACTTCTGTGCAAAAAAACCTTCTGGCTTCAAGAATATGCATCAAAATTTAATTTAGTACTTAAGGTGTTTAAAAACAAGAATCAAACCATCCATCCATCAAATACTAAGCATATGTTTATTGCAGTTTTTCAATTCTTCATTTGTTTGTTTGTTGTATACAAATAAAATATTTGATGTTTTTTAAGTAATAACCTACCTAAAGCAAGTGCTTCTGTGTACTGTTTTGTCTCGTGGTAAAGAGCAATGAGTCTAGCCTGAAAAATCAATTTACATGTAATAGGCAAAAATATAAATCTGTACATATAATCAAAGAGCAGATTGCTCTGAGGCATACCATTATTTTCATTGACACATGTATAGCTGGATATTCTAACATGACGTCCTTCAAACGCTTTGAGTACACACCCGTGGTAAAATATGAATATATTGGTTGGGCTGTTCTGATTGTACTCCCACGTCATATGATTGTTTATGGATGGAGTACACGACGTCATAGAATGATAACGTAATAGTTTAAGCATTTTTCGGGAAAATACACGCTTCTGATACCGAAAATCATCACCAGAATGAAACGTAAACAAACAATACTAAAATGTGGTATAAGCCCTTTTTTATATACATAGAAGATATATCAGTAAATTATCATTAAAATTCATCCAAATCTATCTAAATATATTATTGTAAATAGTTTGAGCATGTCACTAAATCTGTTTGCTCCGTTCTTTACCGCCAATCTTAAAGTGGGTTAATTTATGGGAACGGCAAATATTTGCCTCCATCTAGTGTGCTTTGAACCAAAACAATTGCTATATTTGTCTTATCAGAATCGAAATAATTCATGGGGGCTTGAATATATCTAAATTTTACCACGGGTTGTCCCTTTATGCCGATATTTTACCCCTCGCTCAGGGTAAAATATTTGCCATAAAGGGCCAACCCGTGGTAAAATAACGATATATTCAAGCCCCCATGAATTATTTCTTAAGTATTATTTTCAATACTAATTCAACTGCACTTGTAAAATTTAATTAATGTAATCATGGGTGAATAGTTACTCAACCTAAAAATAGCCAATCCCGGATACAAGTGTATGAACAATATACTTATTGTGTTTTATTTTTGTACTATCAATTCAAAGTTTATTTTCCACAGCAGTCACTGAGATTGAGAGAAGATATTACACTTTGGTTCTTATCACCTACATTTATCCTACGTTAGGAAGGGACCCCATTTCTAACTCTTGAAATATTTAATTTCTTTTGGGTCAGTGGGCATGACTCTTTTCTGTACACACTCCTGTTTAAATTGCTATCGATTTTAATATAATACAACGTTTATCGACTTCTAACGAGTTGTTTTTTCTCAACGTGTCATATCCGTTAACGTATCGTACTTGATTTTGACTGAAGTTACTTACAGAAGGGAGACAACTCGAAACGATAATATGGAAGACTCCATTTCGGCTGAAGGGATGTTGTTGTTACACCTTTACGATTTTATTTTAAATGATGCATATGATTTAAAATTATGCAACAACAATAACCCTCAATAGCAGACAGACATAGAAAGGATCCCATGAGATTCAAATTAATCAACGGAGTAGGGAATCCAGAACAAGCATTCAATCTGATACCACTTGAAGTCAAGAAAACTATACGTATGCCCATAATAACATCAACAAACCCTAGACTTGTGATTTAGAGCAAGAAGCCAAGAACGTATATTAATTGTTAATTAAACGACCTAGATAGTTCTCCATTTCTTTATGAGAGTACAATATCAAATATCAGTTTCATAACTGTGACATATAAGAAAAACTCCACTTCAGTTCTTATATAACAGAAATAGATTTATTGGAATTCAGACTCGGAACTCTTGCTTTTTATCAAAACTGTGGAATTCCCTCTGACGTGTTTCAAAATTTATAAAAACATTAAATATAAATACTGCTTTATTCTGATTTTCTGTGTTGTTAAAAACACACATATAAGTCAAGGGAATTGTCAAACATGACGATTATGAGAAGAACAGTATAGGAAAGTTGTTAAGTTCAATCCTTTTGTTTGTCTTAACCTTTTAAAGCAAACAATCAAAAGAATCTGAGATGTTCCGTAATGTTTAGAATAAAACGGTTGAGGTGAGGGCATGGCCCTGAGTCAATGGTATAAGTCTACAGATTGCTTAAAAGCAATTGTATCCCAAAAACATTTTTGTCACACAGTCATGCTTTAGAAAAATTACAATGACAGCACATTATCTCCCTTATTTAACTCAAAAGTATATGAAAACCATTCATTTATTGAATCAGTATGAAGAAACTTGCTTTTTTTAATAGTTTCTTTGATGTGGAAAGACTTTCAATTGTTCTCTGAACAATTGGTTTTTAATTTTTATTAAATTTTATTTTAAGTGGTGTATTTTTTTTCAGATTATAGTACAAAAATTGTACTAAGTTTGATTTACTCATCAAGATGCAGAGATATGGTCTGAACTTAAACATAAAACTTAATCAAGGTTTTGCAGGGCTCACGCTACCAGGCGACTTGGGCGAAGAAGTCGCTTTCCCGACCGTCACTTCGCTTTCCCCGACCCCCAAAAGCGAAAACAAGTCGCCCTGTTCTTGACGATACTCGCTTTCAGTCGCCTCCGTCATCAGACATTTTCAATTTTTACCAAGTTGATGAAACATCAATTTTTTATTGATAATTAAAGAAATTTAGACATAAACGATTCATTATCTTAAGAAAAGAGGTTGAAGCATTGTCTTTGCAGTGTGTAGCAGGTTTTTTGATAAAAATACAACTTTTTATCACTTCGTGCATTTCCGCAAGTTCCGGTGCTTGTAATTCGAAAACGTACATCAACCTAAATTTCTGCGGCAAAATAAGTTTGTTACTTCATTTAAAATAAGTTTTTAAACGTAATAAAATTGCCTCCAGTAAATGTGTAATCCATTTATTGCATTGAAAACGTCATGTTCCTTTCCAAATAACTTGTCAAACATTGTTTATTTTTGTAAATTTTCTTGCAATCGTCCGCCATTGACCGATTTCTAAACTAGGGATCTGAACCGGACCAGCTATGACCAATATCCGTACTTTTACAATAATTACTACGGACGCACGGATGGAACAGCTGACAGAAGAATATTGGTCTCAAAGGGAAAAAATAACATATTCCACACGCATTAAGAGACTTTTGGTTACATCTAATTGATTGGTGTATATAATTCCCTATATTTTTTATGGATTGTTTCAAAGTTGCTTAACTCTGAGACTATTAATTATATTATGGCCCAGCTTAATAACTTTTATATTTTTTGATGAGAAACACTGAATTTCATACACAAGATAGATTTGAATTAAATTGTAATTGATATGTTATAATTTCTTAACATTTTTTAAAATAAAAGAATATTTTTTTTAGTGCTAGATATTAAATATTTAGTTTGTAGTTTCTCACAAGAACCTTAGTAAAGCTTAAACAACTTTCAATTTGAAATGTTACTTTAATAGTATACTCAGATATGAATTGAATAATATAAAAAGAACATTATTTACATATGACCCTTTATACTATAGTAAAATCTAAACATTGTAACGCAACACGCGAATGAGCACTTCTCTTTCAAATCTCACCACTTCTCCCTATCAGTTTCAAAAAGAGAGGTCACTTCTCCCTATAATTCTGAAGTAGTGTGAGCCCTGTTTTGGGAAGAGTCAATATAGGTAAGAATTATCAACTCTTAACTTGTCAATGAAACATAAAGGTCAAAGTGTCTTTCCCTTTCTTGATGACGTAAAATAATAGCAGCAATACAATTATTTATTAAAAATGCTATGGTTTACAAGCCTTTCTTTGAGAAACCAAGAAGATACTGCAAATCTATACATACATATATAAATAAAGTTATTTGTTGTTATTTGTACTATTGTTTGTCTGTGTGCCTTTTTATTTTTAGCCTTACCGTTGTCAGTTTATTTTCAATCTATGAGTTTGACTGTCCCTCTGGTATCTTTCGTCCCTCTTTTCTAAATGTGTCTGAGTAATAGTAGACTAATGTTTTCATTCACTTTATTTGAATTTTGTTGGATAATTGTCTCCTTGGAAGTTATACAACAACTCTTTATTTTTATAATAATCAAAGATTTTTATACCTCTAAGGCTTGTCTAAGAAATGTTCTCTTTTCATCTTTAGCCCAGTCTATACATTCTTTACACAGCTCAACCTAAAAATAAATGCATGTGAGTTACTGTAAATTCAGAAATCAATGCATGCATTTATTATTGTGAATCACTGATTCCTGGTATAAATTTGCCATCTAATTAATGTGATTGCAAACATGTTGGGAAAGACAATCACAACTGTAATTATAAAAGCCAACTTTTATCAAATCTGATACTGTTTCATTTTACCTGTTAATATAAACATCGCAATAAACAACATCTTCACATTTGCATTGTTGGTATGCATGACCAATAAATTATTTTGGAACCAAGAACCGCTCTGAAAAAAAATCAGACGAAGACACTATTTTCCATTACTTGACGACACTAAATAAAAGCAATTTCATTTAAATCATATCTTGGAATTTTTTGCAAGTGTATAATTTTCAAAGAAAGTATGTTGGTTGTTGTGTGAATTTGAAGTCCAAAAATCTGCTAGTGACAACTGAATGTTGACTGTGGTCCTAAGCTGTTCCTTACTTTGAATAATTTAGATTGTGAAATATGCATTTACTATAGAGATTTTATGGGCATATATTTAGACAATATATTTGTATTACAATAATAAAATGATGGTATGCAGATTCAGCTACCATGTAAATGTTAAACATATTAAATCATGTTTTAAAGTTTTGTGTAGATTTATATTATAAGCTGGTTTTGGATTCTTCCAACCAGGCCAACAATAATTGCTAATTGTATCTACCTCCTTTCCTGTCCCAGCTTCCATATCTAAAAACATATCAACCAAAGCTCGCACAAGTTTGGCAGCCTTGGCTTTACTAACAAGGGATAAAAATGGTCTGGTAAACTTGATCAAACCAGCAAGTTCTGAAAAAAAGACGTGGTAAAACTTGATTCATTTTGTTATGATAATTCCATTCATGGACATGACATGTACGATTTCTAATGTACCTACAAACTAAAATGCATAGTCAATCTATAAATGTCTATTGGAATTGTTTGAGTGTAGTTGGGTTGCTGTCTAATTGGTTTAAAATCAATATCTCTTTGTCTATATCATGTATATGAATAATGAACAGAGAAAAATGATTTCAGAAAAACACAAAATACATTCTAATCAGCTAGGAATCTAATAAAAATAGAAACTATATGATATAAGAAGTCCACATTTATAATACATTTTGTATTTCATTATTATCTGGTGTACATGTATTGGTCATTGCTTATCAGAAGCTGCTGAAGTGTGAATCAAGTTGATACTATTGCATAAAAGTTAACAATTCCTGTAAACACTAGAAAATCTGGTCTTTCTGTCCTCAAGGCTCCATTGTGACTTAACACAACATTAAAAGCAAGAAAATAAACAGTTGTTACATTCCTAGCAGCATACTTTTCTTGAGCAATAAAGATTTTTAACTCTTATATTTATACTGTAGAAATGTTTTTTGTGTGCTTGATATGATATAAAACTTTCCTAAGTGCATACAATTAATTTATTAATTTGGTGAATATAGGAATATCAGTTGCCAGCATATCCCCTACAGAAAAAAAAGTTGAGGGCCAGTTGATGGCCATGTGGCGGACAGTTGAGGGCTAGCTGTTTTAAGCAAAATAGTTGAGGGCTAGGTGTTGAGCATCTTAGCTCAACTCAAACCTGGCCAAGCAGTGTATGTTGGATAGATGTCGCTCAACTGGCCCTCAACTTAAGCTGGCCATTAAGTTGAGCAATTGATCTTTGGTTTTCATATAGTTGAGCAAAAGTTGAGCATTCAGACTTTAAAATTTTTGTAGATGAGCAAAAGTTGAGCATTCAGACTTTGAAATTTTTGTAGATGAGGAAAAGTTGAGCGTTCGGACTTTGATTTTTTTTTTATAGTTGAACAAAAGTTGAGCAATTAGAAATATGACCTGGTGATATAAATGTTATGTGCCATCTGTTTTATCTGTCTTTAGTGCAAATGGACAGGAAGTATTATTATAAATGTACACAAAGTTTGAGGCAAAATTAAGGGAAGCACATGTTTTTATACATTTTTCTGAATTTTAACTAACTAAATCTTTGACATAAAGATAAAAAAACAAACAGTATTTCTTTTATTATAAGATATATCAAATATTCAAGATTGAGGTAATTAACAGTTATTATTAGGGGCAAATCTCAAAGTGATCACACTGTCACAATACCCAAAAGAACCTCAAACATTTAAAATTTGAACTGGGCTTGAGCATGCACATGGCAAGTAAAGATGTCTTCTAGCTATCATGAATAAAATATGAATTTTACAATGAATGTAGATAAAAAAAAGTTACAAATAACTGTATTGACATTGATAAGTGCAGTGTATTCCTCTGATGACATGACTCTTGGATTTAGGAAGATTGATGTTTTAACACATATTTCTGGAAACATCTTTTGGTAAGTACATTGGACAAAATGTTGGATTAGATTTGATTTCCACCATTTTGAATAAGTGTATAATTATGCTCTTTTAGTTCAAAATAGTGATATGTAAAGTGTTTTCTTTATAAACTTTAAAGAGTGAAGAAAAAAATGAGACAATGTATTTATGCATTAATTTATGTATTGTCAAAATGTGTAAGACAGGAGACATGTTTATCTTATTATTAAGACAATTTGTTTAAGAAAGTATTACTAATAAAATAAGAATATTCTAATATAATGAATTTGGTATAAAACTAGAGATCTATTCTTATTTGCTAGATAACTTCTAAAAAGCAAGGATAAAGCATTCATGTAGTCTGTTGTGAGTTGAGGTTTTTCAGCAGTATTTTGGCTATAAAAATACACAATTTAAATTTATTTTTTCTACAATGTGTAGTCATCAGTGTGCAATTACCACACAATGCTCAACTTTTAAAGACCCTAGCCCTCAACTTTTAATGACCTGGCCCTCATCTATTGGCCACCTAGCCCTCAACTTTTAATGACCTGGTCCTCAACTGTTGGCCAGGTAGCCCTCAACTCTAATTGCTCAACTGTTGGACACCTAGCCCTCAGCTATGATATTTTCTCAACGTTGCTCAACTAATTTGCATAAAGTTGAGCATTGATAGTTGAGGGCTACCTAATTTGCATGGCAAAAATCCAGCTAGCCCTCAACTGGCCCTCAACTATTTGCTCAACTGATGGCCAGCTAGCCCTCAACTGGCCCTCAACTGATAGCTCAACTGGCGGCCAGTTGAGCAATGCAGTTGGCCTAGTGATCATTTTTTCTGTATGGGATATTTTTGCATTCAGTATAAAAAATAACATGATAAATATTAGTAATTTTGTTTTAGTGCTAACCTTCAGCTTGTTTTGTTTCAGCCATAAGACTTCCCAACTCCAATACAGCCTGTTCTTTAACCTTGACCTCATCTTCACTGTTGGAATCAATATCTTTTCTCACTAAAAAAAAACACAAATTGTAAATCTTTTATAAATCATCTATTCAATCAACATCTAAGTCTGAATTTTGGAGTTGATCCTCTCCTACAGTAAAACCCTTGTCTAGGTATCATCGTCTGTTTTGTTGAGCAGGATGTCAGACACCACAAGGTAAAAGTGATTATTGTATGACGTCTATGGTTCAAAAAGATCTTGCTGTATTTTTGAAAAAGGTAAATGCTGTAGAGAGGAAGTTTTGTGTAAATGAATATACTTGATACTTGATAAATAAATTAATTTATTACAAATCCTGGTCTATTAAAACTGTTATAGGTTTGACTGTCCCTTTGGTATCCTTCGTCCCTCTTTTAAGAAGATTTGCTTGGCAAATACTTTCCAGAAATACATTTTGTACATGTAGACTCCATAGCCATAGGGATTGATTAGGGATACTAAAGCGGCCTAAACAGTCTAAACACATTATCGCTATTTGTCTGCCATTACCAAACATCACAAAAGTTCACATAAAATTTTGACATCATAATAGAAAATATCTGGGTTAAGCTGAACATATTTCCAAATACTGAATGAATAGCAATAAGGTGTATTCAGTAGGGAATTACAGATGAAAGTGTTTGACATGATCTGTGCATGAGGTTGGGAACATTGTTGTCAAATGAGGTGATTTCCGTGAAACCCATCATTCTAATGCAACAATATAACAATAATTTTCATTGGACATTGACAAATTTTTCGATGGAGTAATTTCCACGTTCTACCAGTCCGTAACAAAGAAAGCCACCATTTTAAAAACAACTTTTTTTTTATATGTAATTTCTCACAAAACAAACATAAAAGTCACATTATAAGCCTCAAAATTTTCCCTTTTCTGAGGGACAGTCCCTCATTTGAAGTGATATCCCTCATTTGGGAATCCAGGTCCATTCACCCAAGTATGGTACCTGTTGTAATTTGTCCAAATTTAGAAGAAATTTCCATTTTTTTTAATTGTTTGCTTCAAGTAAACAATTTGCCTATATGTTTTCGCATGCAGTGAACTCAGCGTGACCTTTCTCGTAAAAATCCAGTGATCGCAATATGCATGGATCTGTCATTTAAATAACTGTTGTATATGTTGCTTAATAGTAATAATACCCATGCTTCTTTGTTACTTGTATACTTTACAGGTTACAATCGGTCAACTATAGCTTCAAAACACAACAATTAATTAACTGCCATATTTTTACATCAAAACAGACGGAGATGAAAAAAAAATTGACGATTATACAATATGGATGCATGAAAATTGCTAAAATCGGGCAACAGAAGACTAAGTTTATGATATATACAGGGCAAACAAACCCTATTGGGGAATAGACCTAGGGGGAATTGTAATCAGGGCAAATGGAGGGGGGTCCCAATCTGTACATACACAGCCTAATCCTGGCCGACTCGGCCACTTGAACTTTTGACGCACACAACAATCACTTTTCCATTGTGGCGTCAGATATTTTGCTTTATGACGTCAAAATGTAACGGGAACCTGTGTTATTTCTAGTAATGGCGAACAAATAGCGATAAGGTGTATTCCATCCCATAAATTGGGAATAATGCTAAAAAAAATATAAATATCAATTTGGCAATTAAATCCCCAAATTTAAAATATTGGGTGAATTCTTGTTTTAAGTAGTTAAAGTACGATACATAATAACACCAAAATAATTTATCAATGTTTATGACTTGAATGATAAAGCAAAATTGATTTCATGATGAATCAAATATTTTCATTACGAAATAACCCCCAAAATACATTTTGAATGTGTTAAAAAAAATAATGCAACTTTAGAAAATGTAATTTAGTCAGTAACCTAAACTATATAATAGGTCTGAAGCTCCGGCTTTGTTTGTTTGACGAAGAGCTTGAGCTTTTTCCATTTCAGTGGCCATCTTGAAATTCGCCGGTTTTACCACTCGAATTTCTCGGGACTTTTAGTTGTTTTAAAAGAAAAAGTACGAGGTTTTACTCTGGGACCCTAAAAGAAATCTTTATCCAATGCTTGCGGCGAATTGTTCGTCTAGGGAACCAGAGCAACTTCATCCACAAGCAAAAAATGTCAGCTGCTAGAGTGTTACTCCCCGGTACCGATTTAAACGTATCTAGACTATGTTTAGGGTGTTGGCAGTTCAATGCGAATAAAGCAAACCCTTCATGGGATGCCCAACCAGAGGAGGTAGGATTCTAAGGACTGAAAATTAACGTGTAACTGAAAAATATTTATCTTAAAAATCCATTCTTATGATAAGGCTTATCTTAAATTTATATATCACAAGTTTTGACCCAATTTAAGAAGGAGTCACACTTGACCCAGTTTTGTACATTAGCTTTTACTGTCCATCTGTACAGTTGCTGGTTAATGTCTTGTGTTGTAGTCTCTGGTGCAGTGCACTATCTGTTCATAACTAGCTGATAGTGATAACATAAGCTATTTTTAAAACATGTGTAATGGTGGTCACTTTGTTTACTTGTTTATTCCATTTATTTTGGGAAATTGTACGACGTCACTCACCGGGTTCGGTCTACACTTAGGATTTGAAATGAGCAGACGCTCATACTGTTTGGCTTTCAAATATGGAACTTTATAAGGAAAAGTAGACTAGCCACACGTATTGTAGTATATTTATTCATGTAATCATATGTTCAACCATAATGTATGTCTTTAAATAAACATTTTGTTTATATTTACGTGTTGTACGTAGTTTGTCCAATATCCCAGAACTTGGGTAGACAACGGGAAAACGAAGCCAGTGGAAACTTCCACTCTCGTTACACATGATTAAAGTGAAAGCAATTTAAGCTTCATAAAAAGTTGTCAATTGAAACAAAGCAACACTTTATTTTTTCATCTCCAAAAAATTAATAAAACAGGTTAAAAATAGAACTAGACAAGGTTTCAGAGAAACAAGTAATATTTTTTGCATTGCCACTAGGCTATAAGGATCTCTAAGGTCTTTCAAGTCAATGATGATTATTTTAAATGGCGCTATGTTTAGTGAATGTTATTTCCTATTTTTGAGAAACTTGATAATGCATGACTTTTTCTGAAGCTAAAACATAAAATTAAAAACGAAAACTGGACATGATTAGATGATTAGATAGGCCACAACTTGAAATTAGGAATATTTTTTTTTTTTATGATTTAGAAGCCTGTTTGGTTCAAAGTTTCTTCTACATTTCCTGAAGATGAAGTGTAATCTCTGTGTGGCCAAATATTAGAAAAGTTTATGCCACTTGACATTAAGCAACTTATAATCAATTAATCAATCATTCAATCAAACAATTTCATCTGCTTTATGCTGTTTAAATGGTTATATTCTACTTTAGAAATAAAAAAGAAATGTGTCACAGTCAAATGATTGACACACACCGTATCAGTTATACAGAGAATTTAAAGGGGTTGAGGAAAGGGATATTTCTGTTGAAAAGCAGAGAAACGCTATTTTATTAAGTTAGCACTGCCATATTGAACAATTACTGCTATTTTTTGTCAGGTATCTAAAGCTATTGTGGATAAATGTTTTGAAGTCGGAGTTAACTTCTTCGACACAGCTGAGGTAGGTTATGATTATTTTAACTTGAGAAAATATCGTGGGTATGTCTAAACTTATTTTGTTATCTTTTGAGTAAAAGATAGAGAAAATATCATAGGTATGTCTAAACTTCTAACGTTATCTTTTGAGTAAAAGATAGAGAAAATATCATAGGTATGTCTATACTTCTAACATTATCTTGTGAGTAAAAGATATGCAGAGAGAAACATGGATATGTTTGATAGAAAAATATAATGTTCCCCTAATTAGATATAAGACGATGTGGTATGAGTGTCAATGAGACAATTCTCTCCATCCAAGTCACAATTTGTATTTAAGTAAACCATTATCATGATTAACAAGCAGGGGTTGATCATGTAATACTATTTATATCAATATATATTTTTGTTTATTTGTTTTTTTACAAAAAGGGACAGGAGGATTTTAGCGAAGGGAATATTCTTTATGTTACTATTCATATATTCCAATGGCTAGGTCATACATGAATTTACTAAGGATTAAAAATTACATCATTGTGAAACAGTTTAAATATTTAGTTACATTGTAACACAGCCAGTCATCTTGGAACAAAAGTATTATTCATTTTAATGTAAATGCATATTATATGTATTTTGGTGTAAAAAGCTTTGATACACATAACAGGGAGTCTCATTGGGGGATTCCGATCCCGGATCCCCCTTATTGTTTTGTCAGATTCCCGTATCCCGCTTACACTATCTACGTAAAAAATTCTCATTTTTTTGTTATTTCCCAAGTCCCGCTAGACCTCATTTCCCGTTTTCACGACACAATAATTTGACTTTCACGTGTCACCCTTACAAAAAAATCGTCAATCCTGCGTCACGCTTAGACCCCAATGAGACCCACATAACAGAATTGTTATAAAATTACAACAAAGTACATCTTATTTATCAAATACTTCAGTAGTTCTTTATGATTGATTTCGATTGAGCAGGTGAGTGAACTATGGCATCGGGAATTGCACAACATCTTTTCCACCTATGCATTTACAAGAAAAAAAACCATGGACAACCTGTTTTTTTACGTAGCAAAAGTTGAAGCATAAGAACCGATGCTGTAAATTAACATGTGTCTTTAAGACCTTCAATTTAACTATAAGACATAAATAACCTGTTAAAATTCACACTGGTTTGGACACGATCACACTGAGGAATATGTATAAAGGCATTAACCCGAAACAAGTTGTGATTATAACTGAGTTATTGTTCTGGAGTTGTTTTCTTGGTAAGGTATAAGTCTTGGGTCTATTGTTTATTGTACTCAATTTAACAATAAGCCCATTATGCTTGTCCTTGACATATGATTCTTCTTTCATGTACAAACTGTATCCCTGTTTAAAACCTGTTTGACAAATTTTATCTTCTGATCAACAATTCCGACCATTTTTACACAATTTCATCAACTGAGTAGTTGACTAGAAGAGTGTAAATAATAATATCTCATATAAATAGCTTTGGAAACTTATTAGAGCAATTGACTCCAAACTGATTAGCCATTGCAAAGTGTTGAAGAAGAGATAAATGTGAAAGTCTAGAGATGAAATTCCAGATGTTATCATTCACTCACGTGCTCAAATGAATGATAAATAACTTTATACCTTTATTTAAATTTTGTACATCAGATGTCACTTTTAAATAACAATTCTATGGTGGTGTGTATCTGCTTTTTCCACAAAAATCAATATTATAAATTGTTGTACAATTTAACAATTTATAAGTGAATTTTCGTCAAATATTATACCAATTGTAATTTGTACAGGCACTTTTTTGTACAAATTATAATTTGTACAATTTTTTTGTACAAATTATAATTTGTACAAAATGATAACTTGTACACAACATATATAAAGAACTTTTTTATGTGTAGGGATATATGTTATGTTACATGTATATAAAGAACTTTTTTATGTATAGGGATATATGTTATGTTACATGTATATAAAGAACTTTTTTATGTGTAGGGATATGGTGGATCAGAGGAAGTCCTTGGGAAATGTTTAAAGGGGCGGAGACAGAATGCTGTTATTGCTTCAAAGTTTGGATTCAGACAAGGAGTTGATACACCGTCGTATAGTGCAGAGCAGATAGATGAAGCAATCACAAAATGTCTGCGTAAACTAGAAACAGACTACCTAGATTTATTACAGGTATTTTAATATAGAAACAGACTGCTTTGATATAATTCAGTTAATATCCATGTTCACAAGACACAGGTTAAATCTTGCACATTCTGTTTGTGCTTGTCCTATTAAGTCAGATGTCTGTTATTAAATAGGTTTTGGGTAAAGATTACATAAAATGCAATCAAAAGTCTATAGAAATGACTTTATATCTTAAGTCTTCCAAGGTTTATCAATACCTTTGATATACACACAATACAGTGCCTAACATTCTAATACATGTACTATATATCTGCAGTAATTTAAACTGATATCTGTTATAAAAATATCAATGATGTCATTGTTAAAGTCATCTTTAAAAATTGGAATTATCTTCCTTTGTCCAGAATTCTAGATGAATCAACTTAAAGCTTTATACAATGTAATACTTAAGTTTACTTCCCACTGATAAAGTAAAGCCATCTTTACCCGTCAGTGCTTACAAGCACTTTGATTGTTGGTTGCTGTCTATCATATATATTTTTTTGAAAATGACGCTATCAGCGGCATGTTTCCGATACCATTGACCAGATTTGTCCTGTCCATATTTTTTTTATTATTAATGGTATTTGGAGCTATCCGTTTGCTATATTTTTCATATTTATTCGAGCTTTCACTTGTATGCACATATCTTACAATCGTAAACAATTGGTATGTATACATAGATCCGTTTTGTTATGGTGTTGGACTTTTTACACTCCAATGATCAGCAATCTCTAGACAAAAAAGTTCTCCTAAATAATGTCAGCCTTTCTTACCATTTCAACTTAATAACAACCTTTAAAAAAATATTAATCGGAATCATCTTGATATACATTGGATAGATACTGGTCTTTCTCCAGATTTACGAAGTTCTTAATAATCAGAAATTAGTAATACGGTTATACCCAAGCGGTGCATATGAATCGTCTGATGACACATGCTCTCCGGTCCTTCTTATTACCAAAAAGATCGAAGTGTGCCAACACGATGTTAAGGAGGCTTGCGGGAACAAAAAAATCAGCCAAAAATTAAACATTTGTTTTTTCATTACAAATTTCATTTATTACACTATTAGTTATTACTTTATAATATGGTACAAAAATCACCCAGACAAATCGATTTAGTTTGGTTACAGATGACTTTAAAAATGTTTATATCATTGAAAAAGCTCTAAATTATCTCCCTTTGGTGCAAAAATGTAATTTTTTGAAGTTTAAATTGAAATATCTTTTTTAACTAATCAGTGACTTATATGTTTTATTATTGTTTTCAAACAAGCTGTACATTAACTAAATAATTGTAAAATTTAAGCGATTTCTGTAATTTAGTTCTGTTTTTTATTTCGATATTACCAATATTTCTCCTATTAGTTCAACAGAAAAAAAGGACATTGTACACATTGATTTGACGATATTTTCTGCATTACTTGTCAATCTAAACTTCAAATATGTTTAAATTTCAAATAACAGAGAAAGGACATTATATTTCTTTCTTGTCCGGTTGGGCTAGCGATAATTAAAATTTACTAGTCCGAGCTGAACATTACTAGTCTAGGGCATCAGACTAGTGGTTAACGTCACAGACTGGGACTCAATCTTTGTTTACAAAGTTGCAGAGTCTGTAACTGTATCTGTATGACATGTGAATAAATTGTCGATAGCAATACTGGCTTTAATACAACAGTTTTGAGAGAGCACCGCCGATTTATTGGCGGGATGTGAGAACAGATTTGAGGCTCTCTACGCTTGATGTGTGCACAAAAGTGTTGTCTAGCTGTTTCCACGCGATCACTGTTTTATAAAGAATGAGTTTGAATATTGTATGGTGTTTTACTTGGTGGAGTGTCAATACACTCACAGTTAGAGTTATTCTTCACTTGCTTTTCCACAATAATTGTTGCGTGGTATTCTTTGAATTTCTCGGCAGTTATGGTTCTCTTCGAACTTTCTTTTTGAGGAATTCGTCTGGTTCAATAGCGGGAATCAGCCCCTCAACTACATTTTACATAAACATTAACTTTGGCATCAACGCCTTGTTCGTCCTTGTCTGGAGATCTTGTTGTAGTTCAAGTTTGGCAAGCATTTTGAAGACGTATCCATCCTCTCTTGACTTGTAATCTCTGGTGTTGAATTTTGCCGCTTGACGTGTATCCTTTCAAGCTTGTTTATTTTTGTTTACGGGCAGGGGTCCCATACTATGGCTCCATATTAAATTATAAGATCCATTCCTAAAGGTCTAGTTCATTGTTCTAATCTGACACAAATTTCAATAAGTTGAATATATGGTGACCCACTATAACAGCATAATCGCTTGAAATTGTGTTTAATACCATGATGGTTCAATGGCATAAACTTGAATGGAGACAGAAATTTGACATGAAAGATTGTGGGTTAGTGCAAAATCAAAAAAACTAGCTTACTATGATATATGGTTAAAGAATGAATATCAATTATATGGGTCAAGGGCAGAGTTGTTATAAAATATCAATATGGCAGAGAAGTGGTTTCAAGTTTCATATAAAGCGACCTGACTGACATGAAATAAAAAATCAAAGGAGTATCCCCATTTGTCTAATCTTCAAGGTGAAATAAAACTAGTATAACAATATTATGCTATTGTGTACAGAAATAGAATTTGCTTCAAGTAACAGAAATAACTATGTCACTAGTAACTTATTTAATGAGTATGTGGTGTATTAGTCCGATAACATATGACCTCGGTGGCATTATTTACTATTTCTAATTACTATTTTGATAAAAAAAAATTACTATCAATGTGCCACACTTCGCATTAAATTAAAAAAAAAAATGAAAATATCAGTATAAAAACGTAAAAAATTTAATAAGAATGCGAAGTCATATGTTATAGGACTAGTGGGGTATAAGAGCATGTTACAACAGGCTCTTCATAATCATTTGGGTTGAAAAGGATACTTATAGTCTGTATTCTTGATTTAGAAAAATGTAATTGCAAGAAAAAAATCACATTACTAAGAATACTTAAGATCCAGTAGTAATTGGATACTGTAGATCATTCAAGTAGTTTTGACTCTTGACCTATTCATTTGTACAAAAAAAAAACCAGTCAGTTGTCATCTTTACTTCACACACACACATATACAAATATCAATTATATGCTTACGAGACATGTTGCAATGTTGAACTAATTACAGTATGTGAAAATCAAGACTTGCATAAAAAATATCCCAACATTAGAGACAGTGGCATCATTTTCCTCAGAGCTATCAGCTCTTTGATTATGACCCTGCCATTTCCACACTTTTACTTTACTTTGCCTCAACAAAATGTTCTAAAACTTAAACACAATACTTAGTACATCTAAACACAGATCAAGTCTAATAAATTTTGGTGGCGTCACTTTACCATACTTAAGTTATGTCCCTTTATAAATTGAAAGTTGCTGAATTTGAAATTTCTACACTTTTCTCTACTTTTCAACAACAAAATGTCCTAAAACTTATACACACTATAAAAATTAGGAGACGTATTACTGTTACCATAGTTCAAATGAAGTGGAAGCAAGCAATTACCTATTACCACCAAACAGAGATCAATTCAAATTAGGTTGGCCTCACTTTTACTGTTATCTAGTTATCTCCCTTTTAAAACTTAATTTGCTATTTCTGCACTCAAACTTTACTTTACTACAAACAAATGATATTTTTTTTTAATTAACTAATCAAAGTGCATGTTTAACGGCAATCAATTACAGTTTAAATATTACTACAATATAAAATGCTTATAACGACCAAACACAGACTCATGGTGACAGATCAAATTTGAATAAGGGTGGCATTATTTTTACTGTTATAGAGTTATGTCCCCTTAAAATTCTGTCAATTCGGACAAACTATGTACATTTGTTAAGTTAAGCAGTTAAGATATTTATGAATAGTAGATACATTTTATTGAAAGGGAAGTGTCCATTGTATAAAAATTCCTATTTCACCATTAAAATATTTGATATTCAGGTTCATTTTCCCAGTTTTATGTCTGACCCTGCAGCTGGTGTTAAGGAGTTGGAGAGACAGAAGTCTTTAGGAAGGATTCGTTATTACGGAGTATCAAACTATGGCCCTAAGAATATGAAGCAATTACTGGAGGCTGGTGGAAAACCTGTCACTAACCAGGTAAGAGAAATGTTTAAATTAAACTCAAAGAACTCATACCGTAATCAGCCTTGTAAAGTTCACACTGGTACATTGTACTAACCCCCTTCTTGCCACAAGTATTCAAGTATTCAAGTAAAAAAAAATAAACAGCTAGATAACATCTTATGAAACTATATTTCAAATTGTGTGAAATTTTTGCGGTATATTCGTGGAAAACCTGTTTTCCATCATCAAATAGAAGTTAAAAATGCTTTGTTAATAAAGATTTAAGAACACGTCACAAGTATTAAAATAAGTTAAAATCACAGAAAAAAAATAAACTTTGAAACATGTGCACTTTTAAACTGGAATTACAAATAGTCTGGCGGCTTTGTAAAAAATTGTGCACATCCTGATACAAGCATGAAATTTGGCATAGACCTTCCTCAACTATTACTCTTTTATTTCAGATAGGGAGGCATTTGAAAAAAATGTCTCACTTCCGGTAAAATCCAAAATGGCGGAAGTTATACTTAAATCAGCCCAATATCGAAGGCTAGCGTGTAAAAATGTCCTATTATCATGCTACTATCATAATATTTGGTACAGACCTTTGTGTTTTACTACTTTTGGATAAATTAAATAGATTAGATGTCTTCAGAAACCCCACTTCCGGTTAAAATCCAATGTGGCGGACATTGTACTTAAATAAGGTTATTTTTTAGGGAGGGTAATTGAAATGTGTTTTAACGTATTGCTACTATAATTACATTGTATATGAACCTTTCTTTGGTGCTTCTGATGGAGACAATGTATAAGACATATGTCTTAAAAACCCATACTTCCGGAAGTATCCAAAATGGCGGACAGAGAAATATCAATTTTTTATTCAAATTTTCAACTTTCTTCAAAATGTAAAGAAAATGATTTTATTTTGTGCTGGTCATTAAACTTTTGGCTTTAAGTTATCCCCAAAACCACTTATTCTAGCATGTTGTAAATGCTAAGATATAAAGTTGACACTTCCGGTAAAAATATGACGTAAATTTTAAAGATGAGTCCTCAATCTATTTCTTCGATGTAGAGTTTTGGATAGATTGATTTAAACAAAATAAAATCACTATAGTACTAAAAAATATTTAAAACTACTTCTATTTGGCCAAGAATACATGCTTATTCACAATCACCACCACATGCACACAAGGCAGTGCACGGGAGACCCGATTTTACACATTAAAAATAACTGCGGCATCCTTTCTTACATCCATAATGTACAAGCTTCTGAAAAAATGATGAGGTCTCAGAAAGAGTTTTTTTTTAAAGGGACCCTCTTTGTCCCTTCGCAATCCATTAGTGACAAGACTAGGTAGCATAAGAGTCAATCCAAAGCTCGTCTCACTAAACACCTGCATTAGTATATTACACGTTTTACATGCTTGAAAAGACTAGAACAATTCGTGGGAATAGCCTCACTTAAAATGAGATTTCCCTTTTGTGCAAAAATTGACTTTCTTGGTTCGTTAATCATGTTAGATCTGATAAGTTTGTACAGTACAACCCCGGTGATTTAGGCTGATCAATCATCATTCTTTATGTTAAAGTCACATCTTCAAATACCATTAATGTCTCCCACGCAGTCTTTTTTTTCCTTTTCAAACAAAGAGAGAACAGTATCACAACCCGTCATAAGGTATTGGTCAGAAATAAAAGTGTGTGATCACTCATTGCCTAGTGCATTTGAAAGGCCATTGATAGATATTTATCCAAAGATTTTTGCCTCCCCAAATACAATCAATAGTTCGTCTGCCCCTTTGTTACGGAATAGCGAAATACTGGTAGTTTTAAAGCTGCTAAAAGAAGCAAGGGCAACATTTAGGGGAAAGGGAATACACAGACGAACCCAAGATTAAAAACATCCTCAAAGATGGGAAAGTTTTCTGAGAGATGACGACAGTAAGAAAGAACTTTTAAGTTTTCATTCACAGGAGCTTGCTCAATACAATTTTGAGTACAAGGTAGTTGAAGCAACAAATGCTCAGGATGTTTAGTGTTATCCACCACTTGATGATGTTTCAAGTTTAGCACCATGTTTACACGAAAAGACTGACACTAGAATCAAGATAGATGTGTCTGATGCAGTGAAACATAGACTTAACTGAGTCATGACTCAAACAGTCGATACTGATGTCATTGCTGTTTCGCTATTCCGTGACATAGGGCAGACAAACTTTGGTTTGCATTTAGAAGGGGAAAAGTATAAGATATATATCAATCAATGACCTTTCAAATGCACTAGGCATTAAAAGATAACACGTTCGCTGGAAAAGGAACTGCGTTGGTGACATTAATGGAGTTTGAAGATGTGACTATAGCATTTAGAATGATGATTGACCAGCCAACATCACCATATGGATTTGATGTTTAATGTCATTGAAAACGATACGTGGTTTTGTTGGAAGATAAAAAAAAAAAAAAAACAGATTAGGTTAACAAGGCAAGAAAATATGTGTTTTTGCAGAATTTATTAAGATGTGAGAAACAAAACCACAGTCTTTGTAAATGTTGGAAATCAGCTCTCCGATAGTGAATTGCGGCCTACTGAGTATGCTGATTGGGTATTATGTCCTTACCTAAATAAAATACCTTGAAACTGAAATACAAGTGGATGAAGTCTTGGATGCGTATGGTAGTTATAGCAACAAATGGTCAGGATATTCTATCTTATCCACCACGTAATGTATTTCAAGTTCAGCACCAAGTTCACATTTAGAGGCAGACACTAAAATCATGGTGCATGTGTCTGATGCAGTGAAACACGCACTTAAACGAGTCATGATTCGAACAGTCGTTAATGATGATGTTGTCAATACTGTTTCGCTATTCCGTGACATAGGGGTAGACGTTGTGTTTGGGAGGGCAAAAGACTTTGGATTAATATCTATCAATGGCCTTTCAAATGCACTAGGCAATGAGTGATCTGGGTGATCTGAAACACTTATTGTTATCCATGTCTTTATCTGTTGTGATATGGTTCTCTCTTTGCTTGAAAGGGGGGAAAAGACTATGTGGGAGACATTGATTGCATTTGAAGATGTGACTTTAACAAAAAGAATGATGATTAATCAGACTAAATCGCCGGGGTTTTACTGTAAGATCGCACAAACTTAGCAGATGGGTATAACATGGTTAACGAAGCAAGAAAATAACTATTTGCGCAACAGGGACGGCTTTTCGAGGCTATTCCCTCAACTTGGTCTAGTCTTTTCCAGCATGTAAATAATGCAATATACTAAGGCAGGTGTTTAGGGAGACGAGCTTGGGATTGGCTCTTATGCTACCCACTCCAGGCGGGGACAAAGAGGATAACTTTTGAAAAACTCTTTTTGAGGCCTCATCATTTTGTCAAAAGCTTATACATTGTGGATGTAAGAAAGGATTCCGCGGTCATTTTTAATGTGGAAAATCGGGTATCCCGTGCATTGCGATGTGTGCATGTCATGGTGACTGTGAATAAACATGTATTCTTGGCCAAATAGTAATAATTTTAAATAATTTTTAGTACTATAGTGATTTTATTTTGTTTAAATCAATCTATCCAAAACTCTAAATCGAAGAAATAGATTGAGGACTCATCTTTGAAATTTACGTCATATTTTTAACTGGAAGTGTCAACTTTATATCTAAATATTTACAACATGCTAGAATAAGTGGTTTTGAGGATAACTTTAAGCCAAAAGTTTAATGACCAGCACAAAATAAAATCATTCTTTACATATTGAAAAAAATGAAAATTTGAATAAAAAATTGATATTTCTCTGTCCGCCATTTTGGATATACCCGGAAGAAAGGGTTTTTCAGACATATGTCTTATGCATTGTATCCATCAGAAACACCAAAGAAAGGTTCATACACAATGTAATGATAGTAGCAATACGTTAAAACACATTTCAGTTACCCTCCCTAAAAAATAAGCTTATTTAAGTACAATGTCAGCCATATTGGATTTTAACCGAAAGTGGGGTTTCTGAAGACATCTAATCTATTTAATTTATCCAAAAGTAGTAAAAAACAAAGGTCTGTACCAAATATTATGATAGTAGCATGATAATAACACATTTTTACACGCTAGCCTTCGTTTTGGGCTGATTTAAGTATGACGTCCGCCATTTTGGATTTTACCGGAAGTGAGACATTTTTTTCAAATGCCTCCCTATCTGAAATAAAAGAGTAATAGTTGAGGAAGGTCTATGCCAAATTTCATGCTTGTAACAGGATGTGCACAATTCGTCTGAAATATGCTTGTAGCCGCCGGACTAAAATGACATGTGTAAATAAAAATGAATATGTTGAAAGTGTACAGAAAATTTGTACTTTTCTTGCATATGTTCTTTAAGAATAAGTTATAAAATACTTACTTTCCAGTGTACGTTTGTTTACATTCTTTTATGACCGGTTGGATAAGGACAAATTAAGATATTCTAAAGCTTTGCCTAAACTCGTGTATAATTGATACTAAATATTAGCATGTCTACTAACAGATGGGTTACAACTTGTTATGGAGATCAGCTGAATTTGAGGTGTTACCAATCTGTAAAGAGAATGGTGTTGGTATTCTGGCATACTCACCCTTACAACAAGGATTACTATCGGGAAGATTTGCTAAACCTGAAGATGTTCCTGTAGGCAGGAAGAGAGGAAAACTATTCTCAAAAGAAAGGTCAGCATTAAGTCACACATAGGATTTTGTCACCTAGATTTTATTAGTATTCTATGGGTCTTTTTAATTTACATTTGAATATAGAATAGTATTTAAAGATTTCAAATAAAAAAAAATCAATGATTGCCCCAACAACACTTTAGTTCACCAGTGTTCATAGTGTATAATATTTATCAGTGCTGTCTTGTTGCAAGGTGAATTTTCTGTACATGAATTCTTCATTTAGTTATTATTTTTATAGCATAATACCTTATGTTACTTAACATCTAATCTTTCCAATACTAGTTGTGCTATCTGATAATTTTATTGAAATGTATTTTTATGCCCCATTTAGGGGCATTATGTTTTCTGGTCTGTGCGTCCGTTCGTCCGTCTGTTCGTTCGTCCGTTCGTCCGTCTGTCCCGCTTCAGGTTAAAGTTTTTGGTCGAGGTAGTTTTTGATGAAGTTGAAGTCCAATCAACTTGAAACTTAGTACACATGTTCCTTATGATATGATCTTTCTAATTTAAATGCCAAATTAGAGTTTTGACCCCAATTTTACGGTTCACTGATAGAAAATGATAGTGCAAATTTCAGGTTAAAGTTTTTGGCTTCAGGTTAAAGTTTTTGGTCAAGGTAGTTTTTGATGAAGTTGAAGTCCAATCAACTTGAAACTTAGTATACATGTGCCCTATGATATGATCTTTCTAATTTAAATGCCAAATTAGAGTTTTGACCCCAATTTTACGGTTCACTGAACATAGAAAATGATAGTGCAAATTTCAGGTTAAAGTTTTTGGCTTCAGGTTAAAGTTTTTGGTCAAGGTAGTTTTTGATGAAGTTGAAGTCCAATCAACTTGAAACTTAGTATACATGTGCCCTATGATATGATCTTTCTAATTTAAATGCCAAATTAGAGTTTTGACCCCAATTTTACGGTTCACTGAACATAGAAAATGATAGTGCAAATTTCAGGTTAAAGTTTTTGGTCAAGGTAGTTTTTGATGAAGTTGAAGTCCAATCAACTTGAAACTTAGTATACATGTGCCCTATGATATGATCTTTCTAATTTAAATGCCAAATTAGAGTTTTGACCCCCAATTTTACGGTTCACTGAACATAGAAAATGATAGTGCAAATTTCAGGTTAAAGTTTTTGGTCAAGGTAGTTTTTGATGAAGTTGAAGTCCAATCAACTTGAAACTTAGTATACATGTGCCCTATGATATGATCTTTCTAATTTAAATGCCAAATTAGAGTTTTGACCCCAATTTTACGGTTCACTGAACATAGAAAATGATAGTGCAAATTTCAGGTTAAAGTTTTTGGTCAAGGTAGTTTTTGATAAAGTAGAAGTCCAATCAACTTGAAACTTAGTATACATGTTTCCTTTGATAAGATCATTCTAATTTTAATGCCAAATTAGAGAATTTATTCCAATTTCACAGTCCTTTAAACATAGAAAATGATAGTGTGAGTGGGGCATCCGTGTACTGTGGACACATTCTTGTTTCATCTGTTACAGTTGTGATATATCTAGACATGGTCAACCAGGAGCAGAAAAGGAAGTGTTTGAGGTAATAATTTAAAATGTCTAATTCTTAATGGAGAACATCTAGTATAGAGAAGACTATGCCATGAGGAAACACAACACTTTATTCAAACCTGATTCCAATCCAGCATATTTGTTTTAGACATAAATGTGATTCCTTTCCAAAAAAAGGTTGTAAGCTTTGCTTCAAACTTTATACAGTTCTGAAATAGATGAATTTTTATTTTTCTAATTTGAAAGCTGACCAATTAAAATGTAACAATCCAATTGATACCAAAAGGAAAATCAAACTCATATACAAAAACAAACTGATAACACCATGGGGCAAAAAAAGAACATATTTTGAAGAGCAAATGAACACATGGCCATATTTAGAACTACACACAAATAAGTAGCACAAGTCTACCATTACAAAACTATGTCCATCCTTTATATGTGCCCTGTCTTCAATATTAAGTTTTAATCTTGTTTCAGGCTGTAGTCTGCTCTATGGTTGGGTTGTTGTTGCTTTGACACATTCCCCATTTCCTTTCTCAATTTTATTTAGATAAGATAAGAGATATATGTATGAGAGCCAATGTGACCAAGGCCAAAGCATCTTTTTCATAGATATTAATGTCCAGTATAAATCTTGTTTCAGGCTTTAGATAAGATAAGAGATATATGTAAGAGAGCCAATGTGACCATGGCCAAAGCATCTTTAGCCTGGTTGGTACAACAGGAAAATGTACAGTCATATATAGTGGGAGCTAGCTCACCAGAACAGATTGTAGATAATACAGAAATACCTACATTATCTGATGTAAGTTTCATATACATGTAATATATAGACATTTATTGATTTAAAGACAGGTTGGTGGAAGTCAACTTTTGAACTGTTAATCCAATGCTATTTAAAATTTTGAAATGTAGTTATTGATGAAAAATTAAGAGTTCAAGTTTCAAATTGATGTTGATGATTTTCACTTTTGCTGATCAGGAGTTATGGTCCTTGTTTGATTGGAACATGTCTCTTTATGTTGTTTCCATGCAATAACTATAAAAATGATAAACTAAATGCTTTTCATTAACTCAATAACTCAAAAACACTGTAGCCAAGCTTTGATGAATTGTTTATATCTATTGAAGTAAGCTCCCTATCGATTTTCATAAATTTCGGATGTTACATTTCCAAGTTATGGTTTTTAGCTCACCTGGCCCGAAGGGCCGAGTGAGCTTTTATCATCACTTGGCGTCCAGCATCTGTCGTCATCGTCCGTCATCATTAACTTTTACAAAAATCTTCTCCTCTGAAACTACTGGGCCAAATTTTACCAAACTTGGCCACAATCATTATTTGGGTATCTAGTTTAAAAAATGTGTGGCGTGACCCAGCGAACCAACCAAGATGGCCGCCATGGCTAAAAATAGAACATAGGGGTAAAATGTAGATTTTGGCTTATAACTCTGAAACCAAAGCATTTAGAGCAAATCTGACATGGGGTTTGATTGTTTATCAGTTCAACTTATATCTGCCCTGAGATTATCAGACGAATCGGCCAACCGGTTGTTGGGTTGCTGCCCCTGAATTGGCAATTTTAAGGAAATTTTGCCGTTTTTTGACTATTATCTTGAATATTATTATAAATAGAGATAAACTGTAAACAGCAATAATGTTCAGCAAAGTAAGATCTACAAATAAGTCAACATGACCAAAATGGTCAGTTGACCCTTAAGGAGTTATTGCCCTTTAAAACTTATAGTCATTTTTTACCAATTTTTTGTAAATTTTTGTAATCTTTGTAAATTTTAACTAACTATTTTCCTCTGTAACTAATGGGCCAGCCAAGTTCGTTATAAATAGAGATTATTGTAAGAAGCAAGAATGGTCAGTAAAGTAAGATCTACAAACATATTAACATCACCAAAACACAATTTTGTCATTAATCCATCTGTGTCCTTTGTTTCATATGCACATAGACCAAGGTGAGCGACGCAAGCTCTTAAGAGCCTCTAGTTTTTCTTTGAGATGGTGGATTTTCAAGTTTTCTGACAATAACTCAAAAATGCTTTGAGCAGTGTTCTTGAAATTTTGGTATATCTATTGACATTGCCTTTTGATTTTATAAATTTTGGATTTTATGTTTCTGAGCTATTGGGTTTTTGTCGAGCCTTTGACTTTAGTTGAAAAAGTTAGACATAGTTATCCTACATTCCGTCGGCATTGTCATCAGCGTCTACAAAAATTCACTCTGTGGTTAAAGTTTTTGAAATTTTAATAACTTTCTTAAACTATCCTGGATTTGTACCAAACTTGGACAGAAGCTTGTTTATGATTGTAAGATAGTATCCAGAAGTAAATTATGTAAATATAAAATTCCATTTTTTCCGTTTTTATATTACCGCAAAAATTGAAAATTTTTTGGTCGTATATTGGTATGATGTTGGCGTCGTCGTCGTCCGAATACTTTTAGTTTTCGCACTCTAACTTTAGTAAATGTGAATAGAAATCTATGAAATTTTAACACAAGGTTTATTACCACAAAAGGAAGGTTGTGATTGATTTTGGAAGTTTTGGTCCCAACATTATAGGAATTAGGGGCCAAAAAGGGCCCAAATAAGCATTTCTTAGTTTTCGCACTATAACTTTAGTTTAAGTAAATAGAAATCTATGAAATTTTGACACAAGGTTTATGACCACAAAAGGACGGTTGGAATGAATTTTGGGAGTTTTGGTTTTAAACAGTTTAGGAATTAGCGGCCAAAAAAGGGCCCAAATAAGCATTATTCTTGGTTTTCGCACAATAACTTTAGTATAAGTAAATAGAAATCAATGAAATTTAAACACAAGGTTTATGACCACAAAAGGAAGGTTGGGATTGATTTTGGGAGTTGAGGTCGAGCCTTTGACTTTAGTTGAAAAAGTTAGACATAGTTATCCTACATTCCGTCGGCATTGTCATCAGCGTCTACAAAAATTCACTCTGTGGTTAAAGTTTTTGAAATTTTAATAACTTTCTTAAACTATCCTGGATTTGTACCAAACTTGGACAGAAGCTTGTTTATGATTGTAAGATAGTATCCAGAAGTAAATTATGTAAATATAAAATTCCATTTTTTCCGTTTTTATATTACCGCAAAAATTGAAAATTTTTTGGTCGTATATTGGTATGATGTTGGCGTCGTCGTCGTCCGAATACTTTTAGTTTTCGCACTCTAACTTTAGTAAATGTGAATAGAAATCTATGAAATTTTAACACAAGGTTTATTACCACAAAAGGAAGGTTGGGATTGATTTTGGAAGTTTTGGTCCCAACATTATAGGAATTAGGGGCCAAAAAGGGCCCAAATAAGCATTTCTTAGTTTTCGCACTATAACTTTAGTTTAAGTAAATAGAAATCTATGAAATTTTGACACAAGGTTTATGACCACAAAAGGACGGTTGGAATGAATTTTGGGAGTTTTGGTTTTAAACAGTTTAGGAATTAGCGGCCAAAAAAGGGCCCAAATAAGCATTATTCTTGGTTTTCGCACAATAACTTTAGTATAAGTAAATAGAAATCAATGAAATTTAAACACAAGGTTTATGACCACAAAAGGAAGGTTGGGATTGATTTTGGGAGTTGAGGTCGAGCCTTTGACTTTAGTTGAAAAAGTTAGACATAGTTATCCTACATTCCGTCGGCATTGTCATCAGCGTCTACAAAAATTCACTCTGTGGTTAAAGTTTTTGAAATTTTAATAACTTTCTTAAACTATCCTGGATTTGTACCAAACTTGGACAGAAGCTTGTTTATGATTGTAAGATAGTATCCAGAAGTAAATTATGTAAATATAAAATTCCATTTTTTCCGTTTTTATATTACCGCAAAAATTGAAAATTTTTTGGTCGTATATTGGTATGATGTTGGCGTCGTCGTCGTCCGAATACTTTTAGTTTTCGCACTCTAACTTTAGGAAATGTGAATAGAAATCTATGAAATTTTAACACAAGGTTTATTACCACAAAAGGAAGGTTGGGATTGATTTTGGAAGTTTTGGTCCCAACATTATAGGAATTAGGGGCCAAAAAGGGCCCAAATAAGCATTTCTTAGTTTTCGCACTATAACTTTAGTTTAAGTAAATAGAAATCTATGAAATTTTGACACAAGGTTTATGACCACAAAAGGACGGTTGGAATGAATTTTGGGAGTTTTGGTTTTAAACAGTTTAGGAATTAGCGGCCAAAAAAGGGCCCAAATAAGCATTATTCTTGGTTTTCGCACAATAACTTTAGTATAAGTAAATAGAAATCAATGAAATTTAAACACAAGGTTTATGACCACAAAAGGAAGGTTGGGATTGATTTTGGGAGTTGAGGTCCGAACAGTTTAGGAATTAGGGGTCAAAAAGGGGCCCAAATAAGCATTTTTCTTGGTTTTCGCACCATAACTTTAGTATAAGTAAATAGAAATCTATGAAATTTAAACACAAGGTTTATGACCATAAAAGAAAGGTTGGAATTGATTTTGGAAGTTTTGGTCCCAACAGTTTAGGAATAAGGGGCCCAAAGGGTCCAAAATTAAACTTTGTTTGATTTCATCAAAAATTGAATAATTGGGGTTCCTTGATATGCCGAATCTAACTGTGTATGTAAATTCTTAATTTTTGGTCCCGTTTTCAAATTGGTCTACATTAAAGTCCAAAGGGTCCAAAATTAAACTAAGTTTGATTTTAACAAAAATTGAATTCTTGGGCTTCTTTGATATGCTGAATCTAAACATGTACTTAGATTTTTGATTATGGGCCTAGTTTTCAAGTTGGTCCAAATCAAGATCCAAAATTATTATATTAAGTATTGTGCAATAGCAAGAAATTTCCAATTGGACAGTATTCAGCAATAGCAAGAAATCTTCAATTGCACAGTATTGTGCAATAGCAAGAAATTTTCAATTGCACAGTATTGTGCAATAACAAATATTTTCAATTGCACAGTATTGCGCAATAGCAAGAAATATCTAATTGCACAATATTGTGCAAGAGCAAGAAATTTTCATATTTTCAATTGGAGTTATCTTTCTTTGTCCAGAATAGTAGTTTAATCAACTTAAATCATTGCTTTATACAATATACAATGTATATTCACTTTTACTACCAACTGATAAATTAAAACAATCTTTACCATTCAGTGATAACAAGCACTTTTTTTACATTTTAATATGTATTTAAATGAGTAGTTATTGTTGCAAACTCCATTAGAAATTTGAATTGAGATCAGTTTTGGAATAAGGGAAAGGGGGATGTGAAAAAAAATTGGGGGGGGTTCAATTTTTTTCATTTTAGATTTCATAAATAAAAAGAAAATTTCTTCAAACATTTTTTTGAGAGGATTAATATTCAAAAGCATAGTGAATTGCTCAAAGGCAAAAAAAAATTAAGTTCATTAGACCACATTCATTATGTGTCAGAAACCTATGCTGTGTCAACTATTTAATCACAATCCAAATTTAGAGCTGAATCCAGCTTGAATGTTGTGTCCATACTTGCCCCAACCGTTCAGGGTTCAACCTCTGCAGTCGTATAAAGCTGCGCCCTGCGGAGCATTTAGTTTATTTTTAAATGGACTTAGATTTTCTGCCAGGAAACAACACATTCACTCTGTGGTTAAGTTTTTAAAATTTTTATAACTTTCTTATACTATTTTGGATTTGTACCAAACTTGGACAGATACTGTTTATGATCAAAAGCTAGTATCTAGAAGGAAATTTTGTTAAAATTGTTTACCTGTATATCTGTATTTTACTTATAAAAAGACATTCTTCCAGTTATTTACATACATTTATTAGATTCATAAACTATCCTGAATTTTTTCCAAACTTGGACAGAAGCTTCTTACAATCAAGAGGAATAATTTTATTGATTTTTTTCCCAGCCTGCCATTTACAGCAAAAGTAGGCGAGAAACTGTGTTCTGCAAAACCCTTACAAATTTTATTCCTGAAAAAGGTGATTATCTGGATTTAGTACAATATCTCAAAAGTTCTTTGAGAAGTTTTCATGTGACTGGTTTATATATATTATAAAAAACTCCATCTAGTATTTTTTTTTAAATTTCTGATTTGACATTGAGGAGTAACTGGATTTTTCAAAAAAGCGATGGGCCTATCATTGGCTCATGGCACAGCTCTTAAATCTTTATTACTTGTTTTCCTCATTAATTCACATATTGTTTCTTATTTTTATTTTTAGAGTGTTGTTAAAGAACTATGTGCTGCCACAGATCCAATCAAATTGAAGATAGGAAAAGTTTTGGATCAATGGGCACATCCTGATAGATGTGAATGAAAACTTAACAATCAAATGCATTGTGGAAATTCATCAATGATTCTTATATATTTTTATAGTAATTTTAATGAAATATTGCAATAGGACAACAACATTTACTCAGTAGCTTGTAGCTCATTGGTAACAATTTTGTTTTGATATTATTCATACTGTTTTTGTGAAACCTTTATAGGGTAACTTAATTAAAACATTTTTAATTACTTTGGGAGTAATTATATTTTATGATTCAATATTTAGAAAATAAGTTAAAGAATAAAAACTAATATATCCACAAATGAATTATGTTTGACTTATATCCATTGCATTGCTTTACAAAATAAAGAAACGGATTATTTATACTGTTTTCTGGTTTACAGTTATTAATCTATATTTTTTTGGTGCGAACACATTTGCAGATTTCCACAAATCCATGAATTTCTCAAATGGAGAATTTGAATAATAAGACTGCACTATGGTTTGTCTCTTGTACTCTGTCAATTATATTTGGTATTACTGTTATCAAGCAGCAACAAAGGCAGTGACAGTTGGATGCAAATGTATGAAATTAAATGCAAACATGTAGCAGTAATGAATAGATAAATAAGTTAAGTACTAGTACTATGTCCCAGAGGACTCACATTGCAGGAGAACAACTGTAAATAGATCTGAACAATAGTATAATGTCCCAGAGGACTCACACTGCAGGAGAACAACTGTCAATAGATCTGAAAATAGTAAAAAGTCCAACAACAATTAAACAAGTTTATTAATAACATTGTTAAAAAACCCATTTTAATGATGTCACACTTAATGCTTAGTCAGTACATAAATCAGATTCCATAAAAAATCAAATAAAATGTTGTATAAATCATGAGCACCTATAGAACACATGTATAAATGTCATGATCCTGGAGGATAATGATTCTTGAATGAAATACATGTCTGTAAATATTCGCTGCCTTTTTCCCTTGATTTTGGCTATAGTGCAATGTTTTCTCTAATGGATAACCTTGTACACATCAAGTCTTTTTCCTGTATATAACATCAGTCACTGTTCCGTCGTCCTTATGCATCTTAATCAATGGTTCATATCCTTTCTCAACCATGAACTTGTTTAAATCACCAACACTACCTGGTTGGTTTATATATTCCACAGTCACCATTTTTATATTAACTTTGTCAAAAGGAATAGTTTTCAGGACTCTCAGTTCATCACCTTCAACATCCAGACTGAAAAAATCAACTGTGGTCTGATTGAGAGAGAGAAGTATTGAATAAAGCGGGAAACATTGGACCTCTATCATGTTTTCTTGAAGTTTCCATTGCTTCAACCAGTTCTGCACTGTTAAATCATGAACTACTCGACCCATGTTAGATGCTTTGTTGAAATTGAGCTGAAACAGAAATATAATGGAACAAGTGAAAAGCAACGTTTATTGTACAGACATTTGTTTATTGTATGGCAAAAAAAAAAAACAACAGAAATTTCATCACCTATTTTAAGAGTAAGAAGTGTAAATATAAATTTAGATGTACATACATTTGTAATAGCATTTATTTCTGTTGATTTATTAAAATAAATAATAATTTTTAAAACTATTCTGCATGGCCCAATAAAATACAGTACATATATAATGTTGATTTGACCTTGATGCTTTTCATTTGTATCAGTTGTTTATCTTCCTTGTTTGCTAGACCATCAGACTGTCTAGTAACCACTGATGATTCAGTTCAGATGTACTGTCTATAGTAACCACTGATGATTCAGTTCAGATGTACTGTCTATAGTAACCACTGATGATTCAGTTCAGATGTACTGTCTATAGTAACCACTGACGAAGTGATTATTTCCAATTTATTAATTATTTTACTCAATAAAATGTGATGTACACATTTATACTTATTCATGATATAAATAAGGGAACTGAAAGTTAAATGAAACAAAGTTTTTTGTCTCTGTAATCTGTAAAACGACCAGTACCATTTTGCACATCAGTATTCAATATTGGCAATAATTCTGAAGTATATTTACTGAACCTTTTTCTCTTATTGTGTGCTTAGATTTCTTTTATATTTTACCTTTGCAGGATATGGGTACGGGTTTAAACAAGCATTCATCGTAAAAGCTTTCCTGTGTTTTCTTTTTAGTTTGGCATAATTAGAAGGGTCAGCCTCTATTAACAATCCGTTCCATTTTCTGTGGCGTTCAAAGAACAGTGTGTTTGATCTTCTTTCTCCATTTAAAGCACCACATTCTATGTAAAATCCACCTTCCTACAAATTATTCAAACAAATAAGGTCATACAATATTATAAAATTGAGAAAGGAAATGGGAAATGTATCAAAGCGACAACAGCCCGACCATAGAGCAGACAAATTATGTATACTGAAACCAGTTTAAGAACAAATTGACTCTTCCATGTACCTTTTTCCTGTATCTTTACATAAATGCAATTTTAGTTTCTTAGAAAACAAGATTTCTTTATCTTGAAACATTGTATATTTAAAAGTAACTATACAGAATCAATTCCTTAATTTAAATATTGTTCCACTTTGCGTCCGGCGTCGTCCGTTGTCGTTGATAACTTTTACAAAAATCTTCTCCTCTAAAACTACTGGGCCAAATTGAACCAAACTTGGCCACAATCATCATTGGGGTATCTAGTTTAAAAAATGTGTGGCGTGACCCGGTCAACCAACCAAGATGGCCGCCACGGCTAAAAATAATACATAGGGGAAAATGCAGTTTTTGGCTTATAACTCAAAAACCAAAGCATTTAGAGGAAATTTGACATGGGGTAAAAATGTTTATCAGGTCAAGATCTATCTATCATCACTTGGCGTCCGGCGTCGTCCGGCGTTGTCCTGCGTTAACTTTCACAAAAATCTTCTCTGAAACTACTAGGCCAAATTTAACCAAACTTGGCCACAATCATCATTGGGATATCTAGTTTAAAAAATGTGTCCGGTGCCCCGCCCAACCAACCAAGATGGCCGCCATGGCTAAAAATAGAACATGGGGGTAAAATGCAGTTTTTGGCTTATAACTCAAAAAACCAAAGCATTAAGAGCAAATCTGACAGGAAGTAAAATTGTTGATCAGGCCACGATCTATCTGCCCTGGAATTTTCAGATGAATCGGATAATCGGTTGTTAGGTTGCTGCCCCTGAATTGGTAATTTTGAGGAAATTTTGCTGTTTTTTTGTTATTATCTTGAATATTATTATAGATAGAGATAAACTGTAAACAGCAATAATGTACAGCAAAGTAAGAACTAAAAATAAGTCACTATGACCAAAATAGTCAATTGACCCCCTAGGAGTTATTGCCCTTCATAGTCAATTTTTAACAATTTTCTTAAAATTTGAAGATTTTCAATAACATTTTCCACAGAAAGTACTGTTATAGATAATTGTAAGCATCAAGAATGTTTAGTAAAGTAAGATCTACAAACACATCACCATCACCAAAACACAATTTTGTCATGAATCCATCTGTGTCCATTGTTTAATATTCACATAGACCAAGGTGAGCGACACAGGCTCTTTAGAGCCTCTAGTTTATTTTGAGCAATACATTAATTTGTTGAGAATTTTCTTTATAATTTTTGAAATCTTGAGAAAAATTATAAAGTTATTGTCCGGAAACCAAGTGTCGTCGGACCACAACGTGATAGCAATATACAACCGCATATTCGTTTATAAAGGCAAATAAGAGGATAAGATAAAGAGAGGAGGAACATACCATAAGGATTCAAACTCATAAGGGGACGACCATTTGATATTCTGGGGGTTGGGGCAGGATCTTTTTGATCGGTTATTTATTTTTGTAAACCGTAAGAGTACAGATTATTCATTTTCATTAAAGCAAGGGACTAATTATTCATTTTCCGTGACAAGTCAACTATATTTATGATATTCGAAAACACAATTTTTATATGATTTGCTTACTATAAATAATACATGTATAGTCAAGTCATTGTGTACTATTTAATCAGAATTAATGCTCCTCCCCTGCAGAAATGAATCTTTTATATTCCCAACTGCCTATACATGTGATTGCTTACATACATAGTATTAAAGTTTGGTTGTAACTAGCCTCTTTATAAAAGTATTCAATTGACAAACATATTTCGCCAAGTGGAGATGGCAAAAATATTTTTTTTTGAAGGGTTTTGGAGCCACTGAAGGCCCAAGAAGCTATAGAACAAATGATGCAGAATCATGCTTGCACGGTGTTCCAAAGACACTTTCTTAATCTGAAAATGCAAGTTTTGTTTGAATAATTTTTTGACAATATTATGGTCTTAAAGCAAAATGTATAAATTCAGTGTAAGACTTGAGTTTCTAGGGACAACATCAAAAGACCAATGTTCATGATAAAGCAAAAATGGAATTCACATAGTTAAGTGAGGCTTGTTTAGGGGGGGGGGGGTATCAATATCCCATATCCCATTAAGTTTTTATCCCAATATCCCGTATCCCTATAATGTTTACCCCTAATATCCCAATAAATATTTTTTACAAATATCCCATATCCCTAAAACTATTTTGAAATATCCCAAAAAATCATTATAAATTCATTCCCAAGCCCATTTTTTTCCTCATCATCACAGCATCAACAATTTTGACTGGTAAAACAAACTGTGTTAAAGGAAATTTACAGTGAATATTCCAGTGTTAAATAAGAATATATGTGTCCAAAAGATGAAGTGTTCCATCTTAGAGCCTTGTATAACAATCTCTTTTTATGTGATCTTAAACGATAAATTTAGTGTAAGGGGTCTAATTTCAGACTTTTTTTTTTAATTGTTCAAACCGTGATGCATATGACTGTAAAATTTCATTTTGATAGCTTTCTTCTTTTATTGATGAGAAACTTCATCCTACACGTTAACCTGTGTTGGAAAGAACAGAAGGACTCAACCCTGTCTCTTGTCCGAGATTGCTCTGACATCCAACGGCTGTTTTGCCAGACAAGCTGAGACTGTGGGATGTCCATATCAAAAAGTGGATATTTAGCATGCAAGTTCAATAACTCAAAATTTAACACAAGGAAGCTGTCTGCTAATGTACCTACATTACACTTAACTCAACGGTTGCAATATTTTTACTGCAGGCAAAATTTGCACAGCCCTTGTTTTGCAAAGAAATAACACTACATTTGACTCTGTGATCTTGAACTTTAGGAATTACATAGATCCCAATATTTTTGTTACTTTTGTTTTAATTTCCTTCCTCACAACACCAGTAATAGAAGAACATATATTAATTTACATTGATTATTTAGTAATTATTCGTTATTAACATAGTTTATACGGCGAAATATCTACTTTTTGATATGGGACGTGCTCTGACGTCCCTCGGCCCTAGCTTGTCTGGCAAAACAGCGGTTGCACATCAGAGCAATCTGTGAAACGTGGAGACCTCTGAAGATCCTCGCCAAAATAAAAAATAAGAGGTAAAACACTAGAAAATATCCTGTAATCATATAAAGCATCAAAACAAATAAAAACATTGACAACAATAAGGCTTATAAAAAAGAAGATGTGCCGGTATGATTGCCAATGAGACAACTATCCACAAAAGACCAAAATGACACAGACATTAACAACTATAGGTCACCGTACGGCCTTCAACAATGAGCAAAGCCCATACCGCAAAGTCAGCTATAATAGGTCCCGATAAGACAATGTAAAACAATTCAAACGAGAAAACTAACGGCCTTATTTATGTAAAAAAAAAAAAATGAACGAAAAACAAATATGTAACACATAAACAAACGACAACCACTGAATTACAGGCTCCTGACTTGGGACAGGCACATACATAAATAATGTGGCGGGGTTAAACATGTTAGCGGGATCCCAACCCTCCTCCTAACCTGGGACAGTGGTATAAAAGTAACTCATCAGATGGATACATCTAACAAAAATCTATGATTATTTCAAGAAAATTATCAATGCATATGAGCATATAATATAAAAAAAAGATATGGTATGATTGCCAATGAAACAACTCTTCACAAGAGACCTATACAATTTTATCAAGTGAGATGTAAATATTTCTGTACTTAACTTTTAAATTCCACTTATTTTTTTTCATGTTAAAAATTCAATATCCTTATAAATGCATCAATATCCCATATCCCATTTACTATTAGGACAAATATCCCATATCCCTAAAATTAAAATGGCAAATATCCCGTATCCCAATATACCCTATACAAGCCTCTTAAGTCTGTGTCTGCTGTTGTTTTTTTTAAACTCATGATCAAGTTCATAACAAAATTACTAGTTTACATAAACTTACAGAATGCAACACTAACATAATAAGAAACATTGATCCTGAAAAATCAGAGCTACGTCTGAGGGAAAACAGAACTTGCTTCTTGCAAGGAACTTGCCATGAACACGATTTTAAATGGAGACAAGCGTTTGGTTTTGAAATTATGGCCCTGTTAGAATAAAAGTGAGGTAAGGTTTCCTGAGACAATATACCTCAAGTTAAATGAAACCAATTTTCAGACATTTAAAGTATATTAAATAATATTTATACATTTATTATTAAAAAAATTGGGAAGTGTTTCACGCGGATTTTTTTTGGGGAAAAAAAGATGAATTTATGTAGAATCTGGTGCTATCTCATACTTTCGATTAGACCTGCGTTATTTATTTTCAATACATTGCAAGTCATCTATAATACTAAAATTACGAGGTCCAATTTGTCAGCCGTCATCACGTAAAAACGATGAATCAAAGAATTCAACTTTATATATAACTAATATAGTACAATGGTGTTGATTAAAAAATACACCACTCTAAGCCCATTTGTTTTCCACTTAATTAATATTGCCAATAATTAAGAAGTTCCGGATCGAGTCCGACACCGATACCAATAGTATATTCACCTGTTACCTATTACCTTATCTGTACGTTCCGCATCTGACAGGCGCACCACCAAACAGTGTATTTAGAATTTAACTGTATACTGTTAAGTAAAAAATACTCCATTCCAGGCCCTTTTGTTTCCCAAATTATTAATATTACCAATAATTGATAGGTTCCAGGTCGACGGGTTCAAACAGAAAGATTTTGAAAGCAGAGAAAACTGTGCACCTTATACATGTTATAATGGGCATCACTTTATCAGATGACAATACCAATACTAAAATAAGGCATACGCATAGTTATATATCAGTCACGGACCCACGATATCACAGGTGTGTTCTAGTGTAATTTATTTTCAAACTATCACAGAACAAACCATTTATTTTTGTGATTATCAAGGGCGAGTTATTTATTTTCAAAATTCTCCTGCCCCCAGAATATCAAATGGTCGTCCCCTAAGTTGATGACAAACTTATAAGGACAGGGTAAAAAGACACATAAAACTATAATTGACCAAGGAATTTAATAGATACTTTTTGCTTCAACCTTTGCTGATACCTTAATTATGTATATATACTAATGATCACTGATGATTAAACTTGGGTCTGCTCTAGTACAAACGTATATAGACAATAATAATAAATGACTTAGTAATAATAAGTAATGTGATAATAATAAATGACTTAGTAACTTGATATAGAAATGTCTGGAACTTAGTTTTATATCTTACCATAAAACCAAGTCGGTTGTCAACAAATGGAGCTTGACCACTAGAGAAATCCAACTTTTCAGGATTGTCAAGTCGATATGGACGTGTAGATGGCGGCTCTATAAAATGTTCCCGTATTATGCGGACCATCTGTTCGTTATCCATTCTAACTTTTTCACGGTTCAGTCTTGTCATTATTTCCTCATCATGAGGGTTTCCTTCAAAGGGTTTAAACACTGGTTCTGTCGACCTAGGTAACATCAATATAACTAGGAGAATAGCACAGGAAAGACAGATGATACCGATTATTATCCGGGTCTTGTTGTTTATAGTCGCAGACTTCATCATGGAACTTAGTTGTAATCACATGTCAGGCAATCCTGCAATGAAACGGAAATAGAACAATCAAACAATGTGACATTTTGAAAGTAGTCTTAAAAGAATACAGATTTTCTTATTGGCAAAGAATCTTATCATGACCTTTGAACTAAGAAAAAAAATTCCAATAAAGGGACGATCATTTGATGTTCGCTGGGGGGATGCATGAGTAATCTGGCCTGGTAAGAGCTGAAAATTTATAACTTTGCATTAAAAAGGATTAAAATCAAAACCTAGGGAAAAGTTGTGTACAAAAATGAAAATGTTAAGCATACGTAGCAACAGATGAAAATGAATAGTCAATTCGCACAAAAACCTAATGTCCTAATCCTAAACTATAAGCCTTCGTACGTCCATATATCGTTTGTTCTCAGCAGTTTTTTTTATTGGAATATATTTCCAACCCCCCCCCCCCCCCCCCCCCCCCCCCTTTTTCAATGGTTCAGTATTGTACAGTCAAATGTAAGTGACGATTTCATTTTTTAAAGATGGATTTTGTTGATTTTTCATCAAAATTGATCGTGACATAAAAAGACCATCGCGTTATGTATGACCAACCAAGACTTTTTAGGTTTTTTCTCATTGTTGAAGGCCGTACTTAACCTACAAATGCTTTTGAATTCTACGTCCTCTGATCCGGCTCAGGTAGATGTATCATTGACAAACATATACCATATCCCATTCTATTTTAGATTTAATATCAGAAATAAAGTTCTTTAACATTTGATGCATCTGTAGAAAAAATCTATAATATCAGAAGTCCATTACTAGCATCTTCGCTAGCCAAGGTTAGTTACGATCCACTCCCGTACTCCTTGGCTAGCGAAGATGATTACTAGCTGATAATATTAAATGTAATTGTGTCAAGCGGAAGGCCGGTCTGTGAGGTATTGCGGACACATCTGGTCTCGCCCAGTTCGGAGTGTTCGATCATGGCAATTCATTTTGTATACGCACCAATCACTAGAAATAGTTACTTGACAGTAAATCTGGAAAAGCGTTTCGGACAAGTGATAATTTGTTCATTCTTCACAGCACTGGATTGGAATGGACTGCTGGTGGTGGACTATAAGTACCCAAGGGTATCATGAGCTAAGTAGTTGTACTTCAATACTAACATGGTGGACTATAAATACTCAAGGGTATCATGAGCTAAGTAATTGTACTTCAATACTGACATGGTGGACTATAACTACCCGAGGGTATCATGAGCTAAGTAGTTGTACTTCAATACTGACATGGTGGACTATAAGTACTCAAGGGTATCATGAGCTGAGTAGTTGTACTTCAATACTGACATGGTGGACTATAACTACCCGAGGGTATCATGAGCTCAGTAGTTGTACTTCAATACTGACATGGTGGACTATAAGTACTCAAGGGTATCATGAGCTCAGTAGTTGTACTTCAATACTGACATGGTGGACTATAAGTACCCAAGGGTATCATGAGCTAAGTAGTTGTACTTCAATACTGACATGGTGGACTATAAGTACTCAAAGGTATCATGAGCTAAGTAGTTGTACTTCAATACTGACATGGTGGACTATAACTACCCGAGGGTATCATGAGCTCAGTAGTTGTACTTCAATACTGACATGGTGGACTATAAGTACTCAAGGGTATCATGAGCTAAGTAGTTGTACTTCAATACTGACATGGTGGACTATAAGTACTCAAGGGTATCATGAGCTAAGTAGTTGTACTTCAATACTGACATGATGGACTATAACTACCCGAGGGTATCATGAGCTCAGTAGTTGTACTTCAATACTGACATGGTGGACTATAACTACCCGAGGGTATCATGAGCTAAGTAGTTGTACTTCAATACTGACATGGTGGACTATAAGTACTCAAGGGTATCATCATGAGCTCAGTAGTTGTACTTCAATACTGACATGGTGGACTATAAGTACTCAAGGGTATCAAGAGCTAAGTAGTTGTACTTCAATACTGACATGGTGGACTATAAGTACTCAAGGGTATCATGAGCTAAGTAGTTGTACTTCAATACTGACATGATGGACTATAACTACCCGAGGGTATCATGAGCTCAGTAGTTGTACTTCAATACTGACATGGTGGACTATAAGTACTCAAGGGTATCAAGAGCTAAGTAGTTGTACTTCAATACTGACATGGTGGACTATAAGTACTCAAGGGTATCATGAGCTAAGTAGTTGTACTTCAATACTGACATGATGGACTATAACTACCCGAGGGTATCATGAGCTCAGTAGTTGTACTTCAATACTGACATGGTGGACTATAACTACCCGAGGGTATCATGAGCTCATTAGTTGTACTTCAATACTGACATGGTGGACTATAACTACTCGAGGGTATCATGAGCTAAGTAGTTGTACTTCAATACTGACATGGTGGACTATAAGTACTCAAGGGTATCATGAGCTAAGTAGTTGTACTTCAATACTGACATGGTGGACTATAAGTACTCAAGGGTATCATGAGCTAAGTAGTTGTACTTTAATACTGACATGGTGGACTATAACTACCCGAGGGTATCATGAGCTCAGTAGTTGTACTTCAATACTGACATGGTGGACTATAAGTACTCAAGGGTATCATGAGCTAAGTAGTTGTACTTCAATACTGACATGGTGGACAATAAGTACTCAAGGGTATCATGAGCTAAGTAGTTGTACTTCAATATTGACATGATGGACTATAACTACCCGAGGGTATCATGAGCTCAGTAGTTGTACTTCAATACTGACATGGTGGACTATAACTACCCGAGGGTATCATGAGCTCAGTAGTTGTACTTCAATACTGACATGGTGGACTATAACTACTCGAGGGTATCATGAGCTAAGTAGTTGTACTTCAATACTGACATGGTGGACTATAAGTACTCAAGGGTATCATGAGCTAAGTAGTTGTACTTCAATACTGACATGGTGGACTATAACTACCCGAGGGTATCATGAGCTCAGTAGTTGTACTTCAATCTGACATGATTTATCGCCAACCTTTCTTAAATTGTCCACTGACCGTATAGATATATTTGGCTATTTAATACCCCTTTTACTTCAAGTCTTATATATTTATGATGGACAGATAGGCAAACAGTAATTGCTTGAGAACATCTCGAAAAAGTTAAACAAAAAGACAAAATGGTCTGACTTGAAAAAAGGGGTAACTGATATTTCATGATCAAAATTTCAAAATTGAACGCAAAGTACCAACTTTTACCCACTTTCTCATTATAATCATTTTAAGAGCAATTATAATCATTAACATTTATAAAACGATATTGTTTATAGAGTAGTAATTTGCTTGTTAGTACATATGTATGTATTTGAAATGTTGAACTGTTATTTTCTAAGATACTATATATCATAATCATGTTGAACAATTTTGACAGGCTGTTTTTTTTCCATCTAAATTTAGGTCTTTGCATGAGGTCTGTGCATGTCATTTGATATGCTAATCCTATGGGGTATCGCACCTGTGTGTTGAAGGCAGAAAAATGTTTGCCATGCATTTTACGAATAATTGCAAAAACTTTACATTCGGTACCTATAGATGGTATATTCTAAATTCCTCTTGACAAGGATTTGTATAGTAACTATACAAATCCTTGCTCTTGCATGAAATTTACGTGTTGATGCTGATATTTGATAAAGTAATCATATCTATATAATCATTCTATAATTTAAAGATCTCAGTATTATATATAAAAAGTAGTGCAAATCTTGGTTCTTGCTCTTATCCATGCAATATAAGCAACAGTAGTGTGAATATGTCGTATATAATATATATGGTATATGTGGTATATAATATACAATACATTATTTCCCAATAATATCATGAATATTATAGAGGGGCACTACATAAGAAATTAACAGTTACACACACAGTGTTTAGAAAAAAGTACGGGTCTATACCTGAAGAGCCTGTGCTAATATTATATATGCTGAATATTTTATAACTGTTTTAGTATTAGATGATATCTGAATGTTTATATTTACATGTAACTCACGTGTAACACTCCTATGTTGTTTACATTCACGATACACACATATATATTCATTGATGTAACAGCAACACACGAAGAATCAATAAAGAAAGGGGAAGTAATTTGTTGTAACATAAATCACTATATTTTTTTCCCTTTTGACTGTTTAATAAACAGAATGAAGAAAAAAGTAGGGGAGAAATAATAAAAAGTAGTCATTTAATTTTGTCACTCCAAATGACAAGCGGAAGAAAATTGTTTTTATCTAGTTACGAGAAGCTTTTCAAATATAAAAATATAACTTGATTTATTATAGAAATTCTTACTGTACACCTAGAGCCTATTACAAGTAAATGATTATATTAAACATGGATTACTAGTATTTTTAAATACATATATCAAAATAGCATTAAATTAAGGTTTAAATACAATCAGAGACATCGTCTCTGAAAAATATAATTCCGAAAAAGACAAGTGCATTTTTAAAAGTTGTACGTAATCGAAGAAAAACAAATATAAAGAACCGATAAGAGCGACGCGAAAACAAATTTTAACGACTTTTTGCCCAAAACAATAGGTTTTTTTTATATAAAAATGGGGACATTCGCTAAAATTCATATATATAAATCTAAGGAAACATGAGATTTTTTTTGCGACTAAAAAGCTATAGGGTCGTACACCCTTGACATCCCCACGAATCCGCCACTGATATACCAAATGTGTGTGTGTGTGTGTTAACAACTATTTATTTTATATTATATTTTAATGAGGGGGGCAAGGGGGGTCCCAATAACAGCAAAACAGCAAATTGATTTGGCTCATAACAGATAACAAGGAATTAAAATGGACAAAAACAGATAACAGTAAATGAAATATTAAAATAATTCGGTCTTTGACAAATCAGTATTTCTTTTTACAGATATAATCCTTTGTATTCCATTTTTTATGACTATGTTTTTAGTATTAATTTATGTATCTAGAGTGTGTTTAAATTACTACTCAATATATTATAATATTTTTTATACGCTCGTTTAACTTTACGGAATGTATTATGGTATACTGTTGTCCGTCTGTTGTCAACATGTCGGACATTAACTCAAAAACTCTTTAACCATTTGCATTAAACTTTGGGAAATTGGTTATATCTATTGACGTGAGCTCCCTTTTTTTTTTCTTTTTTTTTTTTTTTTATAAATTTTAGATTTTAAGTTTCTGGGTAATGGGTTTTTATTCAATAAGATTGGTGTTTTTTTTTCAGTTTTCTGATAATATCTCAAAAATGCTTTCACAAAGCAAGGAATTTTGGTGAATTGTTTATATCTATTAACATTTGGTAACTTTCAATTTTTATAAATTTTAGATTTTACGTTTCCGAGTTAACGGGTTTTATTAATTAAAAAGGGGTGATTTTCCAGTTTTCAGACATTAACACAAAAATGTTTTCAGCAGTTCTCATGAAACGTTGGTGTATTGTTTATATATATTGACTGAAGCTCCCTTTGTTGCTAATAAAAAAAGTGACCTAAAAAAGTTTGAATATTCTGACTTTTTCTAAATGACCATTTAATGAGGTGTGTGAATTTTTCTTAATAAAACTTTGAGGCAAAGTGGTATATAGGGTAGAAAAATCAAAAGCACCAATTATAAGCATGCAATTTATCAAGTACTTCGAACGAATTTTGACACTCTAAAAGCAATTTATTGCACTATTTTCAAAGGCCTTATTTGAACAATTTTTTATCAGCTGAGGTTTTTGATTGTACCAAGTGTACTAGTAAGTAGAATACATAGTTTAGTAGGGAAACAATGGCTTGAAACGAAATAAATCTTTGTTTGTAATGAGTTATGTGCAGCTTCGGACCCAAGTACATGGTTGGAACTTTCATTGTACAATGCATTTGGTTCTGCTTTGAAAAGAATGAATCACAGAGCTGAGTCTATGTACCATATTATATAAAAGGTTAAGTGGTTGTTAGGACCTAGTCCTTAATTGAGATCTTTGTCAGATATTCCTGGCCATATGTTTTCCTTTTTGTCATTCATGAATGGAATTCTGTGATCGGTATATGTTAATGGAATCCTTCTCTGAATACGGGACAAACATTTTAGTAGTGGTAGACCCCAATGGCCAATGATCTTCAATTTATACCGAATATTGACTGACAAAAAAAATGCTAACATTCCAATTTTCAATAACAGTTAACAGCAAATACATTATCACAATAACAGATAACAAAAAAACTAAAAGCCCAGTAACAGCTAACAAAGAATAAGACAATAACAGCTAACAGCAAATATATTTTCAAAATAACAGATAACAAAGAATTAAATTGCCCCATAACAGCATAACAGTTAAACCCCTTGCCCCCCCCCCCCTCTTTAATTTGTCGAACAACCAGACACATATATGACGACGTTGTCCTCGAGCCGCGATGATCACGTCGCTGCCGTGCGATGTTTTAAATAACGCGCTGAAGTGCGTTTTTCATCTCGCCGAACTTTGCTGGCTGGGTGCATAATTCCATTTCAGAAATTCTAAATATTTAAAGAATATAAAGCACACCCCATCTTTGCTTTTTTAATATGGATTGTTATGCCCTCGTCCGACCGCACGTCCTCCCATCCCATTATCATAATGAATACATACAACGGGAGGGTGGTAAAGGATTATTTTCGTGCAACGTGTTTTGTTGTTTTTATTTCACGTGCAGCCGTGAAAAATGATCGTTATTCAACTTTCTGAAACCGGTAAAAAGATCAACGTGCAAGAAATTTTAAATTGTTCGTGAAATGGCAATTTTCATGATTTCGCGTTCTTCCGCTTTACGCTTCTCATATAACTATTCCAGAAACATTCTCCTGAATGACCTGAATGATAACAAGTTTTCAATTAGCTGGCTGTTTAAATACGCGATCAGGATTTTTTTTAATTAATATTCGCTCTTTGGGGAAATAGTTTAACTTTGTCATTTTTAGGAGAATTTATTTGCATAATAAGAGGTGCAATATAGCGTTTCCACATAACTCCTCCTACAGTTTGAATGCTAGGGTAGTTGAACTTTGTCCTTTTTGGAGAATATAACTAGATATAAACATTCAGATGATAATATGTCTTTATTTAGCAAGCTTTTAGTACCTATGATGATGCCAGGTTTAGTTGATATAAAAATTTCTTCATAAAACCAAAAAAAAATCATGATACATAAAGTTAAAAGAGAGCAAAAACGCCGCAGTCAAGAACAAATGCAAAAATACAAAAACTTAAAATGAACATTACAAATGGTTTGTAGAATTATATCGAAAAATTATATGTAGCCTACTAGTAGAAAAACCAGACTCAGAATAACCAGATGACAACACCAGATAAAAACAATTAAGAACTTTAAATAATTGTTTATATAACTGATTAAAAGTATGAAACGGATCTCTGATGCATTGCCGCGCTTAGACAAGACAGGAAACTAACTGATAATCATATCAGATAAAGCCAACATCTTAAATAGTCAGTTTCAAAAAGCATTCCTCGGAGATCAAGTGAACCCACACAAAAAAGAAAAAAGAAATCAAACTATCCAAAAGTGAAAAACATAATCATTTCCAAGAAGGGTGTCATAAAAGCATTTGAAAAGATCAATCCTAATAATGCAACTGGTCCAGATCAAACTTGTAGAACATGCGAAGTACTGAAAGATATGGTGGCCGGATGCGGCCATTTCCCCTGTTCGTGTTTTCGCGTTTTCTCCTCTCACTTTTCCAACGCGAAATCGGGTAATCGAGAAATCGAGAAATCAAAATTGAGAAATTGAGAAATCTGGAAATCTGGAAATCGAGAAATTGGGAAATCGAGAAATCAAAAAAGCAAAATCTAGAAATAGAGAAATCAGGAAATCGAGAAATCGAGAAATCGAGAAATTGGGAAATCGGGAAATCGGGAAATCGAGAAAGCAAAAATGCGAAATAGAGAAATTCATTTCCCGTTTTCGCGTTTTCACTTTCGTGTTTTCGCGTTTTTACTTTCTCGACTTTCTCGATTTCCAGATTTCCCGATTTCTCGATTTCCCTATTTCTCGATTTCCCTATTTCCCTATTTCTCAATTTCTCGATTTCACTTTCTCGATTTCGCTTTCTCGATTTCCCGATTTCCCAATTTCGCGTTTGCAAAGTGAAGGAAGAAAACACGAAAACGCGAAAAGGCGAAATGGCCGCATCTGGCCATCATAGAAAGAACTTAGTATACGTTACATCTTAATTACTTACATATTTCCAAAATCGCCAGACACAGGAAAAATCACAGTAGATTGGAAACATGCAGTGTAAATGATAGACCGATATCACTCACCTGCATACTATGTAAATCATGGAACACAGTAATCTAGAAAAAACCTTCATCCAAGAACTAACAAAAAATAACAATAATATCCAAACTGACATAACTATGATGGACTTTGGTAAAGCATTTCCAGTCACAGAAGACTTGACAAAGTATAACTCACACAAGACTTCTATTTAAACTATGACAAAGTATAACTCACAGAAGACTTCTATGCAAACTAAAATATGATGACAATGAATACAACACATGCATTATTACCGTGTCATCTCAAAAATATATATATTTCATCATTGTAGCTAAAAGTTTTTACAATTTTCTGTGACAATTAAGGATGAATTCCCGCCACCTTGAAAAGAATTCCTTTTGATGTGAAAATGATAAGATACATGATATGTGATTACTTGGTCACTTTTATAGTAATTATTTGATTACCAGACCAAATATTGAGGCTTGTTTAGGGGGGGGGTATCAATATCCCATATCCCATTAAATTTTTATCCCAATATCCCGTATCCCTATAATGTTTACCCCTAATATCCCAATAAATATTTTTTACAAATATCCCATATCCCTAAAACTATTTTGAAATATCCCAAAAAATCATTATAAATTCATTCCCAAGCCCATTTTTTTCCTCATCATCACAGCATCAACAATTTTGACTGGTAAAACAAACTGTGTTAAAGGAAATTTACAGTGAATATTCCAGTGTTAAATAAGAATATATGTGTCCAAAAGATGAAGTGTTCCATCTTAGAGCCTTGTATAACAATCTCTTTTTATGTGATCTTAAACGATAAATTTAGTGTAAGGGGTCTAATTTCAGACTTTTTTTTTTAATTGTTCAAACCGTGATGCATATGACTGTAAAATTTCATTTTGATAGCATTCTTCTTTTATTGATGAGAAACTTCATCCTACACGTTAACCTGTGTTGGAAAGAACAGAAGGACTCAACCCTGTCTCTTGTCCGAGATTGCTCTGACATCCAACGGCTGTTTTGCCAGACAAGCTGAGACTGTGGGATGTCCATATCAAAAAGTGGATATTTAGCATGCAAGTTCAATAACTCAAAATTTAACACAAGGAAGCTGTCTGCTAATGTACCTACATTACACTTAACTCAACGGTTGCAATATTTTTACTGCAGGCAAAATTTGCACAGCCCTTGTTTTGCAAAGAAATAACGCTACATTTGACTCTGTGATCTTGAACTTTAGGAATTACATAGATCCCAATATTTTTGTTACTTTTGTTTTAATTTCCTTCCTCACAACACCAGTAATAGAAGAACATATATTAATTTACATTGATTATTTAGTAATTATTCGTTATTAACATAGTTTATACGGCGAAATATCTACTTTTTGATATGGGACGTGCTCTGACGTCCCTCGGCCCTAGCTTGTCTGGCAAAACAACGGTTGCACATCAGAGCAATCTGTGAAACGTGGAGACCTCTGAAGATCCTCGCCACGTAAAAAATAAGAGGTAAAACACTAGAAAATATCCTGTAATCATATAAAGCATCAAAACAAATAAAAACATTGACAACAATAAGGCTTAAAAAAGGAAGATGTGCCGGTATGATTGCCAATGAGACAACTATCCACAAAAGACCAAAATGACACAGACATTAACAACTATAGGTCACCGTACGGCCTTCAACAATGAGCAAAGCCCATACCGCAAAGTCAGCTATAATAGGTCCCGATAAGACAATGTAAAACAATTCAAACGAGAAAACTAACGGCCTTATTTATGTAAAAAAAAAAATGAACGAAAAACAAATATGTAACACATAAACAAACGACAACCACTGAATTACAGGCTCCTGACTTGGGACAGGCACATACATAAATAATGTGGCGGGGTTAAACATGTTAGCGGGATCCCAAGGCCGTAACTAGGCATCTTATTTTAGTGAGGCAAAATAATTGAGCCGAGCGAAGCGAGGCGAATCGAGGCGAAATTTTTTTTGGAGGGTATGAAATGAATGGTGCAAAATCCTGCATTCTAGACATTTATAGAGAGTTTGATAATGTTTTGAATTTGGACACTATTATGGCACACCGTTTTTATATTTATTCAAATTTGAAGATATCTTATTTATTTAACAAGATATCTTATTAAGTATTAAGATATCTTTAATTTTTATAAGATATCTTATTTAATTTGAAAGTAAATAAGATATCTCTATTAGTTTATAAGATATCTCTATTAGTTTATAAGATATCTCTATAAGTTAATAAGATATCTCTATTAATTAATAAGATATCTTATAAAGTATATAAGATATCTTACTTCTTTATAAAGATATCTATTAAATACATACTTTATAAGATATCTTATTAATTAATAGAGATATCTTATAAACTAATAGAGATATCTTATTAACTTATGGAGATATCTTATTAAGTAAATAAGATATCTCTATTATTAACTATATAAAAGATATCTTATATAGTTAATAAGATATCTTATAAATTAATAGAGATATCTTATATTTTAAATAAGATATCTTATATATTTAATAAGATATCTTTATAAACATTTTAATAAGATATCTTATTTAATATATAAGATATCTTATTTAATTATCAGATATCTCAATTAATATATAAGATATCTCATTTTGTTATTTAGATATCTCAATTAGTTTATAAGATATCTTATTTAACTAAATAAGATATCTCGAAATTGAATAAATATAATAACGGCGTGCCATACACTTTTTATATAAATTTTTCATATTTTAAGACTTTTAATTACTAACACCAAATTTTTAACAACTTTATTTAAATTTATATGTAAGATAATTATCCAAATATCACTGATTTGAGTCTGCTGCAAGACCGCACAATCTCTCGCCACTCATGCATGCTCTTTTCCGAGTTTTCAGTCGTTTCAGGGCAGTCTGTGTTTCTAAAGGTAGCACATTATCATCAACACAATGATCAAAGTCTTCCAATTCCTTCTCCATCAGCAGTTGGGTAGCAGCATCGGTAGTAACAATTTTGATTGCAAAAGGGGATTAAGCTTTCCTATAAGCACCACCATACAGTCGCAGTTACAAAATATTAAACTCGCTTTTATGCTGACAAAGAGTAGACAAACTAGGGATAGAATGAGATAAGATACATGTATATGATTATATCTATAGAGTAAGTATATATGATATGGGTACAGGGGAATTGGAATGGAGTTTTTGACGTTTACATGTAGTTCCGTAATTTCAAATTATTTCTGGAAATAGTTGGTGGTATTTTAGTTCCAGAATCTATAAATTTAGGGGTTAGGGGTTGGGGGTGTCCGATTCCGAAACACCGAATATAAAGAAACGAAATTCCGTAGTCCCGAATAAGTAAAGACAAAATCTTGTGTTAAAGGTTCTACCTGATTCCTTTATAATATCAAATTGGAATATGGAATATTCATTCAATTTTTAAGGTTAAAGAAACATGGATAAAAACTAATCCATGCATTCATGTTTCATATTATTTATATTTTATTTATCTGTAAAGAGAAAGATTAAAGTTCGTGCACCGATGAATACGCAGACAGGACTGCCCCCTTCCGAAGACCAGTACTTGATTTGTCAGTCTACTTATCCTAATGAAGTTATATGCAATACTCAGACTGTTCACAAAAAAAAACTAGTTTACTAGAATCATTCCTTCTTTACCTTCAGTGTCGCTTTTCCTTTTTCTGCAAGAGCCTGTTTTTAACTAAAGATCCATGATGATTATCGTTACTAGGTTAATGTAATTGAGAAACATCACCCGTTGAGATGCTGAGTAATATCCAGGAAGGATAGTTTAAAAGGAATGATGACAAGTTATAGAAATTAAGGTTGAGACAGAACAACAAATGACTATTATATTTATATATATGTATAAAAAAAAAAATCAGTGTCGAAATTTTAGTGAGGCAATTGCCTCACTTGCCTCAAGGGTAGTTACGGCCTTGGATCCCAACCCTCCTCCTAACCTGGGACAGTGGTATAAAAGTAACTCATCAGATGGATACATCTAACAAAAATCTATGATTATTTCAAGAAAATTATCAATGCATATGAGCATATAATATAAAAAAAGATATGGTATGATTGCCAATGAAACAACTCTTCACAAGAGACCTATACAATTTTATCAAGTGAGATGTAAATATTTCTGTACTTAACTTTTAAATTCCACTTATTTTTTTTCATGTTAATCTCCTTATAAATGCATCAATATCCCATATCCCATTTACTATTAGGACAAATATCCCATATCCTTAAAATTAAAATGGCAAATATCCCGTATCCCAATATACCCTATACAAGCCTCAATATTCCATGATTATTCAAATATTTGATAATCATAAATGTAGAATGGTATTTTTGATTGTTTGATTATCTTGTTAAAAAAAAAGTAATTTTAAATGATTATGTGATTATATTAGCAAACAAATTCTGAGTATGTGATTATTGAACACCCCCATAAGGGAACTCGTGATTCATTAAAAATAAAAAACGTATTTTCCTTGCCTTCACCGGCCTTCATTTCATAATTATAAGCTGAAATATCGGAATGTTTCGGATTGTTTCTTCACACCAACGCTAACACCAGCCACTATCGAAAAACTGTCAACATGGCAGCAAGTGCTAGTCTTACACAGAAAGGAATAGTCCTGTTTTTACTAGGAATTGTTCTTGGATTCTTAATGACATTTTTATTTTCTAATCAATTTGATCTCAGTAATCAAATCCGTCAAGTACCAAATGGTGGTTTTATTCCTAATAGTCCACACAGCCACGGAGAGATGGACCATCTAAAAGGTCCAGACGAATCTGTTGACTGGTCAGAAGCTCATTTCCACAGTCATGCGGGTTTGTATATTACTTGATCATAATTTATATCAGTTGACATTCTCGTAAGCATATATCTATTTTATATTCAAATGCTCTACAAGTACAAAAAAAAACATTTGAGTTCAAAGCCAGCAGAAATTGATTAAAAAATTACCATGTAATAGGACAGTAGAGGGTCTGTTGGATTGATTACAAGTTGGCCCTGGTTAGTTCACCCATAGCCGCATTTGGAATGTTTTCCCTACTTATATATCTACTGACTGATTAGTCTCATTTCTTGTTTTCATTCTCAGCAGCCTTCATTTGCCATAAAGATGTTTGGCTTATTATAAAGTTTTGTTTGTATTTATCAGAAATTATTGCACTTCAAACAACTTCCACTCTTTTAGACATTGCAAATAGTACTGGTTGAGATGTAAATGAAAATAACCTTCGTTTGTAGCTTCTTTAGGGGTCAATTTCTGAAAAATTGTATGAATGGCTGCTTTTTGTGGAGCCTGAAGCTTTTCGTCTTTTGTTTCAAAAGCAAGACATAGCGATCCTACATTTCAATGTCCTCTACGATTTTTCACTCTGGTGTTTAAAGTTTTTTGAAATTTCGATCACTTTCTAAAACTATCCCTAGATTTCTACTTAACTTGAACAGAAGCAGGACAAATCGCCCCACTGGCAAAACGCCCCACACCAAATCGCCCCACTTTTCACCAACTCGCCCCACTATTAAAAAAATCGGCCCAAACTGGTTTACCAACTCGCCCCACTTTTTAAAAAATCGCCTCACTTGTGAAAAGGGTTAAATCCCGTTTACGTTTCCCCTGTCAACTCACCCCACTTATTGAATAAAGGTAAACTCTACTTCCATATATAATTTTCAGGTCTACCCAACTAGCCCCACTTTAAATGAAAACTAGTCTACATTGTCACAGAACACCAAAAAAAAACGAAATTTATTGAACCATTTTAAAAAAAAATTAAATGGTGTTTAACATTCTTAGAATATAATTGCAAATACATTTTCGTATCATTATTGGAGAATTACTTTATACTTGTAAGCTTAGTTATTTGCATAACAATTGAAAATAAACCTGTTAATTGAATCATAATCATACAATAGAGGACAATAGAAGCTAGGATTTCAAATAACAGCAATTTGATTTATAGCACTTCACGAAGGTTTTCATGGATATTGAGGTGGGACAGGGACATAGATTTACTACGGGATTGCATCTTTTTTCCTAAGTGGGTTGAATATGCACTAAAAAAATCATCGTGGTTTTATCTCTTTGTCAAGAGTGGGGTGAGTTGACAGACCTTATGTCAGCGGGATTTTAAGCCTTTTCATAAAGTGGGGCATGTTATCCAACCTATTTGCAATGGGATTTTAGCCTTTTGCATAAGTGGGGCGAGTTGGTAAACAAGAGTGGGGCGATTTTTTAGAAAGTGGGGCGATTTGCCAGTGGGGCGATTTGTCATGGATTCACTTGAACAGAAGCTTGTTTATGTTTATAATATAGTATCTTGAAGTAATTTTTGTAAAAAAATAATCGTGTTTATCCATATTTTACTTATAAATGGACTTGAGTAGGCGAGACAGTGGGTTCCACAGAACCCTTACAAATTTTTTGTTTTACATGGTTGTTGTCTAAGCTATTTATGAAATTCACTTCAATGTTACACTGAGGACTGGAAATGCAATGACTATTTATATTTACCGTACCATAAACAAAAAATGTTATTGCTATAATAAGGGAATTTAAGTAATACAACATAATTTGTTCAATCTTGACTAGAAAGAGCTGGTTTCCCCCACAAGTTATAAACCAGTGTATGTTCTACCAAGGACCTTTTATCATCATGGTACATCAGGTAATGTGATGCTACATTTCTTGAATGGTATGGTATCTGATGGTATCTGATGGTATCTGATGGTATCTGAATTTGTTATAGATAATGTTATTGATATGATGCTATTTAAAAATTTCTATGTTTGCTAGGATGCTAAAGGAAATGCCTAGGGAGAATAAATGTGCAAACAAATTCAGATACCATCCCATTCAAGAAATGTAGCATGATGTGTCTTTGTGTTCTTTCATTTCATATTGATTAATTCTTGCCCAAATATGCCACCACTGTCACGGAATAGAAGTTCCTTCATAATATAAGTTCCAAATGACAACAATATTCGGGAATATTATTTCCACTGGAATGAATATTACAGTAAATGTTCCTAACGGAATAAATGGTATAGAATATTTGTTCCAACAGGAACAGGTATTATGACATTGTTTATAACAAAGTTTCCATTGGAACTTCTGTTAGGTGGAACAAATATACGTTGACTAATAAAAAGAATTGAACTTCCCAAATTTTTTGCTGACATCTCTTTCAAAACAGATTATTTCACTGTAAATTTATATCCCATTATATATAACAAGCACAGTACTGGTAATCAACAATCAATTACACAGTTATGTTTAATTTTTAGTTAATACATGTAACTATAAATTATTTAGTCAATTGAATTGAATTCTGTTGCAGGATCAATAAGTTGTTATTTGGTTTTTATAACATGTATAATGACCATATGCTTATCAAATTACTTAATCTATTCAAATTAAACAACCCTTTATTCTAAAGAGTTGATTTAATTAACATCATTTCAGAGTTGTTAGATTCAATAAGCTGTCTCATCTGTTTTTCAAGGGAGACAAGCATAACTGACTAATAGACAAAAGGCTTATGGTTATAGTAATAGATTTCCAAAAATGATCTCAGTCAATATATATATATAAATTACTGGTCATTTGCCAGTATTCCGTTTGTTGACTTTTTGACGCATTCGCTGTTCCCATTCTCATTTTCCCATTCTAATTTTTCAGAAGAGTCGAGCCAGTTAGCAAAGGAGTTAGAAAAAGATGTGCGTGTTCTTTGTTGGATCATGACCAATCCAAGTAATCATCAATCCAAAGCTAAACATGTGAAAGCCACATGGGGTAAAAGATGCACCAAACTTATATTTATGAGTTCATCAGAAGATAGACATCTCCCTGCAGTAGCTTTACCAGTGCACGAAGGTCGTGACAATCTATGGGCAAAAACAAAAGAAGCTTTTAAATATTTGTACAAAAATCATTTAAACGATTATGATTGGTTTATGAAAGCAGATGATGATACATATGTTATCGTTGAAAATTTGCGTTATTTTTTGCATGATAAAAACCCGAAGTCTCCTGTTTATTATGGCCGTAGGTTTAAACCCTATGTTAAACAAGGCTACATGAGTGGAGGGGCTGGGTATGTTCTTAGCAGAGAAGCAACAAAAATATTTGTAGAAAAGGGTATAAATATCCCTGGGACATGTAGAACTGATGCTGGAGGGGCAGAAGATTTAGAAATAGGACGGTGTCTGGAAAAGATTGGTGTAAAAGCCGAGGATAGTAGAGATGAATCAGGAGGAGAAAGATTTATGCCGTTTATACCAGAACATCACTTGATTCCTGGAATTCTACCCAAAGATATGTGGTACTGGAGTTACAATTATTACCCTGCAAAACAGGTAGGTACTTTATTATTATTTTGTATCATGTGTTGCACAGTCGAGGATATGGTACCGGTAGTTGTCTCCATAATTCTGAAACACATCAATGCTTAAAGGCCTTTTTGACAGAAAGTGTTTATGTTAGGTAGAATTATTTGTTATCACATTATTCTTTTTACCATGCTTTACCAAAATTTGTACAAGGACATTTTATTGGAGTCTGGCTATTCTTAGGAGTACTGTAAAAATGACACCTTAAGGTGATAATGGACAACTAAACTGTCTAAACATGGTGAAAAATAATGAAAGAAAGTTTGAGATCTTTCTGTATTCATAATTGTGTGTCACATTGTTAACTACATTTGCCATGGGTTATGACACTTGTATTTTAAACTGATATATCATGTTAAGGAGGGATATTTGCGAAAAATACCAGTCGAGAGAATGTTAAATTTCGCGAGCCGTAAGGCGAGGGCAATTCATTCTCAAGACTGATCAGTATTTTTCGCAAATACCCCTCAAGAACATGCTATATCTGTTTAATTACACCAAATGTTAATGTTCAAAAACGCATTGATGATCGTGACGTTACAAGCGTCCAGTCGGATAGAGTATTTTTTGGCAAATACCACGGCAGAGAGTGTACAAAAGGTATATCCTTTTTGCAAATACCCGGCGGCGTTAAAAAATGAACGATATTCATTTGATAACAGTGAATTGGTGAAAAATACACTGGCTTTCAACCAATCAAAACCCAGGATTCTTACATAAGGTGTAAATATAAAGATAAGCTGCATACTGTACTCATTGACTGCAAGTGATGTTTCTGCAATTTTATGATTATGCAATAAAATACTGTATTTTTACTGACTGACGTACATGAAGTTAGGGTCAATTGAGGATATGATTACTAACATGACAATACATCAGTAAGACATGAATCAATATATTGTAAAATTAATAATTGAAGCCGGGAATGTGTTAAAGGGACAATAACTGACTTAAAAGTCGAAAACAGCATAAGGCTTTTCAACACATAGAAAAAAATCATTCACCTTGAGGCTTGGTACAGCTAGCCCCTTATCAAAAATGTTACTTTGAAAAAAATTACACCATTTTTAGAAATGTACAAAAATGTACCTATTAGTTAACTTTAAACTACAAATTACATGTACTTTGAAATTAACTACTTTATTAATTAAGCATGTTGTCTTTAGTTATTTACAGTGTACCATAGTCCTTGCCTACCCTCTGAAATAAATGTTTACATCATCATGAACCTTAAGGGTTTCTTGTTTCAGAATTTTTTTGAAATATCAATATGTTGAATTATGATATATACCAGAACATGTCAATATTTACCTTTCTATAGGAAATTGAGTATGAATAAATATTATGGCTCCAATTTCATGTATAGAATAAGTAGGTATGATTTACAATGAGACATTCACTGAAGACAGAATTGTGATAGTACGTGTACACAAAGGACATGGTGTCCTATGGAAAAGTTGTCTTTTTTACTTTTATAAACCTGAAGAAATATTTGTTTGTTAAGGAAAAAATCAAATGACACCTTCTTACAAAATCATTTCAGAAGAATTACTGTAAATACAGAAATTATTACGTGCATTTATTATTGCGATTTTGTCATTCTAGACTGAAATGCAATTTATTTCATTTGTATTTATTTAAAAAATTTGCGATATTCAGAAAAATCCTATTTGGCTCATATTAAAAATTTCAAAATGAGAGTTAAAATTGTTGCGACTATGACCCAGCCGCGTTAACGTTTTTTCACAATAATAAAAACATCACAATAGCATTTAAAGGAAACATTTCATTATTTATACCTAACCCTACCCATGGCGCATTATGTTTTTTGGTCTGTGCCTCCATTTGTCTGTCCGTTTGTCCGTCAATCTTTTTTATGTCAGTTTGTCTGTTCCTCTGTCTGTAATTTCAGCTTCAGGTTAAAGTTTTTGGTCAAGGTAGTTTTTGATGAAGTTGAAGTCTGATCAACTTGAAACTTAGTACATATGTTCCCTACGATATGATCTTTCTAACTTTATGCCACATTAAAGTTTTTACCCAAATTTTACAATCTACTGAACATAGAAAATGATAAGAACAAAAGGGGCATCCACGTACAAGGACACATTCTTGTTTTGTTTAATTCAGTATTTTACTGATAAATCACTAATTTCTATCAGTCCATATTACACTTTTACCCTGAAAATAGCCATTACAGACAAGACACACAGTATTGAGGAACCTATTTCCAATTTTTAATTTCCCTGTTAAATGTTTGTTTAAAAAAATATGTATCTTGTGCAGGGACTTAGTTGTGTAGTGTTTAACACTTCCATTTCTATTTTGTGCAGGGACTAAGTTGTGTAGTGTTTAACACATCCATTTCTATCTTGTGCAGGGACTAAGTTGTGTAGTGTTTAACACATCCATTTCTATCTTGTGCAGGGACTTAGTTGTGTAGTGTTTAACACATCCATTTCTATCTTGTGCAGGGACTTAGTTGTGTAGTGTTTAACACATCCATTTCTAACTTGTGCAGGGACTAAGTTGTGCAGTGTTTAAAACATCCATTTCTATCTTGTGCAGGGACTAAGTTATGCAGTGTTTAAAACATTTATATGACGATGTATATTTTGCAGGGTCTAAGCTGTGTTGTAGTTTACACATATATAGAATAACCATACATTGTCTCGAAATATTAATGTTATTTGTACAAGGCTTAGAAACATGTAGAAAGCGAAGGTAAAAACCATCACTTCTCAATTTTGAGTGGAAGACGTAAAATTTCCACGAACCTGTATGTTTTATTGACGTCATAAATAAACCTCTACGGAAACACATTGTCAGCGTCATAAACAAGGCGATATACGGTCAGTGACTGTATATCACATATGAATATATGGTCAATGCAATTTGACCGCTCAAATAGCACAGCTGCAGTATATAATCATTTACATGTATCTTTTGCAGGGTCCAAGCTGTTGCAGTGATTTTGCTATCACCTTTCACTACGTTGCACCCAACATGATGTATGTTTTGGAATATTTAGTATATCACCTGAAACCTTATGGTTATGGTCAAGTTTACACCAAAGTTCAGCAATGTGATAATAAAAATACTGACGATAGCAAAAAATTGACTACAACAAACCCAGAAAATAATGTGAAAGTAAAAAATATAGATAGTGTTTCAGATAAGACTATGAATAGTGTTACAGATAAGACAGAGAGTACTCAAAGTAAAGCGAATATAGAGAGTAATAATAATATAGAAACTGTAGAAGATAAAGGAATGCAACCATCATGATAAGTACCGGTGCTGTCATTCATAAGACACTTTTCATTTCCATATGTGTGAAGCTGTATAACCACTGCTGTTAACAATCAATGTAACTTAATAGTTGCTTAGTAAATTTGTCATTTAAATATTTTATATCAATTCTGTATAATATGTAGACTGTATACTGTTGTGTTTTCAGATATTTATTTATGTTACTTTTAACCAAGTTTCACGTTCTAAATATTTGTTCCTCCTTTACCCAAATAATGTAAATAATTAATAATAAAAATGTGTAAAAAAAATGAAAAGATGCAACAATAGAAAACAAACAATTATATAAAATACAATGTACAAGGGAATTTTTAAATGAACATTATTTTGTATCTAGGCAAACTATGATGAAATATTGTTAAATTAGATTTAAGATTTGGTATACAGCTGTATAAAATGTACTGTAAGATGTATAGAGACAATTATTGGTATTTTGTTTTTTTTAAAAACAAACTTTGTAAAGGTAGATTTATCAAAAAGCTATAACTTATATTTGACATGAAAATGATGATGATGATTGATTTGAGATAGTTTATGGTGGGCAGCTCCAACTGTTACCCTGCAATAACATCAGAACAAATTTTTCCACTTCAAATGTTCTGATTTGAATCTAGTGACAATGTCTAATGACAAACAACAAAATTTAATTAGATTTTGCACTTTTACTTTCTGGGAGTTATTGTCCTTTATTGATTGATGGTGGTGCCATCTGTGAATTATGTCAATTAATGGGATTACCTGAGGACAGCTGATCTAATTTCATTTAAAGATTAAATATGTATTTTTTTATGACAAGATTGAGGCCAATATCATATTAAGGAATTTCTTTGCAGTTCATTTGTACTTAAGCTTAAGGATGTCACTTAGGTGAAAGTAAAAAAATCAAGAATTTGAAATTGATACTTTAAAGTCGGAAGAACATTAGTGAAGGAACAAAATAAGCTAAAAATATTGATAGGTCATGGAGCTTCTTTTTGAGATATTTTTAATTTTAGAAAAGTGCTGGGAAAGGCTGAGTGAGACTTTTACCTTATATTCCATTGGTATTATTTGGGTCTCATGATTAAATCAAAAGAAAAGAAATCAAGAATCTGCTTAAATTTTGGTGAAAGACCTTTTATGAGCAATTATAAGTCTTGTATGAAAAGATAAATGTGTGTTATGGTGCAAAACATTTTACCTTTTATCATAAGGAAAAAAAATCAAGGAGTCTGAACATCTGACACAAGTTCCAAAACCCCACGTTAGTACATCATTTACTGTAATGATGTTGAGTGATTTATGTCATATCTGTGTAATACATTTAAAACAGTAAAACCAACCTGTTTTTCTAATTTTTCTAATTTAAGTAGATTTTTTTTAGATTGACAGCTTTCAGTAGAAATGGTCTTTGATTGATTGGAAAATGGGGCTTGATGTCTTTGTAGTTGGGTGAATTTAAAAACTTTCAAACAATCTAAAAATTTTCAATGATATGTTGTTACTTATGACAAAATTAAGTTTGTTATTGACATTTTCATTTTTGTATGACAGGAGTTATTTTCCTCGACTGATTGAAAAATGGTGCTTTATGTTCCTTCCTGCAATTCCTAGATAATTGTTTAAACCTTTATATATTTTTTTTTGATATGAATGTTATTGCCATTCAGTAGTTTTTGTTGGTCCTTGTTTGTTATGAAAATGGTTATTTATGCTGTTTTTGATGGGATTAACTTCAGAACCACCAGCCACTCATGTTCAGACACATTTTTTGTTTGTTTCTGATGGCAAATTAAATACATGCATGTAAAAGTTGTCAAACATTGACATTTTTTACTTTTGTTGATCAGATTTGTGGTCCTCGATTGATTGATTAAAGAAGGATCTGTATGTCCCTCCCATGAAACAACCTGATAAATGTTCAACCAATTGAATATATCTATATATTTTGTCAGATAACTAAGTCAAGGTCAACATTTGGTCAATTACCATTTTCATGAGTTTTTGTCTTTGATTGCTAAACAGTGAACAGATTGCTGTCTTTTTGTCATCCTCTTGTTTTTTTTCTCTTTAACCAGATTTTGTTTATAGAGGTTTTATATCACGTGATATTAATCTCGGTAAATGTTTTATATCACTTGATATTAATCTCGGTAAATGTATTATATCACGTGATATTAATCTCGGTAAATGTTTTATATCACGTGATATTAATCTCGGTAAATGTTTTATATCACGTGATATTAATCTCGGTAAATGTTTTATATCACGTGATATTAATCTAGGTAAATGTTTTATATGCATATTGTGTACACATTTCTCAACAGAATATTTTTGTATTACACAAATGTCTTTAATTTTACGTAATTTTTGTATTTGTTTCATTTTTTTCAAATTGAAATAAAAGGAGATATAAATCAGATTATCTAGGGAAAAAAGGAATTTCGATTCATCTATTTTATTTTGTGACAAGAAAAAAAGTTCAGTGGATCCAATTTTTGTATTCATTTTCTGAAAGCACATTATAACAGCTATTGACTCATACTATAATTAAGATTCTTTATTTAAACAAATATTTGTTCAGTGCATTTTAGACCAGAAATGATATATGTAAATAAAAGCTGAAAAGGAATTTCCTATTTTTATTACAATCATTTTCTCAAGAGAACTGTTGTTCTTATTTTCTCAAATTAGCTTTTTTATAATAATGTGACGTTAATTTACAGTCTACTTGATAGTCCATGACAAATATGTTAAAAGTGTAACTAGTCAATAAATATATACCGGGTTTGTATATAAACAAATGTTTTAAACCATATTAAGATTATTTTATATTTTTGACATATATTTTTATATAATTAACAAATCTAATATGAAATATGAAGCAACATTTAGTGCTCAATGTGACGATTTTATGTCCTTCCCTGCCCTGTGACTTTAGAAAATTTGATTTCTTGGGGCTCTGATTAGAAGAAATCACATTTTATGTCCCTCCCTTACCTGTGACTTGAGAAGAGAAACATTTGATTTCGTGGGACTTAGGTAAAAAGTAATCACATTTTATGTCCCTTCTGTCCCTGTGATGGCATTTTAAAGTGTGATTCTAGTCTTTCCGGACAACATTCCATTTGTCTTTATCAATATAAATCAATAAAACAAGTCCATCCTAGTCCATCCTGTTCAATTTGGTATCTATATGTTTTTTTCAAGCAGTTTTTTTTCTGTGAAACAAAACTGAGATGAAGTTGCCAATTTTATAATATGATTGTGTATGACTTGTTTGTTCCTTGAACACCATATAGTTATATTAGTACAACTGGGTAAAATGCCTATGTGTTGGACTGTCACACTAGGATATCTAAACAAAGTATTAGGCATGAACTTATTTATTAGATTTCACCTGGATATGGTGCAGGTTATTAAAATTATCTAGAGATGGTACCTAACACTACAGGGAGATAACTCTGTAAAACTCCTTCTAAAGGTGGTACCTAACACTACAGGGAGACAACTCTGTAGAAATCAGCTTAACGTTTTAATTAGGTTGTACTCTTATAATTATAAGGAAATATTAAGCTTATCAATGATCAAAATTAGTGTTTGTCAAACTGCTATATATCCTATGAAATTTTTCAGAGAAAATGTGTGGTTTAAAGTTTTTTAAATTTTTATATTTTTTGTCAAAGGGTCAAAGTAAGTATTTTGTTTAATTCTTATGAAAATTAAACGAGCCACATTTATTTGAGTCAAGGTGTTAGTTACCACCTTAACAGCTTTATCATTTTTTCTATGAATGTAATTATGGAGACAAGACTTCGGCATTATTTCAACTGCTTCATCTTCTGTAGTTTATGTGTTTTACACTTTAGCTATATAGTAGAAATGATTACCATTAGAGCATTTTGCATGTGCATTAATTTATCAGAAGTACATTTGTATTTGACAGATTTCATTTGATATTTAGCTATGCTGTATAGTCAGAAGTTTCAACGAGATATGTGTCATAAAGAAAAAAAAGAAGTTTCAACAAGATATGTGTCACAAAGAAAAAAAGGTTGCATTTTAAATTTTGATAGCATTATTTGTATTCAGCATTTTCCAAAATCGCCAAAAAAAACAACCTCACATTTATATCGATTGTCCAACAATCTCATTGAATGCAAACGATAATATTTGAATTTACAGTACAATACAAATTATTCTTTGTTATTTCCATATTCAATGTGATAATATTGTCTTTAGATGAAATCTAACTATACAATTGGTTTGTTGCACTTTAGTTTGCTTGACCATGTTTTATAGAGTTGTAGAGTGGGTCATTAGTGTTTTATAAATCTCACTATCTTTACATCATCAGAGAACATGTGTATTGGTGCCTTTTTTCAGATTGTAAATAACCAAGATTTTTTAACAGTTTTGGGTTTTCGATGTTTAAACATGATTTGGTTGATCTAATTAACATTTGGCTATTTGTACATATTTAGAGAACAGGTATTATTATTTGTGAACTCTTAGAAATCCTTATTACATGCTTTGAATTGTGTATGTTTTATCTGGTACATATTAGTATAATCTCTAAAAAGAATTTGAAATAGTGTGTATGTATAGTGAACAATAGATTATATATATGTATACAATCTGGGTTTTTTCAGTTAAAAGTAAACTTCATCCTTTCCACTCAATCACTAAATATGTAAATTAGTTTTGATACTCAAAGTATATAATGTTCCAACATTAATGTTTTGTACAGATTTAGTGTTTTTAACATTGCTGTAAATCTAGTTTGATATTTCACTATTGACTCAATCCAGTATGCATTTGTGTCATAGCTATTTATATAATTTCCTACTTTACTTTTTTATAAGACAATCTCTTTTCATATTGAACCTTTACTATAAAGCTTACCTTAGTAGTAAACACTCTTTACTAACCTTACATTACTGGTAAACACCCTGCCACCAAACCTACATAATTGTTGAATACCTGCCACTAAATTAAGCTGACTACAGTGTTTTCTCCCTTGCTACTTAGCTTACCATTTTGATAAACCCGTGGATACAAATTGTACGATCATGTTAAGTAATCTCCCTTGCTACTTAGCTTACCATATTCATAAACCCGTAGATACAAATTGTACGATCATGTTAAGTAACTTCTAACAAATTTACCGTATTGGTAAACACCCTGCTACCAAGCTACCTGTAATAGTTAGCTTCCTACTACCAAGCTTAAAACCATATTGGTAAACCCTCTGCTACCAACTTAACCAAGCTTACCATATTGGTAAACTCCCTGCAACCAAAATTACCATATTGGTAAAATATTGGTAAACCCCTGCTACTAAGTTTACCATATTGGTAAATCTCTGCTACTAAGTTTACCATATTGGTAAATCTCTGCTACTAAGCAATCTTCCAATATTGTTAAGCCTCCTGCTACCAAGCTTACTATACCGGTATTGGTAAATCCCGTCACCAAGCTGATTTCCTCACATTTATGTGTTGTAAGGATATGCATCATTTAAAGTAGTCCCTTAATGATAAGACCTCTCGTTAATCACAAATGTGGCCTTATAACTGTGTCTGTGATATCTGGTTTAGCACTTTCCTTTTTCATGCGATTATTGTCTCATTTACATAAATCTTTATTTCTACTCATACCAGAATCAGCATTAGAGTGCACCCTGGTGACCTTTAGATATTTGAAATATTATTTTATGTTCAGTGACGATGTCCTCATTTTCTTATTTTTTTGTTTTGCTAACTCATAAAACATCAACAATCAATCATGATAAGTATGATGATCAGATACTGTGGATTCATTACTATTAATCATGATCAGCATGATGATAGATACTGTGGATTCATTACTATTAATCATGATAAGTATGATGATCAGATACTGTGGATTCATTACTATTTATGGATACTAATTTTGGTGGATTTTGTTGGAACTGGTGAAATAGTGTTTTAAATGTTTTAACCATTTTCAAAATTTCTATTAGATTATATGCAGTTTTTACCAAGGGCTATTCCAGAAAAAAATGTATGGGGGGGTTGGAAGGCAGTTTTTGTCAGCACCTGCCACCCAGACAATTGTAATTTAGAATTATAGTGCATTATAGTGTGAAAAGTTGCTCTGATACCCATCACCCATGTATTATTTATACAATGTGCCTTCCAACCCCCCCATACATTTTTTTCTGGAATAGCCCCAAATAAAATATCTATGAAAATGTAAGTTTTCTTTAATTCATAGAAATTGGTACCCCGAAACATAAATGATTCCACAGATTTGTACACTATTGTATTTGTACATCAAGAGCATGACATGTTCACAAAAGTTTCATTTGTATTTGTTTTATTTTGTTAATATTGACCTGCTGAATGATATTGCAGTGTTTTATTATATATTTTGTTAACTTTTTGAGATATTTTAGTGACCTAATCAAAAGTTGGTAATGGAAATAAAAAGATTATTATAATGACTCTGTCTTTGGGTTTTTTCTGCTGTGAGATGGTTCAAATTCTGTCATAATTTTTATTATTATTGAATCTCTCAGCTGATCCTCTGTAATAGTTGGCTCAGTACAACAGTAACTCAACTAACTATTACATTTATACATCTGATTTAGTGAAATATGAATACAAAGATATTTATCCCTCTCTTTTTAAAAATGAAATGTTCAGTATTCCAACATCAGTGATCTTTATTCATTGACCTATTCTGAAAACTTAAATTTCAAACAATAGAAAATTTTACCAAAGCATAGATTCGTTATGTTACAAAGTTTATTCTTGTCATAACATCACTGTCCTTGACCTTAATTTCATGGTTTAGTGACTGCTGATAAAAACTTTATAGTATGTTCTGTTATTTTTGTGGTTCATTGGTTAGTGTAGTTTTTGTGTTTTGATATGTTTCTCAGATACCAATAACAAAAGGTCAACTATATTGAATGTATAATGATTGCATGTTCTACATTTCTATCTTTCAGATACCATCTGAACCTTGACCTAATATTCCTCGATCAATGGGAAATGTTAAGGTTTCTGTATTTAGGTCTTTCTCTTAGAAATAATAAGCAAAAGATCAACTATATTTGCCATTGTGGTGTATGGAATCAACAAATGGAAGTTTTTAACAACCTTGACTGGCCACACAGCTCTTGCACGGTCAGCTTGTCATGTATGGAATGAGCGTATGATTAGGTAGATATACATGTTTGTATTGCATGGTTCATCTGGCTGTGACCTTGTTTTCATGGTTCATTGATCAATGTTATGCTTTAGCGATTTGGTCTGTTTCTCAGGTACTATAATCAATAGGTCAACTATATTCAGTGCTAAAAATGATTGTAATATGTTTATATCTGTCTGACATGGTTCTTCTGATCTTGACCAATTGTTCATGGCGCATTTGTCAATGTTAGTTGTTTACCTTTATATATAAGTATTACAACATAAAATCAATTATTTTTAGGAAAGTAGGCAAGACATTTTAGCATGTTCATTGTAGGTTTATATATATGCATTGTGATGTTGTGTCTGTTGATACACCATATTCTTTCCTTTCAATTATATCTGATTTAATCTGTATTGAAAGTACTGTTTGATAAATTTGATGAACCGATCAATTTTTTCCTCTTTGGCAAAGTTGTACGAACTGCAAATATGGCTGAAAGTACAGGGATGTTAGGTGAATGTGAAAGAAATGGTTTGAGTGAAATTAGTACATATTTTAGGTAAGGCATCAACCATTTGATTTTCTGGGGGGGCTATGGTTTTTTTTGGAAAAAAAAGTTTGTTTCCAGGTTTTGGTGAAAAAAATAATTTGTTTTGGACCCTGAGAAAAAAAAAATGTTTGTTTCACCCTCAGCTGCCACTATATGTAATGCTAAAATTGAAAGAAAAAAATTGTTTTCGGTTTGTCGCTAAAAAAATAGATTGTTCTTCGCCGAAGGCGAAAAAAAAAGTTTGCACCGAAAAAAAAACCATAGCCCCCCCCAGAAAATCAAATGGTTGCTGCCTAATCAACTCCTTCTGCAATTTTGATCACGAGGTCCAAAAAACTGCTTATAGTATTGTGATGTGGGCTGATGGATGGATGAAATAGCAAAAGTAGGTACCTATATTGTATAATGAGTTCCTCCTACAGTTTTAATCCAGACCCCAGAAACTTCACAGAAAGATTGCACACATGTTTGAAGTTGGGTACCTAACTTTTATGTAATAGTTTGAGTAATGTTCTCTCATTTTTTGGGGAAAGACGGCTTCAAGCCGTCAATCCCCTATGGGGTTGACCAGAGTGACATCCACTCACATCATTCATTTTGTTTTTATAGTGTGGAAAACCCCCCAACAAATCTTAATGAGATTGATAAGAATGAGACACACAAATGAATAGATTGACTTTAAACACTTTTTAACACATTTCCCTTCTGTTTCTAGCGAAATTAGCGTATTTTGAGCTCTCCCTTTACACTATTTACATTTCTTTTACAATCCGGAAAAATCAGTATGATGAGATATTCTAAATATATCCAACCTACATCATATTTTATAGTGACGTCATTGTTGGAATGCCACACTACGCAGAAGCACGGATATCCTTCACTGGTTATTTAAATCATTCTCAGAGTTTGTGCACTAATTATAAATTGGTATTTGTTAAATTTAAACATAATTATGTTTGCTGTAGATGATTCAAACATCAACATGCAATACTTTAATTTGTAGGTCAACAACTTTCAATGTAAAGGTGTAACACCACTAATTCGGGCCCGGCCAGAAAGCACATACCAGAAAGTAGTACATATTTAACACAACATAGTTCCTACGCATGAGTATAACTTTCAAAATATATAGAATATTTAGGTATTTTTGGCATCAAATGAAAGCTGAAGGACTGGTGATCATTGTAGAACACTTTTGGACTTAAAATTTTGAATATTAAAAAACTGCACCAAATTTTAAAAAGAGGGTACATTTAGTCTGTTTGTCAGATCTGAAGTACCTGTTTTGGTACATCCGAAGTTCCGGGAACCAGTTCTTTCTTATATGCAATTAAAGGTATGTTGATTTTTTCAGTACAAAACACCATAAAGTGTTGCTTTGACATGCAATGATTGCCACTTTATTTGAACTTAAAATGAAAGAGGTGTGCCTGCTTGAAATGGAGGAATTTAACATAGAAAGCAATGGGACCATTAATTAGTGGTGTACTTCCTATTACAGAGAATCATCAGAAATCCAATTTTTAGAAGTTGTACCTATTCCAATGGAAATAAGTCAAATTTGATGTTAGTAATCATATTCTGTCATCTTTTTTTGGTGAACAATTTTGTTTAAGGAAAATTTCAGCTCTTAAACTGGCATACTAAGGTAGTTTAGTCTTTTATGGTCATACAACATGCATGCAGTTAAGACTTGACTCCAAGTTCTTATTTTTGCATTATATGTTATTAAAATCAATAAAACATGTATATTATAACTTGTGTATGGTACAAAATAGCTCTTGGTCAAATAATCCTAGTATTTTTCAAGTTTTATTGTTTTTCTTATGGTAGCCTTTTACAATCTAGGCAAATGGTATATACTCATATAAGAATTCCAAAATCTCACTGTACATGCAATTTTGAACCAGTTTAGCAAGTTATCTAGCTGAGGGATATATAAATTGCTCTTAATAATCTATGTTTTACCACAGAAGTAAGGTTTATACAAAAAAAAGCCATTTTTTTATTTGAAGAAAAAAGGGGGGACAATATTCTCAATTATGTCTTAAGTTTGGACTAATAAATCTTTATTTAATGAAGAACCTCTGATAAAAATATGACCATTGGTTAGCACAGAGCTTTCCTAATAGAAATTAATAAATAAAACAATAATATTGAGAATAAAAAAGGATTTTGGCCAATATACAATATCCATATGCAGTTTTCTTTGAATAACCCATATATTACTACCAGTCCAATTTGACCTTAAAATTAGTAAAATAGTATTTGGACTAAAGCTTTATATGTTTTTTATTGCTTGGAATAGATCATAGAATGAAATAAAGTAATGCTCAAGTCAATATAACAAGTTTGGTTCTGTTATAGGTGTTTTATCATCATTGTAGAACACTTTTGGACTTAAAATTTTGAATATTAAAAAAAACTGCACCAAATTTTAAAAAGAGGGTACATTTAATCTGAAGTACCTGTTTTGGTACATCCGAAGTTCCGGGAACCAGTTCTTTCTTATATGCAATTAAAGGTATGTTGATTTTTTTCAGTACAAAACACCATAAAGTGTTGCTTAGACATGCAATGATTGCCACTTTATTTGAACTTAAAATGAAAGAGGTGTGCCTGCTTGAAATGGAGGAATTTAACATAGAAAGCAATGGGACCATTAATTAGTGGTGTACTTCCTAAACAAAGTCTGTGGAGATACATGAGATTGGGGAGAGAAACGATTTTTTCATTTTTTCTATAAAATTCTGGTTTGTGAATCTACCTCCAAATCAGGAGCACCTCAATTGATGAGTCATTATCCACTAAAATAAAACTTAAAATGTGACATTTAGTATATGATAAGTAGTCTTCCATTAAAACTAAATTGTGTGTACCAACAAATAAATCATTGTAATGGTAAAAAAAAAAAAAAAAAAAAAATGTAGCATTCTAAAGTTTGAACCTATTTATTTATGAAATTAACAAATATTTCAAAATGTAGGATCTGGAAACAAGTTTCACACAGTTTACATCAATCATATTGTTTTTTTATTCGTTCCTGTATCCCTGTGATGAGAGTTGTAACTGGGAACTTTATCAATGGAAATTTAAAACTGAAGAGATTTTTCAGTCCTAACTTTCTTAAGAAAAAAAATAAAAATCATAGAGTACTGTCACAAAAAATGGAAAATGGCCTAGCATGCAGTTCAGTGGTACACAATTAAGATTTCAGAAAATATTGTAGTTGTTAAATGACAGAATTCAGTTGAATTTTACATTATTAACTATCAACTTTAATCGAATGTTTAGATCTAGAAGATGCAGATCTCTTCCATTGGTCCAAATTGAATCCTAAACTAAGGAAACGAAATTACATTACACATATGAAGACTATCAAAAGATACCCCCCCCCCCCTAAAAAAAAGAAACAAACCAAACAAGGGCTGTCTTTCTCCTCAGAGCTGTTCAGCTCTTTGATTCAGAGTTTGATCTTGAGTCGTTTTTTAATCCAAATTTACAAAGGATAGTACAGTGCAACCTGCCTAATCCGACACCTGAGTATTCAAACATCTTGCTTAAACCGACACATTTTCATGGTCCCAAAATATGCCTATCCTTGCAGAAAAAACCTGGGTATTCCGACACCCTGCTTAATCTGACATTTTTTTCTGGACCCCCCCCCAGTATGTCGGATTGGTCAGGTTGCACTGTATAAGTAAATGTTTTGAACATTTCCTTCAGTCTTGAGCCCATTTTTTTTCAAAAAATAATTTTAACCATTGTAATTTTTCGTTTTATCATGTTTATTACTTTTTATACAACTGCAAAATTTTTTTTGGGATTGTATAATGGTATGATGTTGATTACTTTAGTTTAAGTGAAGGATCTGTATGAAAGTTTTTAAGAAGGTTCAATACCACAAAAGTAAGGTTGGGATTGATTTTCGGGATGATGGTCCCAACTGTTTAGGAAAAAAGGGGCACTTATCTAGTTTCAGGACAATAACTTGTGTATAAGTATTTCAATTGCTCTGAAATTGTACCACAATGTTTAAAGTAGAAGGTTTGGATTTATTTTAAGGGTTATGGGGCAAACAGTTTAGGAATTAAGGGCCAAAAAGGGGCAAAAAACGAAGCATTTTTCTACTTTCTGGACAATAACTTTTGTGTAAGTGTATGGATCTCTCCGACATTGTACCACAAGGTTCCATATAACAAAGGGAAGGCTGGGGTTGAGTTAGGGGTTAATTGTCTAAAATATGGAGGAATTGGGGGACAAAAAGGGCCAAAAAGAAGCATTTCTCTAGTTTCCAGACAATAATTTGTGTTTAAGTGTATGGATTTCTCTGAAATTGTACTACAAGGTTCCATACTACAAAAGAAAGGCTGCGATTGAGTTTTAGGGTAATTGCTCCAAAGGGTTTTGTTACAAAATTTTGGGGGATTTTTTTAGGGGATTTATATTTTATAAATTTTTCAAATTTCCAATTTTTGTAAAGTTTCAAGAAGAAAACTTCAGTTGCACAGTATTGCTCAATAGATTTGTAAGATCTTTAACCACATTTATTTTATGTCAAAAACCTATATTATATCACAATGCAAATTCAGACAGTATCAAGCTTGAATATTGTGTCCAAATTTGCCCTAACTGTTCAGGGTTCACCTCTGCAGTCGTATCAGGCTGTGTTCAGCAAAGCATTTTATTAAATTAACCATTATAGTTGCGGTTTCTTAAAATAGATCAGTCAAGTGGAACACACAACTGTCTGAATGTGTAATGTGTCAATCTGCTTTGAAGAGTGAAGAGGAATGAAAGCAGTAATAATACAGGAAACAAATGTTTATAAAAAATGTCCTTTCTAATATATATATAATTATTTTATTACATCAATCATAATAAAAGAAATGTTACATATAAAGATTATAAATAGACACAAGTAAAAAAGAAACAATATTAATAATGCTCTTGATGACATGAGGCTATCTATAGCAATTTTGTTCTTATTGTAGAACATATATAATAAATCATAGTCCTAGTGTTGCATATTTCATCACGTTTAAAGGGGAAAAAACCAAAAAAATCTGTTTTTGTTTCTAGATTTTTGAAATTTATTGAATAAATACTATCAATGTGTATTGGAGGATGACCCTATGAACTGCTAAATAAGATTATTTACTTAAAACTCCAATTATATACTCATAAAATATCATGGACAAATTTTGACAAGGGCATTTACGATACTTCTACTCTAGTTCAAAGGAGTTAATATCTTTTATTTAAGGAGAACACTGAAGGGAGATAATTCTTTACAAATCAGCTGAATGTTTTGAGTATTTTAAATAGTATGAAAATTTGAACTCTAAATGAAAAAAATTAGCCAAACAAGCCACATCTATGTAGTCAAAGTGTTGTGTACACCTAAAAATTACAAGACGAAGTACCCCAATTTCAGAACAATATGGTAAAAATGGCTTGATTGTGTGATTTAAAATTTGAAAATCTGTATCATGCAATGTATTCTGAACGACTTTGGAAAGTCATATATATCTCTCTGAATAAATACTAAAATAGCATACAGATTTACAATTTCATAATTTCATAATTTGTTCAATTAAAACAATTTTAGTGTATAGCTAAATAATCCAAATACCGAGAAAAATCCTAAAGAGAGTAAAATTCTAATTTTCCAATGAAGGTAACTGTCTTTTAATTTTTGATGAATATTTTTGACTTGTTGCCTAGTATATTCAATATCAGCATCATTGTCAATAATATATGTTGCTTGTTTACGTTTCTCAGCCAATGACATTTGAGAGCCGATTCTTTGATCAGCATCCTCCTTGGATAAGATATTTCTTTTCATTAGTCTTTCTTTTTGTTGTTCCTCTGAGCTGAAATAAACACATTTAAAGAAAATAACAAGATTATTCAGCAAAATTTGCATACTGAAAGTTGTTATTTACTCCATATGAAGCACCAGACCCCAAATGAAGTGGACAAAAGCAACTATATGTACAGTCTTTATAGCAACTATGACTGTTACATAACAATTAACACAGGTATCACTATATGACATCAACTGGGTGAAGTTCTAAACCCTAATTTATAAGGCTTTATGAGTGATTAATGCAGCAGGGTGCTCTTTGACACATTTCCCATTTCCATTTCCTTTTTTAAATTATATGTTGTGGAAACCTTAAAGCAGTATTAAGAACCAGCTTTTATATAAAGTTTTATAGCTCTTCAATAGTTTTGGTTCTTATACATCCTTGGCTTTCAAATATTCAGCTTTGAGTGTTTCTAATGAAGGTAGATTCAGAAAAGCACTTTGGACATATGAAATTAATAACGTGTTGTCTTCATTTTTTTCAGTTTATTTCAAAGGGTAATCATCTTCAATCTTATCTTCAGAACCTGGGAGTGCAGATGAATTTGTTATTAAGTACTATACTTGCATCCCTAACAATGTTGTGTGCAAGGTTTTAAGTGGGGCATTATGCCCACAATGTATAACAGTCAAGATTGTAAAAAAAATATAAAGGTTCATCGGAACCCAGTGTCTCGCCTACTTTATGAATCTTATAAATGTTTTAAGAACTTTAACTGCAGACTGTATGTTATGTTAACTGGAAGAAAAACTAAGTCCATATATAAGTAACAGAAAACTGGAAATATATTTTTACAAAATTTTCTTCTAGATAGAGTGGGGCGCTCATATTTGCCGTGGACACAATTTCGCCGTTTTATGATTTTGAGGTGTAAAAACTTCAAAGGATGGTTGAAATTGAAGAAATATGCCGGTAAATTATATTTTTATATAACAAATATGATTATTTTTGAAAATGAGACCAAATTTCGGCACTTACCGCAAAGGACTGAAAAACGGACAACGATTTTCAGCCAATTTCCTGAATGAAAAAACAATTTCAAAGAAGTATTTCTTTAGTAATTCTTTGACTGATTTCCCTTAATTTCAGTTTTTTACACCTTTCAAATGTCTGCTATTCATCTATAATGAAATTTATTTGATAAATATTGTTTAAAGCTGCAGTTATTTGGTTTTAAATAGATGTGTTACAACGGCGAATATGTGTCCCCCGTTGACAAAACATCAGGAAATTTCAAACACCCTTTAATCCAACATTTCAAAGGATTTTTCTCAAAACAAACACCTTTTAAAGCTAAGAATATTTTGCATTTGAAGTTATCTTCATATAGAAATATCAGTATACTTCAAAAACATAAAGACCTGAACATAAACTGAAGAAAACATGGAAAGATATGGCGAAAATGAGCACCCCACTCTACTAGCTTAAGATCATAAACAAGCTTCTGTCCAAGTTTGATAGCAATCGGACCAGGCTAGTTTAAGATAGTTATTAAAATTTTAAAACTTTAACCACAGAGTGAATTTAATGTAAATAGCTGAAGGACACCTCCGGGTGCTGGAATTTTGTCGCTGCATAGAAGACCTGTTGGTGATCTTCTGCTGTTGTCTGTTCTATGGTCGGTTTGTTGTCTCTTTGACACATTCCCAATTTTCATTCTCAATTTTATAAACAGGATTTTTTTTTTAAATTTATTTCTGGATACTATCTTGTGATCATAAACATAATTTAAGAAAGTTATTAAATTTTCAAAAACTTTAACCACAGAGTGAATATTTGTGGACGCAGTGGCCGACAGAATATAGGATCGCTATGTCTAGCTTTGATAAAACTTACCACGATACAACAACAATGTAGGAAGCATATGGGACTAACTTCCCGGTCTCAAATAATAATGGTAGATCTAGTATCACAAATTGCCTTCCTGAAAAAAAGTAATTGTCAAATAGTCTTTAGAAGAACTATTGGTGACCTTCTGCTGTTGTCTGTTCTATACAGCAATTAGTGAAAATTACAATTCATACAGTAGACAATATAGAAAAGATATATATCTTAATTTTCATCAAAATTAAAGTTGTGATAAAAAAAAAAATTGGTTGTCTCCCTTTGAACACTAACTTTGGCCATTTTATTTATTATGTCTGTTTAGTTCACGCATCGTCATAAATATAACAGAATTTGATGAGACTGTTGTACAAAGTAATAGGTTTAATGCTATAAAACCAGGTTTAATCCACCATTTTCTACATTTGAAAATGCCTGTACCAAGTCAGGAATATGACAGTTGTTGTCCATTCGTTTTTTTTAGTGTTTTGTCATTTGATTTTGCCATTTGATTAGGGACTTTCTGAATTGATTTTCCTCTGAGTTCAGTATTATTGTGATTTTACTTTTTGGTAAAATCCAATATTGTCCCAGGTGCACCAAGCTTTGAACAAAGTAATATAAATTTATATTACAATAAACATTGGTTAAGAGTATAAAGAAGATCATATGTTCAATTTAATGGTTGAGAAAGACTGTAGGTGCCTAAATTGCAGTACACACAAAGGGTAGATGCTTAACTACACAAACTGCATGATTTAAAGTTTTTATTAAACTGATTGAATTCAGAAGAATTATCTTATCAGCACTGTGTTTTCACAATTTGGTAGCCAGATCAATTTATCATATTTACTTCAGATGGGTAAAATAGGTGCTTGAAGAATCAATTTAATTCAAAAAAAAATTTCTTCTACTGAATGTACCTGAGAACAAAAAGGGCTCTTTATTTTCTGTTTTACCAGAAGTACACCTGAGAAATTCTTAATACCAATAGTCGTTAATGTCCAACATCATACCTCTTACAAAAGCTTTCAGTATTTTCCATAGCATAGACTTGTATATTTCTGGGTGAGTTATAGAGTTCAGAAGTCTTCTTTTGGATGCATCAGCAAAAATTATTTGTCCTAATTTCTCTCGGTTAAGTTCACCATTTTCATGAATGACTTCATCTCCAAACTGTTTCCGAATTGTTTTCCAAGCTTTTGTTCCTGGGAGTACAACTGTAAAAAAATTGTATAAATTATTTGTATACGATCTTTTAAATTTCACAACAAGAATCTGTATCAAAATCTTTAAAAAAATGTCTATCACATATGCAGTAAAGTCCAGAGTTATATTAATTTTATAACTAGAAATCAAAATATATAAATACAAGATTTGAAAACAGCTTTTTTATAAATTGTTGGTATGACAGACAGAAATGACATCCTTGTACTTGGAAGGCAATTAAGGTGTCAAAGAAAAAAAAATATTAGCCTTTCAAGACGTCATAATTATTTGGACTAAGCGATTATATGATACGCCTAATTTGTGGGTAACTCATACATCTTTACACAGGCACTCGTCTCAGAAAAAAATTTCCTTTATACCTTTTATAACACAAGGCACTTAACTCGCGATTTAGAAAAATGTCAGGCGGTGACGAAATTCCGTTATATGCCGATTTCTCGGCTGTCAACCCCACTAAAACTTGTTTTGTCGTAAATCTTAATTGATTTATCTTCACAATGGTGTATAACACACCTACTTTTGATGTCGGAATCAGACTTGGGGTAATTGTAATTGTAATCGTTAATCAACTGTAATTGATTACATTTTTTCAAGTAATCAGTGTAATCATTAATCAGCCAAAAATCTGATTACATGTAATTTAATTTAATCAATTACTTTTCAAAATACCCTGTAATCATGATTACTTTTTGATTACATTCTGATTACAATGAAAAAAATCTAAAATTGTGTTTTTGATCATTAAATGAACCTCTTTGTTCATATTTGATAAATTTTTAACATACTAAAATTGTTTGGTTACTTTAAGCATGTCTACTTCAGTAAAAAATAAACTGTTACAGTATTTAAAAGTCATCATTAGCCTAAGCAGAGACATATAATACAATTATAAACCTTTATCTTAGTAAAAGATATTGTACATACATGTATATTCATCGTTGTATAATGATCTTCATATTAATATTTGATAATAACTGTTACATATTCAAGTAATACTTTTCTTAAAATAACACTGATTTATAATATTTTGTTAATTTTTTGTGATTTTTGTCAACTTTGAATTGACAGGTAGGAGACTAATTAAGGTTTGTTTTTATTGCAATTACCAATTGAGTATAGCTGTAGGAAAATATATATGATAAAAGGGTGTCTTCCTCAAATGCCAACATTTTATATGTGACTTATTCCTTGAATGCCAACAAAAATATTTCAATAGATGTTTATATAATAACAATAGGTGTTTTTAGAACTATCCAAATGTTTTTAAAAGTATAAAATAATTAGTGAACTTGATAAAAATGCAACATTTTATAACTTTTTGATAAGAAAAATGGTAGATTTTAAAGTTAAAATTATTATGAATTTTAAAGAAATAAATAAAATTAAAATGTTTTTACAATTCCTTGCTTTCTTTTGAAAAAAAAGATAATTTGGGAATGGAAGTGTTTATTTACATAAGACTTATTAGATATATCAAAGAAATTTTAGTTGATTACAGATATTTCTAAAAAAAAAAAAAGAATAAACATTTATTCAATTCCATGATTTCATTTTAAATATTTTTTAAGTTAATATAAACTATACGAAGATTTCAATTTAACAATTTGTTTACTTTTAAAAATCATCAGAATTAATTAATATAAAAGTAAATTTGATAACTTCCAAGCTGGAAACGTTACAAGGTTTTAAGAAAAATCCATAAAATAGGGTAACAAGAATTCTGATGATTTGTGACCATAACAATCACCTTAACAATGTTATTCTATGAAACCCTACGATAGAAAATTCTAAAAGGTTCCACGGAACTAGATACTAGCTTTTGATCATAAACAAGGTTCTATCCAAGTTTGGCAGAAGCCAGTGACAATTTGAGAAAGTTATTATCATTTCTAAACCTTTTACCACAGAATGAATATTTGTGGAGGCCGCCGCCAACTACAAGGGAATGTAGGATGGCTATGTATCTCTTTTGCGACAAAAGCCGCAGGCTCGACAAAAAGGGAGAAATATTAAAAACAAGAAAAATATCTGAACAAACTGAACAAAATAAAACATAGTAATCTAACATGAGATACAAAATTTCAAGATGATTCCATCAAGTAATATGGGAGAATATTACAGCACACACAACTATATAAATGTTGAAAAAAAACTTTGAAGTCCAATGAGAATTTGAGCAAACTTGATTTCATGACAATATGCACATATTGACTTATGCACATATTGACTTTGTTTCATTTAAGATAATCCATATTTATTTAAGTACAAATGCAGTAACAGCAACACATGATTTTCAAAAACTTGAAAAACATGAACTTGTTTTATCTACCTGTATTTACCTATCTGTTTAATTAGTATGATTGTTTTGATAAGCATGCACTTTTGTTGTGATAACTACTTGCACCCATTCCTTAAACGCCAACATAATTTTACAGGTATATTGTCGGTAGATCAAAGGATGTTGGCATTTAAGGAATAAACCGATAAAAGATAAATCAGACATAAAAATTTATCTAATTAGCACAAACTAAATTAAAAGTTGGACAAATATGTTGTTTAAATTTTTTTTGTATTTGGACTGGACATGTAAAATGCAATGATTTTTAGTACTTTAATACATATTGTTTACAATTTGATTAAATATTTCTATTAAAATTTAACATAGTTTTAACTGGTACAAATGTAACTTTATTTCATCCATATTTAAACTTCCATAAACTGCAACTTGGAATACTTATAAATTATGAAAGAGGTCAGAAGACAAACAAAAAACTCTTGATTATGACATATCTTTATTAAATTTAATTCAAAATAATTTAGAGATCATTGGTGATAAAGTGTAATGTAAAATATGTTACAGTGAATTTGTATAATCAGTGATTATGTAGAATCCCTGAAATATTTAGGTATTATGTAGAATCACTGGCTAGTTTAGGAATTATTAAGTGATTCTACATATTCCCTGAAAAATCAGGGATTCTACATAATCCGTGTTTATTTAAATAGATGAAGTTTAATTTGAAGTTATCATTTTATAATTGAACCAAATAAAATACGTTCTCAAAAATGCTATAGTTATATTAAACATTTATTCATCCACATCATTCAAAATGTTTTGTTTTTAAATTCATTGTAATCAGATGTAATCATGATTACTTTGCCAATGTAATCATTAATTTAATCAGATACTTTCAGAAATGATGTAATCATTAATTTAATTTAATCGTACAAATGACAAAGTAATTGTAATTTAATCAATTACATTGAAAGTAATCGGACCCATCTCTGGTCGGAATCAGCCAAAGCAATCCTACCCAAGTATGTCAATCGTAATTATTTCGTCTACCGACGATGGATTGGCAATAAACGCGTCACGTCTCTATATATCTCGGTTTCCGATTGGTCAATGTTATGGGAAAGTCTTAATGATTCTCTGAGTTATCTGATCTTGTTTCATTTCATACGTAAATTCAAGAGAGAGTCTGAATGACATTGACGTCATGGGAAAATTTTTAACTTATTAGACATACCACAAATAACACTTGTTAGATTTTTTTCATGGTATCTTATACAATTTTACTAACTGGATGATAAGTTCTATTCATCATTCATACGAAAACTAACAGATTTTTCTGAACCAATTTTCATAATTAATCATTTACTGCGAGACATTTATTGGAAATTTTGTGTAGGTAGACGAATAATTATGATTGACATACTTGGGTAGGATTGTTACGGATGATTCGGACAACAAAAGTAGGCGTGTTATACACCAGTGTGAAGATAAATCAATTAAGATTTACGACATAACAAGTTTTAGTGGGGTTGACAGCCGAGAAATCGGCATATAACGGAATTTTCGTCTCCGCCTGACATTTTTCTAAATCGTGAGTTAAGCCTTTGTGTTATATAGAGGTATATAGGAAATTTTTTTCTGAGACGAGTGCCTGAGTTTATAGGCCATGTTTCTAAGTTTTTTTTGGACAAAATTGAACCAAACTGACTTTAATAATAGTGTCTTCTTCAAATTTTATCACCTTCTCTTGCTATTAAATCTGCATCTAAAATCAAACAACCACATTCTTCTGATAAAATCTTAGAAACTGTGCTTTTTCCTGTGGCAATTCCACCTGTAAGTCCAACTAAAAACATCACTGCACCGAAGTTGATCCTTTTATTACTGTACATGTATCAACATCAAGATTGTTCAAAGGTGGAATCAAAATGTGTGATTTATTTTTTATTTTTAAATAATTTACTTTTATGAAATGGTTTTTCAAATATTTACAATGAAGTATAAATGTATTATGAATGAATAAGTGTTATTGATAAGCCAAGTTTTTTTTAGATATATGGATAAATGTATCTATTTGATGTGATTTTCAGATTGGTGGTCTTGTACGTTCATGTTGATGTTTAGTACAATTCAAAATGTCAGCTCCCATGGATGGAAAATCAACAAATATTCCTGCAGTCCCTTCTCACCACATTCGTCTAAACCTGTGCGCAACTCGACCATTATATAGAGAAGGAAGAAACCCTAAAGCTGTAAAAGTAAGATAATTTGAAAAGAGGAGTTTTTTTTTTTGTCCTTTTCAGTGTCTATTTTTGATTTTTTGTTTCACACATTTTATCTTTATGACTTTAATCCTATATCCAACAAACTACAACAACTGAACAACAGACTTCTGACTTAAGACAGGTGCATAAAAAAGCAGCAAATATAAAAGGTTTAACAGGTGCGAACTAGTCCTGAACATACATGCAGCCTCATAGGAAATTAATATTGCTAGCCTATAGCATAACAGATATACCACATGGTCTGCCATAGCTGCAGAACCTTAGCTCTTAGGTCCGTATGTTACGAGCTACGGTTCCACTGCTAGACTGAGACTCTTTATCAGCAGGATCATGAAAATAACGGATTTAATCAGCGTGATCATGAAAATAACAGATATATAGGAAGGGAAACGAAGTTTGTATGAATTATGTTTTTGATTCAAACATATTTTAACTTCAAAATCTGTTTAAAAAAGAAACAAAAATTCAAATACCGAAAGTTTCTGTTTTTTGGTCCTGTTAATTATTAGGGAGTTTAGTTGTGACTTCATTTAAGTTATGGTGTCATTTTCAATGTACATTTTTGTAAACAAAGAAACCCTATTTTCAGGTAACGTTTTTCATATCAAAGAAATATAAAAATGAAATTGTTGTTCTTGTCCTTCCTGTATGTTACTAAAAAAAGGATATATATATATTTTACTCAAACTAGACCGGAAGAAAGAAAGAGATTTCTGCTCAAATAAGTGAAATAAAAGTAGTTTGAAAATAAAAAGTTAATGATTTTGAGTTCATTAGTAGATTGATAGACGAAGTCCCAATAATATTTACAAAACATCCTGATATCTCTGGTTTTCATAATTAACATCACCAACACCCATCCTTGCCCATTGGAATCACTCTATACATAATAAAGAAAATGTTCTTTTCCTCTTTTCCTTTTTCCCTGTCGTAATTGGCCTTTTTATCTACAATTCTTCATTAAAAAACTGACAATGTTCCTAGGGTGTCAGCCCCTGTGCCCCAACTAGAATATTTAGCAATACTGTGTTGCATTGTTTCGTGTTGTTGTCCATGACATATTCATACATATTTGATTAATGTATCATACCCCCAGTACTGTCAATTATTTTGTAGGTCTATACAGTAAACCAAGAGTCACAGTAATTGATGATTCAGGATGTACCAGCTTTGGGTACTACACAAGAAATAATTAAGCTGTATTTTGTAGGTTTATACAGTAAACCAAGAGTCGCAGTACTTGATGATTCAGGATGTACCAGCTTTGGGTACTACACAAGAATTAATTAAGCTTTGTGCAGTTCATGGTGCTGTTGAGGAGTATCGGTTATTAGATGAATTCCCAACTGTTGACAGATATACTGATGTAGTTTTGGTAAAGTTCAAAAGAATAATGTCTGCAAGGTTAGTTTTAGCTTATAGAAGAACAATATTCAATTAAAAATCCAGTGTTTTAATGTGATTGAGAAAGCATTATCATAATAATATACCATAATATTTTGACCCAATCATTATTACAGGGTCAGTTTCATTTTATTGTGAACTTCCAAGATGACTAGCTTAAAAATATTTGATGAAATATAGTGAATTACATTGCTCTTTTACTGTACGATTTAGGAATAAGTGGCAACAGCAGTTGACTGAAAATGAAATAAATATTAGGACTATTTCATAGAACACACATTAAAAATCATAGAACAGTCTTTTTATTATTTTTATGCCCCACCTACGATAGTAGAGGGGCATTATGTTTTCTGGTCTGTTCGTCCGTTTGTTCGTCCGTTCTTTCGTCCGTCTGTCCCGCTTCAGGTTAAAGTTTTTGGTCAAGGTAGTTTTTAATGAAGTTGAAGTCCAATCGACTTCAAACTTAGTATACATGTTCCCTATGATATGATCTTTTTAATTTTAATGCCAAATTAGAGGGTTTACCCCAATTTCACGGTCCACTGAACATAGAAAATGATAGTGCGAGTGGGGTATTCGTGTACTGGGGACACATTCTTGTTCTTATTATGGTTATCCAACTGTATCATAACAAGTTTGAATTAAATGTATCAAGATCTAGATTATGTTAGCACAATTAGGGAATATTAAAGACTGTTCACAAATTTTACTTTTTTTTGTAAGAGGAGATAACTCAGTTAAAATTTTTAATATAGAATGTAGAATTATATAAAAATAAGGAGGCGTACGTACATGTAAGATTTTAACTAGGCATGTATTCACCAAGAATAAAAGACCAGGATGTGGACAACTATATGGTCATTATATGTCCTTCAACAATGATCAAAACCATTATTTATAGTAAATCATACTAGGAAAATTGAAAGAATTTTTTTAAGATATGTCTTGTCATATTTTTTTTAGGTCAAAGTTCTAATATTAAGTTTTCTTTTAATTTTGAATTCTAGAAAAAAGCTTAACAAAACTACATCTCCAATACTGCAGATATAATCTACATGTATGTGCTGTATATATTAGATTTTGGTTGTCTATTTTGAATTCATTCACAAAGGAGAGGGACGAAAGATACCAAAGAGACAGTCAAGCTCATAAATTGAAAATAAACTGACAACGCCATGGCTAAAAATGAAAAAGACAAACAGACAAACAATAGTACACATGATACAACATAGAAAACTAAAGAATAAGCAACATGAACCCCACCAAAAACTAGGGGTGATCTCAGGTGCTCCGGAAGGGTAAGCAGATCCTGCTCCACATGTGGCACCTGTCATGTTGCTTATGTGATAACAAATCCGGTAAATAGTCTAAATCGGGAAGTCACATTCATGAAAGGGAAGGTGATTGTAGTTACGACGTAAGGAACATATCCAATATCATTTGTGAAACGGTAATTCCATGACGGTCAACCAACTCGTGATGGCGTTCGTTAAACTTAAGAAGGGACGATTTCAACTTCAACATTTGGAACTCTTGGTTAAATAGCTTCCTTGTGAGCAGCAACCCTCTATCAAGAAAATCGGGTCAAGTAGGATAAACGGTACTGTAGTTCCTTCGGAAGAACAGAGTAATAAATCGGTTTAACTTTAGAAGTAAATCGGTTTATATGAACATAAATTGACAGACTGACAGTTCGACAGGTTGACACTTTAAAGGTCGACAAGTTTAAAAGTTGACAGGTTGACAAGTGTTAAGGTCGACAGGTTGACAAGTGTTATGGTCGACAGGTTGACAGTTTGATAAGTGTTAAGGTCGACAAGTTGACAAATGTTAAGGTCGACAAGTTGACAGGTTGACAAATGTTAAGGTCGACAGGTAGACAGGTTGAAGGGTTTAATTTTACAATTAAACAAGTAAATAAAAGTACATCATCCATTAAGTAAAATAAAATTAACTTCAGTTTTTAATCTTTTTTACAAGTATTGACTTGTAACTTTTATATCTGTTCGCTGTCAATCTGTTTACCATTTGTACATTTTACATTTCTCAAAATGAAATTGTCAACCTGTCGACTTGTCGATCTGTCTACCAGTCACTAATAATACTATTTTACACTTTATAAATGCTCTGAAGTTGTCAATCTGTTATTTTGTCAACTTGTCAACCTGTCGACTTGTCAACCATAACTTACTTGTTATTATATTAAATTATCAACTTATCAATCTGTCAACCTGTCGACTTGTCAACCTGTCAACCACTTATTTCAACCATAACATTTTTAAAATTGTCAACCTGTCGACTTGTCAACCTGTCAACCACTTATTCCAACCATAACGTTTTTAAAATTGTCAACCTGTCGACTTGTCAACCTGTAAATTACTCATTTATTTCAGTTTAATGTAAAATTTAAACAGTTTTAACTTTATTACCCATGAATACATCCATACGCGTATTAATTTATTGCAAAAGCCGGAACTATAGTACCGTATATCCTACTTGAGCCAGAAAATCATGATAGAAAATGCAAGCACAGGAATATCGTATCAATTGGGAGATATATACCCGGTATGCAGGTGCTGGAATGTTCACAATTGGAAAGCTGAAATCATCTCTTTTGTCGTAAAGTTTTGTTTTCAACCGACCCTCATTGTCAATTTTTGGAAAGATTAGAACTTGTTCTAAATCTTTACTTAGGCACCGGCCTCCCTAACAACAGGACAGGTTAGCTACTGTTACTAAATGTATTCACACTGAAATATAGTTCCCGAGGTTCTCATGTATGTGCACATAATACACATACAAACTGAAAAAAACTGGGTATATTATTGGAGCAGTTCATTCAAGAATGTTTGTCATTAAGGTGTGTTGATGTGCAGGCTTTTTAAAAAAAAATTTGATTAGGTAACTGGGTATTGATTCAACTAGTATGATTGACAACTGTCATTATCATTAAACAATCATAGACAAGGTGGACCTTTAATTACAATGCCCCACCTCCTAAACTGCCAATCAAATTGACCACATTACCTATCAACCTCAGTCTTACATAATTATACAGACCACTCAATATACATATAATTCTTATACACAAGTATTTGACCTCACAAATGTGTATATTAGATGTTTGATATTTATAAGGATGATTTATTTATTGCCAATTACTTTTGATCTACATTACATAAAGTGGTTCTGTAAATTATATCTGAAAGATAAATGATTAATGGATTAACAAGATCTTAAAAAAAAAAAATGAAATATGGATATAAATATGAATAATTAAAAGGTATTCAAGTAAGGCCTATAATTTATTTGATAAATTTCCAATAATCATCAGTGTAATTAAATTAGTACACTTTTTTTTAATCAGGAATTGGCTTGAAACAGTGTAAAAATTTTAAAACTTTTAATTATAACAAACCATTGTTTATTAGTTTATTTCCCAATATGTCTTTTTTAGTCATTTGAATTTTTATTAGAAGTGAATATATATTTTTGCAATCAAGAAAGAATCCACATTTCAATAAAATAATTTTTTTAATTGGTTTACCTTGAAAAAGTACATTTTCAATGCCCTGTGTTGAAAAATACTTTAAAAATTGATCAAAAGGCACTCTAAAACTTCTAATCTTCAATGCCATACAACTCTGTTTCAACTTGCCCCAAAACAACATTTTTCAATTTTTTTTGTTGACACTTTAAAGTTTTAAGCTGTTGGTCCAGATTTATGTCTTACAAGGATAGTTGGTAACATTTACTAGAATAATTTTTGCAATTTTTTGTTTTTTTGAAACATGTTCAGAACCGGAAACATAATTTCGATAAGATATAAACTGCATTTTAAATAAAATTGTGCAAATTAAGAGACCCATATTATTTAATTTGAGCTCATTTTATCCTCATACTGGAAAAGCAAGTTTCCTTCTAAAGACCTGCTGTAAATGCAATTTTCAGCAATAGTACTTTATAAATGTTCATTTTTCCCCACCATACCTTAATATGAAATAATTCAAACTACTCTTCTAATCTTTCCATGAGTGATTTCCATCACTTTGATTAGATGTAAGTCAAGATATGAGGCCGACTTTACTGTGTCTGTAGTATCCTTTATCTCTAGTTCGATGGGATACAGCCCGTAACAGAGTAGTGATCGAATTCGCGTTTCTTTACCGTCAGAATAATTTACGTTATCGACAAACTTATTTCAGAAGTGACATAATTTAATTTTCTTCATCGACAAAATATTTCATGTCCAACGTGTAAGTTTTTATTGTTTAAGTCGAAGTTTTTTTAACACAGTAAAACATTTTTTATAATCAACCTCTGTCATTGGCATTTTCATTTTAATGGTAAAGGATTGCTCAATGTAGATATTATATACTGCTTGCACTGTGAATATTAATGGGATTCAACACTGCAATAGTTTTTCTTTCGTCTGATACAGAATACCCCATATCTTTTCTTTTTCATACCTATCTGTTTATTATGTCCCCTGGATTATGTCAATCATACATTGTTGCAATACCGACATGCTTGTACTTTGTCACAGAAAAAACTGAAATAAATTTCATTCACATCGAAGTAAAAAATACAAATGTACCCTTTAACATTTGAAATGTTGAAGACATAATTGCTCTATATCTTAAGTTATTGACGAATATTTGAAATTTAAACCTCTATAAGATGCGATGTACGGCATTTCATTTTATCATGGTAATGATCCATATCTGACAGAGAAGAAATATTCATAATTCTCAGAAAGTTTTCATAAATATTGTTAGATACCACTAATCGTTCCAACAATCAAGACAACAGAGACAAACAGGGGAACAATATGCAAATGAAAAGATATGACTTAAGTGTTAGCATGTTCAGGGAGACGGCACTCAATTTACAAAAAAATAATTGATGCTTTAAGGAACTGTAGAGGTCTCCACAGGTTTTCAACAAGGGTAGAATTCAAAACCTTGAATATGAAAGCCTCGAAATCCATGATACTTTTTCTGTGCGGTAGTTATATCTACAAAATCCAATCATGTACACGACATATAATATTCATACATTATATAAAAAAGAAGATGTGGTATTATTGCCAATGAGACAACTATCCACAAAAGACCAAAATGACACAGACATTAACAACTATAGGTCATCGTACGGCCTTCAACAAAGAGCAAAGCCCATACCGCATAGTCAGCTATAAAAGGCCCCGATAAGACAATGTAAAACAATTCAAACGAGAAAACTAACGGCCTTATTTATGTAAAAAAAGAACGAAAAACAAATATGTAACACATAAACAAACGACAACCACTGAATTACAGGCTCCTGACTTGGGACAGGCACATACATAAATAATGTGGCGGGGTTAAACATGTTAGCGGGATCCCAACCCTCCCTTAACCTGGGATAGTGGTATAACAGTACAACATAAGAACGAACTATAAAAATCAATTGAAAATGGCTTAACTCATCAGATGAACAAATATACAAGTGGACGTGGGCCGGTATGTATATTTATATATTGGGAATTTATTTTTGTTTCCAAATAGAATTCTAAGGTTATGTATAAGTGCCTCCGTTCACTGCACAATTGTAAATTGTCTTCCTAAAGACCAGCAAAAATAAATGGCACAAGTTCACGTAGTCATAAAAGAAGTCGCATAATTTACGATAAATCGAACAAAAAATCAGAAATACGGAATATTATATGTTAATGGTTAGGAAATCCGTTTCCCCTACATGTTTTAAAAGTCAAAGAAAAATGTTTTCCCTGATACAAGCGTTTTAAGAACCAGCTTTGTGTAACCTATATACAAATTCGACTTGATATAAGGAAGTTTTAATATGTTTACTCTGATTTGAAATTATCTTTTAGAACTTTTTTTAGTAATTGAGAACCTATGTTGTTTATGGGCAGTAGGTGAAATGTTGCATGATCCCTCAAAATGATAGCAAGCGCAGTTTTCCGGACGATTTTCATTTGAACACTGCTAAAAAACTGTCAGGTCCTGGCCATGGTATATTTTGGAGAATTTTTTTTTTTACTGATTTTTACTAAAAAAAAATATTCTCTGTGTGTGCCATTGCAAGAAATAGTTTTGCTCGTTATTTTGTCATATTAAAAAAAATTCTCAACAAAATTTTCCCGTTTAAACTGTACTAGAAAAATGTTTGGTATGTGAAACGGACGAAGACATATTCTAACAGAAGTACAAATACCAGTCCTCCCTTTTGTGTATACATATGAGAAAACATTTCAAAGCTATTGATTGAATTCAAATCCATCACACTTACGGTACACATTGTAGTCCGAAAAAATAAAGGACTTCATTCCTATCAAACACCTTTTTAATTGTTTACCAGTATATTTCTTTTAGTTTTGGGAAAAATTGTAAAGGAAATAATACTATCAAGACGTCCTTCCATAAATCTTTTGTTTTTCTGTTCTGACTTTGAAGAAATGACTACTTTTCGCCCAATCGAAATGGTGCATGGACATATTTTGTTTCATATTATTAGAATTATTTTCAATATTATCGGTATTAAACTTGATTATCGACACATGAAAGTTTGTCAGCATTGTCAATCTTTTTAACGTTAAAGTACCAATAGTTCGGTCACTACTCAATTAAGTTTGTCGATAACGTAGCTAATTTTGACGGTAAAGAAACATCAATTCGATCACTTCTCTGTTACGGGCTGTAGATGCGATCAACATAGTCACCAAACTTTTAAGTGAAAGAACATCATCCATACTTTTCTGGTGTGTATCCATCATCGTAAGGTGAATTCAGTCTTTACCTCATTGATATTTAACCCATATCTTCATTTGTTAACATTTGTAAAACGTTACTTGACTATTTTTATAAACAAATTGACTTTATGTAAATTTTTGGTTTCAGACATGCCAAGAAGAAATTAGATAACTGGTCATTTTTTGGAGGTGTACTCCATGTTACTTATGCTCCTGAATATGAAAGTGTGGAAGAAACCAGAGAAAAGTTGCAGGATAGACGCAAAGGAATTGCAGCTAGACTAAGAATTCTTGGTAAGAATTGTATTGTCATTTAACTTGTTTAAACATCTATGTTATGTTTTCACTAAACCATAATTATAATGTGAAAGGTTGTGGTCTAAGGAATTATTGATAAAATGAAAAGACATTCATGTAACTGGGAATTTGTCAAAGGTCAAATTCATTCTTGTTAATAGTTTCTTTAAAAATTCCTGACTTTTGGAAAGCATTAACAAGTTTTTTTTTCAGAGTTAAATAACGTAGATATTGAAAGTCAGTGTTGTCAATGTATCTGCAAAGTTAATCTAAGGTTTCAAAATTTGAAGTTTGTTTGCCTAATTTAAAATGTTACTATGAATAAATCAATTCAGTTACATAGTTATTTATATTATTGTAAGTCTTTCTCTTTCATTTCATAGGTAAAGATCAATCTAGAAGAGGGAAGACATCTGAAGGTCACATTGAGAATGATAGTAAACAAGCACATAAAGTTTCAGAAAGGATTGAAAGTAGAATTCCAGCTTTACCAAGTTATCAAAACAACCACAGCTTTAGCAAAAATCATGTTTCAACAGATAACTCTCAGGATAACATTAATAACAAAATGCCTCATATAACAAATTTTTCTAGTAACCATGGCAACAACACAGATTATTCAACACATCAAAATAGTCAATCTTATTCATATGGAAATAACTTAGTTTCTACTGAAAAAAATGACAATCTTCATCAAACATATTCTCAGCAAACTTCTGTGAATCCACCACCACCAGTGATAGAACCTCCACCATGGTGTCGACAAACTCTAGTCATCCCACCACCACCCGTCAGAGAGGCATTCCCAAATTATTCTAAGATTAACCAACATAAAACAACATTTGATTTTGCTAGAGTTCCGACTGCTAATGCACCATTCCCTTCAGATTATGATGGAAGAAAGTTTCCCCAAAATGTTGCTGCTAAAGAAATAAAAACTCAAATACATGTTGATGATCCCAAAGACGATGTGATTAAACAAAATTCTGCTGGCTCAAACAAACAATCAGCGTCTGCTCATGGAAACTTATCACATCCAAAGTATAATAAAATCTTAGATAAAACGGGAGCCAAACAAGAGAAAATTATAATCAAGGATTTTAAAAAGTGCGGCACAACTCCTAAATTTATACCTCGACAGACATTGAATTTATTGAAGTCAAAGTCAGAACATGGGGAAACAAAAGCATCTAACAAGGATAATCTGGAAATAGAATTGAGGAAAAATGCAGTAGTTTTAGGTAGTACACAGGGACCTGCATTAGTTCCAGATGAATTTTTAAAGAAGAAAGAAAAATCCTGCACAGAAAAAGCTGTAGAACAAACTGTCAAAGAAATAAGGAAAAGAGTATCCATGGTAAGTTGTTATTTTGTTTGATAGTTAGGTATAATAATAAAATATATAGAAAGAAGATGTATCATTGCCATTGAGACAACTCTCCACCAGAGAAATTTTAAGTTACATTTTACAAATGTTTTATAAAAGTTTGCAAACTGATATTTGGTTTGTCATTTAATTTGTCTCAAAAGTTTACCACCTTTACTATTCAAATGATGCAGTGAAATTATTGAATCTGGCAATATTATTTAAATTCATCTTAAAAGCTGTAGTTCAAGAAAGTTTTTGTCTTGTCTTGGGTAGATTTCACAGAATGCAAAACTTAATTCAGCCCCTTCAATGTTCAGTGGTATAACAGAACAACATTAGGATAAACTGTAAAAATAAGATGGAAATGGCTTGACTCATTAAAAGGTACAATGCACACACAAAAATCCCACCAAATAACAAATCGACAAAAGACACTAACTCAACATCTAAAAGGACTCAGTGCTAAAGTTGATTTAAAGCCAACTTATTAATTAATCATGTTTTTCCGGACTTAAATATATTATTTTCTTGGTTCTTTAGTCAACATTAAGTTTTTGTGATAGGAATGTTTCTCTAACACTTGACCAAAATGTCAAGTATGTTTGGTGTATTGTTTGCCTGTAAAATTCACATGAAGGTCTGACAGGGTTTATCTGATCATAATATTTTAGCCAAAAAAAAAAAGAAATAAGAGAAAAAAAGAAAACGGAAAAAGTTAGGAATGCAGGGGAGAAAAACATCTTTGCATTTTGATATCATTTAAATTTAAAGTAGTTCAGCCTGTGTACTCATATTTCAATTATAATTTCTTTGTGATTACTATCGCCAGTAAACCAGCATTCAGTTCTGTAATTATTTAATTCCTGTAAAAAAAAGTTTGACAGTCAAAGATTTTGGTTTCTCCAGAAGTAGAAGCTACTATTGACATTGCCGGTTGGCTCCTGCTCATGTGAGAGGTTGTTTTCTGCCCTTCAGTGTTTAAAGGCATGGTGTAGATCAACAATGACTGAGGCTACTAAAATTTGTGATAATATAGAATGATCCTGAATTTTTGGTCCTTGTCAAGACTGATGAATTACAAAATCTCTGTTGTAAAGTTTTAATGTTTTTGTCCATTTCAAAGATGCTATAAGCAACTAATTTGATATATGGAGTTGTTATAAGGTGTACATGTCTATCAAATCTTTACCTCATTTTCATTGTTAGGTCGGAGTCTATTTGGTGTATGGAATGATTGCAATTCTGGCTAAACTTGTTTGACCATGACCTCACTTTCATGGTTTACTGGTAAATCTATAATTTTGATAGTTAGGTCTGTTCCTCAGACAAGATTAGCAATAGTATGGGTTCTTATATGTACTACCCATATATATAATGAATATTGTTGATGTCTGTTTGAATGAACTTCTTCTGTTGGTTTGCTGCCTGGTTTACGTAATGTGGATATTTTATTTATTTGGATTTATTTTCTTTTTCAGTTTTCTGAACAGGAAGATTCAACTTCAAGAAAAAGACCAAAACCTCCTTAAAACAGACAAGTGCATACATGATTGTGATTGTAATGTTTCAATATAATATATTTTTGGTATTAAAAAATGAAAACAGTACTTTATAAACTTTATGCCTCAAAAGCTCTTTTCTGGATTTACTTAGCAACATGCAAACCTGAAAGACCATTTGACTTGAATTATGACTTCATGGGATTTTTTGCCCCGAAATCCAAATTTAGTTTTTTACCTCCATTTAGTTTGTATAATCTTGTCTTTCATTTTTGCTAGTGTGCTTTGTCTATATGCCGTTTTATGATTTTTTTTTTATAGTGATCAAGATTATTATAACACATGTTGACTGCTGTATCACTACTTTTGACATTTTTACCTATTTGTTTTGTTCACACTTCGTTGTCAATATAATGGAATTTTATGCGACTGTCATTCAAGTGAGATGTTTAGCTAGATATAAAACCCATCATTTTCTACATAAGAAAATGCTTGCACCAAGGCAGGAATATGACAGTTGTTATCCATTTGTGTTTGAGCTTTTGAATTTTCCTTTTGCTTAGGGACTTGCCATTTAGATTAAACTCCAAATTTGGTGTTTTTGTTATTTTACCCTTTGAAAAAAATATAAAATTTTCAAAAAACTTAGACCACACACACACTTGTTCAGTATATATCAGTTTGATTAACACTAATTTTAATTATTAAGAAGCTAGATATTTCCTTAACAATAGAATGTGTTTAATGTTCAGCTGATTTTTACAGTCATGATTATCTCCCTTCTGTGTTATGTATTAACTTGGAAAGTGTTTTGTTTGTTCCAGCTTATATTGTTGTGGTTTTTTTTTTATAAATTTCTACATGTAATCAAAATGACTTCCAAAATCCAGTGCTTCCATGCATTCTCCAGTTTCTTCTATAGTAAGAGATCTTAGATGAACACTTTAAGCAATGACAGGCCCTGGTTATCTTCTGAAAGTTTGTGTGCTTTAAGGAACAGGGAGATCAGTGTTCCTCCAATGGATCAATTCTTTAAATTAAAAGTGGTATTCCAGCTTCTCGTTCAATCATGAATAATTAGTATATGTGCCACAGCAGGGAGTAAGCCTTCCTACAAACTGTTAGCACTTTAAAATTGTGTTGGTCTTGTCAGAGATAATTGTTTTTCATTTAATGTTATTAGTTATTTAGTACTTGTCTTTTTTTACATCCTTTGGTGTATAATTGTCATTTTGGGGATCATTCATTTTTTTTGTTGAGGCGATAAAACATAAAACCTTGTATGTTTAAATATGTAAGGCATAATTAATGATAATTTACCTTTAGTATTTTTTGGGGGGAGTGATACAAAAAAAACTCATATATTAACAATTTTTTATTTTATCAAAATATAGAATTTTGATTATACAGAATTTTGGTAGAAAGCCTTTATTACAATATGCTGGCATCCAAAATACTGTACAAAATCATGGACTGATTGTGGAAATTATCATCATGTTATTAAATAATGAACTGAAAACATGGCAGTGAACATGTATAATTCAGATGAAGTAAGATATTCTTTGTCTTCTCATAAACATAATATAGACAGCAATCTTGTGATAATTTATACTGTTCAAATGTAATGATAACACTCATAACCATGGAAACATGTTGCATAACTACTCTACATCACATAACCATGGAAACATGTTGCATAACTATTCTACATCACAAAGTATGATCCATTTACATGACATGTAAAAATATAAACATTTTGTAAGTTTATGGGACCCATATGATAATAGCATTCACACTTCTCTTTCAAACGAATGTAAAATGAGTTATCTCTCTTATACCATATACAAACAAACCAACTCTCAAATAGCTTTTTTCCCAGCTTTGTGAAATTGTACTTTTTCAAGAATTGTTGGAACATTAATGGACAAAAATACACTGAGAAAATAAGCAAAATTGTCTTTTGACATGTGAATGCAGGAAAATTATAAAAAAAACAAAATAAAATTGTGAGATTAACGTAGCAACATAATGTTCAATCCTCTATATATAAACTATGGAACAGAACCATCTTCAAGTATTACAGTATGTGGGGGCCTTTATACAGTATGTGGGGGCCATTATACAGCACGGCACTGTTAAGCTACTATAGAGATATAACAAACAAAAAACATCTGCAGTAAAACATTGTATCCAAAGATTTTTACCAGAGTTTTCTTTAACAAGCACAGTTCATTAAAATTTTCAATAATTATCAGCAAAGTAAAAGAACCTTGTTACAGTGGTTCAGTAGAATTCCAAGTTTTATTAAATGCTGTTTAAAACAGACTAAGTACGTCAAACATGTGCTAGAGAGTGGTTTGTGCTGTTAATCTGACAATTTTATGTATTTTAAATGCAGTAAATATCTTCCTTGTAAATACTGTACTTAATTTGACATCAGTTTTTATGTCTCACAGTTGTATCATTATATGTATCCTGTAGCAGAGGTTAATTTTATATCATATAAAGATAGACATTCTGTAGTAGGTAAAATGTATGTTTAAAAAATAGAAATTTAACTTTTGGCCTACAGTATAATAACATAGAAAGATAAAAAAAAAAAAATCAATTAACTGAAAGTATGAAGCTAGTTTTCCACGTCTTGTGGTTAATTTACATGATCAACAATGATATTTATAAAGGTTTATTTCCACTCAAAAACAATAACATGTTTACAAATTATTCAAACAAAACAATAAATGTATCTACAATGTTAAACTCAGTCTGCATGAACATTATCTTATAAATTCTTAATAAACAACAAAAGAAAAGTTAACTAGACTCTCAAACTTTGATCAATAATTCAACAATGAATACAGCATAAAAACAATAGTTCTCTTTCAATGACCCATTCAACACGATCAATACTGCCCTTTTTACATGTCTCTCGTGGGAAAGTTTCTCCAGATAGACTGGAAACACAAGATTGTTCGGTCAAAACTATATACTCCCATTGTACACCGGAACCATAAAGATATTGTTTCATATTTACTCATTGGTACTCATACCCCATCTTCTTATATCTATTCTTAACTGTGGTATCACAAAAATACTTTAGATAGCGTCTAGGAATTATATTTGATTGGAAATAAAAAAAACATTTCGATTTGTTAAAAGTTTCTTTAGCCATGAGTTAAAATTTGCAATTTCTTAGTGAAAATAATACTGAAAAAAAACAAAATATTTCCTGGTAAATTTTGAACATTGCTTGCAAATTCCTTTAATTTATTTCCTTTAATTTGGAGAATGTAAATTACAATGAAACATCGTATGATTTCAATTTTTGATCTTGTGTTCCCTAAGTAAGAGTCGCCTCCCTTTTAATACATAGTACTGATAATAGTCTTCTCATCTCCCTCTTGTCCTGTTGTCCCTGTAATCTCATCAATATATGGACTGTTCTCTCTATGCTCTATGATCTCCATGGTATACATCTGGAAAATATAAATAAGTCATTGAATAAAATATAAACATACAGACCTATAATAGTCTTTTAGTGGTGTATATGAAGTGCATATATTAGTTTTGAGTATAGTTATTTGTCTTGTAGTTTATAGTCAAGATGTTGCCTGTATTTAATTCAATTAAGAATTATAAATGCTCCCTTGGTATTATCTCCTACATTTCTTATAAGTTTTTTTTTTGTAAGATAACAAGATGCAGTCATTGCATACAGAAGATGGCTATTAAAGATAAAATGAAACCTGTAATACAATCAACATAAAGAAATGACCGAGCTTATTGCAGAATCATATCATATACATCTTAAAGATTAACTGACTTGTTGACAGCATTAATTAACCATCTTATTTGGAAAGATAAAATGGAATTTCCTTTAACATTATTTACCAGGAAATGCACAAATTTCTGTTGTGAAAATTCTATAATTAAGCTAGTTTTAATGAGGCCCCTGTTGGAAGATAATTAGACTGTCAATTTTCTAAATGAAATCAAGAGTTCCAAATTAAGGACATGGCTGATTCCCTACACAGTAAAGTCACTTTAGAAATTGTAATAATTAACCAATATAGTGATGCCTTGAAAATATGAATGTGCAGCTCTGTTGATCTTAAAATTGAGAAAGGAAATGGGGAATGTGTCAAAGCGACAACAACCCGATCATAGAGCAGACAACAGCTGAAGGTCACCAATGTTTGAAGAAATTTTCTTTTTATTTATGAAATCTGAAATGAGAAAAATTTAACCCCCCCATTTTTTTTCACATTCCCCTTTCCCTTTTTCCAAAACTGATCTCAATTCAAATTACTAATGGAGTTTGCAACAATAACTACTCATTTAAATACATCATAAAATATTAAAATGTAAAATAAAGTGCTTGTTATTTCTGAATGGTAAAGATTGTTTTAATTTATCAGTTGGTAGTACCAAAAGTGAAAATACGTTGTATATTGTATAAAACAATGATTTAAGTTGATTCAACTACTATTCTGGACAAAGAAAGATAACTCCAATTGAAAATTTCTTGCTATTGCACAATATTGTGCAATTAGATATTTCTTGCTATTGCGCAATACTGTGCAATTGAAAATATTTGCTATTGCACAATACTGGGCAATTGAAGATTTCTTGCTATTGCGCAATATTGTGCAATTGAAAATTTCTTGCTATTGCACAATACTGTGCAATTAAAGATTTCTTGCTATTGCTGAATACTGTGCAATTGAAAATTTTTTGCTATTGCACAATACTTAATATAATAATTTTGGATCCTGATTTGGACCAACTTGAAAACTGGGCCCATAATCAAAAATCTAAGTACATGTTTAGATTCAGCATATCAAAAAGCCGAAGAATTCAATTTTTGTTAAAATCAAACTTAGTTTAATTTTGGACCCTTTGGACTTTAATGTAGACCAATTTGAAAACGGGATCAAAAATTAAGAATCTACATACACAGTTAGATTTGGCATATCAAAGAACCCCAATTATTCAATTTTTGATGAAATCAAACAAAGTTTAATTTTGGACCCCGATTTGAACCAACTTGAATACTGGGCCAATAATCAAAAATCTAAGTACATTTTTAGATTCAGCATATCAAAGAACCCCAAGGATTCGTTTTTTGTTAACATCAAACTAAGTTTAATTTTGGACCCTTTGGACCTTAATGTAGACCAATTTGAAAACGGGACCAAAAATTAAGAATCTACATACACAGTTAGATTCGGCATATCAAAGAACCCCAATTATTCAATTTTTGATGAAATCAAACAAAGTTCAATTTTGGGCCCTTGTTCCTAAACTGTTGGGACCAAAACTCCCAAAATCAAACCTAACTTTCCTTTTATGGTCATAAACCTTGTGTTTAAATTTCATAGATTTCTATATACTTATACTAAAGTTATGGTGCGAAAAACCAAGAATAATGCTTATTTGGGCCCCTTTTTGGCCCCTTATTACTAAACTGTTGGGACCTCAACTCCCAAAATCAATCCCAACCTTCCTTTTGTGGTCATAAACCTTATGTTTAAATTTCATTGATTTCTATTTACTTATACTAAACTTATTGTGCAAAAACCAAGAATAATGCTTATTTGGGCCCTTTTTGGCCCCTAATTCCTAAACTGTTGGAACCAAAACTCCCAAAATCAATCCCAACCTTCCTTTTTGTGGTCATAAACCTTGTGTCAAAATTTCATAGATTTCTATTTAAAAATTACTTAAACTAAAGTTATAGTGCGAAAACCAAGAAAATGCTTATTTGGGCCCTTTTTGGCCCCTAATTCCTAAAATGTTGGGACCAAAACTCCCAAAATCAATCCCAACCTTCCTTTTGTGGTCATAAACCTTGTGTTAAAATTTCATAGATTTCTATTCACTTTTACTAAAGTTAGAGTGCGAAAACTAAAAGTAATCGGACGACACCGCAGACGACGACGCCAACGTGATACCAATATACGACAAAAAATTTTCAATTTTTGCGGTTGTATTAAAATAAATGCATAACAATACACACATTATAATTCAGTTCAAGAGAAGTCCGAGTCCGATGTCAGAAGATGTAACAAACAAAAAATAAATAAAATGAAAATAATACATAAATAACAACAGACTACTAGCAGTTAACTGACATGCCAGCTCCAGACCTCAATTAAACTGATTGAAAGATTATGTATATAATAGTTTAGAATTTAAAGTTAAATAAAAGTTTGGAAATTATTTTGTCGTGGTGTACCATCTACTCCAAACAATATAAAACAATTTTGCTACTTCCAATTCTAACTTGAAATTTTCAATCAAGAATAAAAGGTGTTGCAAGGTACACACAAACAAGACAGTGACCCCTCTCTCAACATTAACACAAAATATAAAAGTTTGTCAGTTCCTGATTTGAAGAACAGATAAGAATATTCTTTAGTTATGAATCTTTTTACAAGACTGTTGACAGTAAAGAAAACCCTACAAAACAACTTCTCATATAACCTGCTAGTCTTGTGGACAGTTGTCTCATTGGCAATCATACCACATCTTTTTTTATTTAGTCCATTTTTTATTATTAAAAAAATGTGGATACTCGTTCATTTCTTCAATTTTTTAGAGACCAGTCTGGTTGTAGTAAAACACAATTCAGCTATATTTACTAAAAAATTACTTATTCTTAAATGTTATTGAAAACTGCAAAACTGACAAAACCGTCTAAATAATGAACATTTTTCTATCTCTCACGACAGACAATGAACCTTGATGTATCTTCCACTATAAACAGACCTATATATCTGAATAAATATAGCCCTTTACATACACTCCGTTATAATCCTATTTACAATCCCAATAAGTTTCCATTATAATGATTATTATGCAACTAAATATCGTTTAAGATTTGTCACAGTACAATACTTAAAGTAAGACCATTACACAGTCTGGGTAATCAGAAGAGTACATAAATAGAGACAAACAGTTAGACCGACCCAATATACAGTAATGTATTCTAAGTAGACATTAATTCCCTATATATCGGTATTTTTAACTGAATTTGTATAATATTGAATAGTCAAATAAGGACTTTTATAAATGAACACTTTAAACTGTAATGATACAATTTCCTTTTTATTATAGTAATTTAAGAAGTCTGGTTTTCACCAGTTTATACTGTCAGACAATGTTTTGTAGAATATTGTTTTGCAGAAACTTGAATTACTTATATTTATGTATTTTAAGAAAGGTTACAAAAAGTTAGGTTTAGCATCATCATGATCATAGAGGGGCGTTAGGAGGGGTGTCATCTGATCTGAATTCCCCAAAAAAAAATATCAAGTATTCTTCCCCAGTAAATGATATCATAGTCAACTGTAGCATTATATATGTCTAGTCTAATACTTACATTTGCTGAGAGCTTTTATTCCAAAAGTTCACAAGTTGTATTAGGAATGATGTAATACAATGTTCTATTTTTGGTAAATTGGTAGGACCTAATAAGTCTAAAAATGTACCAGGGTACCTCCTCTTTAAAACTAAATTCATTTGGGTATGTTCTCTATATTCCAATTACCAAATTCGCCCCAAAATTATACCAGCCTACCTTCTCTTTAACTTAGTTTATCAGAATGAGGGTAAATGTTTATCTCATCTATACATCCACCTCCATAATAGATTCCCATTGGCACCAGATTCCCGTTGGCACTGGGGCAACTTAAATAATATTTTAATGAAGCTTTAAATCTAAAATAAATGTATAATCACTGCAGTGTTTGTACCCACAGAAGTACTAATGCCTTTTTAATATGATAAATTACCTCTAACATAAGTTACTTTGATATAGTAACTAATATTGTAACATGGTAAAAATGAACAGCACTTGGTAACATCAGAGACATATAATACAATATGTCTCTGGTAACATTACTGTTTATGTTTGACTAAACTAAGTCTATGCATGATACAAGTATAACCGACAAAACTAAGAAAGTATCTTTTGTCATGTGACTCCTTGATCAGGTATTACTTGACGTTTGACTATTAAACTTATAGGCACTGAATTGGGAGCTTATATGTTTTTACATTATGCCACCTTGACCACCCCTTTAAGAATGTAAACAAACTTTGCAGTGAGGTTTCAATATCTCAGGACCAATTAGAACATCCTAAACCTTGAAGTTCCTATATTTCTGGACCAATCAGAACATCCTAAACCTTGAAGTTCCTATATTTCTGGACCAATCAGTACATCCCAAACATTGAAGTTCTCATAATGCAACACCATTTTTAAATTGGTCCATAAATTTGTAAAGTTCTTAAGAATAGTATTTTTTTTACGAAACTATTTGAGTATAGATATACATTTAAAAAAGGTTTAAAAATATTATATCTATACAATTTTCACAATATTTTTTTCATAATCAAATTGTAGCTTTTGCATTTAATTGTGACTTATCTTTAAGCTGTGGAACATCACAGGGTCTTAAAGGCTATAACAATGTAATAAAATAATACTCCACTGTCTCCACATAGAATTACTATTATAACAGTCTATTAATTACTGGTCATAAAGGTTGGAAACAGTACAAAACAGTTCGCTTCCAATCAATGAACAAATAACCTGATTATAACTAATTAGAAAACCTAGCACTGACTACAGGGCATCGCCTGATTGTAGTTAATTATAAAACACCTGCGTTAATATCCTACCAAGATAGCCATACATAATTAACTCAAAATCAGGTAAATCAAATCCCATCAAACTTTGATCAATTACAGTTATATATGATGCGTCATGCAGTATTTAGTTTTATCATATATTTAGTACAAAATACAGCTATTTTGTATATCTAATAAAGGTTGTTTTTCCAGTCTGTATCACCTACCCTGTATCGCATACCCCGTATCGCATAGCTAAACCCGTATCGCATACCCCGTATCGCATGGTAAAACCCGTATCGCATACCTTTTTTTTTTTTTTTTTATTTTTTACATAAAGTTTTTTGTTTTTCTTTTGCTTAAGAAAAAATTTCCTCAAAATAGGTCATTTTTTTAATGACGTCATTGTTTGGTATGTAACGTCACGAACGTCAAGTTTTCATATTGTATGTAACGTCACGAACGTCAAGTTTTCATATTTTTTGGCACTTTAAATGCAACTATAAAAAATACAAAACACTCAAATAAATACAATAATAAACAAAATATTTTTAAAACAGCAGCAGGCAAATGGTAAGGTAATCTAGGTGCTTTGTATAAGCAGTTATTTTAAGGCTTTGAACCAAGACAAAAGCAGAACTGAAGGTAACCCAGTGCTAATCTATCGGGATCAGAAAACAGTTCATATAATATAATACTCTTCTGTTGAAATATATGATAAAGCGTATAATACATGGCAAAATCCGTATCACATGCCGTATCACCCTCGACCAATATCATCCCTCGGGCCTAAAGGCCCTTGGGCTGATATTGATGTCTCGGGATGATACGACATATGATACGGATTTTGCCATGTATTATTCTCTATATATATGATGTGTCATGCAGTATTTAAGATTTTCTTTGTAAATTACAGCAAAACTAATCATGTCAGATAGAACCCAGCATATTAATTCTAACACGAAAAAGTCTCTCCGTTATTATGATATATTTGGTTAGTTTTCTACAAAAGGAAAAGTAATCCAATCATGATTGACTAGCTTCCTTGATCTAATCAACAAGGGATTTTTTTCTTATTAATTACATCACAGTGGAATTGTTCGAGGTTTTTATTTCATTTTTCTTTAAAAAGTCATTAATTTTGATTCCTTAAAGCCACGATTTTGTCATTTATGTATTACAAATAGTCTCAATTTGTCTTGTATTTATTTCATGTGGTCTGACCAAGTATATATAATTACAATCAGACAATGTAAGAAAAAGGGCTGAAATATACAAAATATGTAAATTGACATTGAAACATGACATGGTAGACTACATGCCTAAACTATACATATGTCTCCCTTCATTTGTCTGTACATGTATTTGTATTGTAAAATACAGGATAAAAATAAAAACAACTAGTCTTTCTTTCAAAAACATGTTGCATCTTTAGTCTTTTTGTCAAAAATCTAAGACTATAATACACTAAAAAGAGATTCTTTCAAGTCACTTTTACTGTCAACTACATTTATTCTTTGAAAACCCAACTTTTATCAGCAGGAGTTATTTCCTTCTTTTTTAAAAAAATAATTCCTAGTTACACTGTTTTAACTTTTATAAAATCGTAAAATGATGTCAGACAAATGTTTTGCAGCCTTGCACTAAACTAAACTACTGAACTAATATATATAATTGTTTAGGGGCCAGCTGAAGGATGCCTCCAGGTGTGGGAATTTCTCGCTACATTGAAGACTGTTGGTGACCTTCTGCTGTTGTCTGTTCTATGGTCGGGTTGTCTCTTTGACACATTCCCCATTTCCATTCTCAATTTTAAAAAAAATTCCAAATGGATGTGTTTGCAATGTGTGGCTTGTTATATTCTTTTGACTGATATTTCTAAAGTTAACTTTAAGTATGCACAAATTGATGAACTTAAACTGGAAAACCTACCAAAATCAACAAGTTTTCTACGATTGTCAAGAAGTGAAAGTTTAATAGGGTAAAGTTTTATTTTATTTAATAAATTTTAAGTCAATCCATCATATTCACAAGTGATTTTGAAGTATATAGAAGTTTTATAGTAAACCAAATCTGATTATACTTGCCTACAGTTTAATGATGATTGAAATGTTCATTTATCACATAAATCATAACATTTCATTGAAGAATAATTACATTTTAACAACACATCATCTTTGGGATTGAGTTCTTGAAGTGCAATAACAATCTAGTTTCTACTGACTAAATTCTGAAGAAATAGATAATATAAACTTTGACATTTACTAAATGATAACTACAATTTTTTTTTTGAGTTTTTTTACATTTGGATTGTATAATCTACTGTTGAACATGCATTGAACAAAAATACAAGATTTCAGGAAATGCTACACACATAAGTAATGCTATTAAAATGTAGTTTATAATACATTGCACAGAAAACATTATTTAAGGCTGTAAAATAGATAACAGATACCAAAAGGTCTGAAATGACTTAAAAATTGTATGTATCAATGTATGTATAAAATTTAATGTTAATTTATTAATTTATGGACCAATGAAAGAGTAATCAAGGTCATGTGACTTGTCCATCAGACATGTAAATCTTTAGTTCTTAAATTGATTCTATGAACCAAATATGGTTGACCTTACACTAATTTATTCCTATAGCACTTAACCTACTTATTACTAAAACATGCTAAGAACTATAGATAAAATACAGTTGACCAAGTTAGTATTACAATTAAAACTGTCACGGTTGTGCCATTAACAAACATAGTACAAGCAAACTAAACATTTTTACAACTAGAATAAAATTGAGAAAGGAAATGGGGAATGTGTCAAAGAGACAACAACCCGACCATAGAGCAGACAACAGCAGAAGGTCACCAATAGGTCTTCAATGCAACGAGAAATTCTCGCACCCAGAGGCGTCCTTCAGCTGACCCCTAAACAAATATATACTGGTTCAGTGATAATGAACACCATACTAAACTCCAAATTGTACACAAGAAACTAAAAGTTAAAATAATACAAGACTAACAAAGGCCAGAGGCTCCTGACTTTGGACAGGTGCAAAAATGCGGCGGGGTTAAACATGTCTGTGAGATCTCAACCCTCCCCCTATACCTCTAGCCAATGCAGAAAAGTAAACGCATAACAATACGCACATTAAAATTCAGTTCAAAAGAAGTCCGAGTCTGATGTCAGAAGATGTAACCAAAGAAAATAAACAAAATGACAATTATACATAAATAACAACAGACTACTAGCAGTTAACTGACATGCCAGCTCCAGACTTCAATTAAACTGATTGAAAAATTATGTCTTCATTATATGAATATCAGACACAATCCTCCCCGTGAGGGGTTTAGTATCATACCATCATAACATATATGAGAAGAACATAACCCGTGTCATGCCAACAACTGGTTTATTAATAATAAATGTGTTAAGTTCCGATGCAAAGACCCTATAAGTGAATCAATATTAACGCCAAAATATGCAATCTTTAATGACCTGACAACAGTATCGTAACTATATCTCTTCTTAATTAGTCTATTTAAAGGTTTTGTTAGCTTCTGAGGTGAATACTGACATTTTTGAGCTTTATAAAGAATATTTCCATAAAATATTGGATGTGAAATACCTGAACGTATAAGAAGTCTGCATGTTGAGCTATATTTACGAATGATGTCCTTATACATACGATGATAAAATTTAGTAAATGTTTTGACTAGTTTGTGATATCGAAAACCCTGGTGTAATAATTTTTCAGTAATACATAAATTTCTCTCGTTAAAATCTAAAACATTGTTACATACACAAGCGAATCGTACAAGTTGAGATATATAAACACTGTAAGATGGTGACAAGGGAACATCACCATCTAAAAAGGATAATTAACGACAGGAAATGAGAAATCATCTTTTTAATCATAAATTTTAGTATAAGCTTTCCGTTAATGATATATATCAAGATCGAGGAAAGGGCAGTGGTCATTATTAGTAGTAGCTTCATTTAAAGTAAGTTCAACAGGATAAATTTCTTTAGTATACATACTGAAGTCGTCATTATTGAGAGCCAATATATCATCCAAATATCTAAAAGTATTAATAAATTTGTGTATCAGATGTTGTTTCGATGGGTCTTTGCTGATTTTTGTCATAAATTGTAACTCATAGCAATACAAAAACAGGTCTGCAATAAGTGGTGCACAGTTAGTCCCCATTGGAATTCCGATAACTAGATACGGAATCTCCAAAGGGAACAAAAATGTAACTGTTGATGAGATAACCAAAGACTGAAGATCTTAAATATCCATTATAGTTGATGGCAAGTGAGACTCTCATATATTGTAAAAGAAATGAAAGACAATCAGAAGTCATGGATTCTTAGTGTTGATTTACCATTAAGGTAACAGACATAGCATTTCATTTTCTATATTAACTGCTCTGTTTCATATTATATTTAGGAAACAATAATCTGAAACAAAGTAACCAAGAAATTCAAATTTACAATTGAGGTCATCCCAAAAAACCAGAGGCGGATTTAGAGGGGGGCCAGGGGGCCCCGGACCCCCCCTTTTGGGAAAAAATTTGGTTGCTTATATAGGGAATTACTGAAGTGTGACTGGAGCGGGCCCCCTCTTAGGTCAGTCAGTGGGCCCCCACTTATGAAAATTTCTGGATCCGCCACTGAAAACAATGGTCTTTGGAAACTCCGGTATATAGTGGTGACTATTTTAAGACTCCTTCTTAATTCATCAGAATACAACTCTCTCTCTTATGTAGAAAACATCACCATGCCAACAAATAGATAAAGTATAAACAGTTATTTTATTACAGCTTTTTCTGTGTAAGTATATCAATGTCTAAAATATCATTACACAATTGATATATAGTTCATCTCAGACTTAAACTTAAGGTTCTATAGTTCTGTAATCAAGAGTGCTACATTATCTTATATTTAGAAGTATTAAACCATCAAACAGACCCATGAATTATTGTGCAGTTTCTTGTTATGTTGCCCCTTCATACACTTACTCATATGTTTATACTTATAGTTTTTAACTTCACAACTTTGTTCCACCATAAGTATCACATAAATTACACTTAGAACGCATATACTGTGTTCAATATATTTAGAAATCATTCCTTCTTCATGTAACATATTCTTTGAACATAAAGTATTATTTATAATTCAATAATTATCCATTGTGGGATTAGCTCAACGTTTCACAATATCAAATTAATCAATGAAATGTGCATAAAATTTTAATGAAACACCAAAAAAATTGTGAAAAAAACTGAAATAATTTAATTAAATTCTTGTTTGCCCTTCAACAAAACAGTTAAAAACCCACTACAAGTCAATTTTCTGTGTTCCACAGTTTTATTGACACTTTTTACCATAAAATTATAAATATAACATCAAACAATCTGAAAAAATACCTTACTTCTTGGTCTTATTGTCTGTGTGTGTGTGTTAAATAGGCAAAATTTAATACCAAATGTGGTATGACATCAAATGACTTAAGTTTTCCACTGAAAGGTATGTGTTCGCTAGGTTTTGGTTAAATTTCACCCTGATTTGTATTTATTATATCTTTTGAACAGAGGTGTAATATTCCAAAACTGGATTTTGTTAATTGTGAATCTTCTGTAACTTGCTTCAGCCAGGATTTTTAAGATACATTACAACTTTAGTTTCAATAATAACTGAGACATGTTTTTGTGTGAAGTATAATAAAAAGTGACTTTGATTGTGTAATACGAGCTGATAATTTTGTGCTGAATGTTATGATTTATCTATCTTTTGAATGCAGCTGTTTGTTAAATAAGGAAGACTAGAGGCTCTAAAGAGCCTGTGTCGCTCACCTTGGTATATGTGAATATTAAACAAAAGAAGCAGATAGATTCATGATAAAATTGTGTTTTGGTGATAGTGATGTGTTTGTACATCTTACTTTACTGAACATTCTTGCTGCTTACAATTATCTCTATCTATAATGAACTTGGCCCAGTAGTTTCAGTGGAAAATGTTAGTAAAAATTTACAAATTTTATGAAAATTGTTAAAAATTGACTATAAAGGACAATAACTCCTTAGGGGGTCAATTGACCATTTCAGTCATGTTGACTTATTTGTAAATCATGTTTTTCTAAACATTATTGCTGTTTACAGGTTATCTCTATCTATAATAGTTAATTTATAACCAACCAGATGCTCCGCAGGGCGCAGCTTTATACGACCGCAGAGGTTGAACCCTGAATGGTTGGGGCAAGTATGGACACAACATTCAAGCTGGATTCAGCTCTAAATTTGGATTGTGATGAAATAGTTGACACAGCATAGGTTTCTGACACAGAATGAATGTGGTCTAATGAACTTAAAATATTTTTTTGCCTTTGAGCAATTCACTATGCTGTTGAATATTAATCATCTCAAAAAAATGTTTGAAGAAATTTTCTTTTTATTTATGAAATCCAAAATGAGAAAAATTTACCCCCCCCCCCCCCCATTTTTTTTTCACATCCCCCTTTCCCTTCTTCTAAAACTGATCTCAATTCAAATTTCTAATGGAGTTTGCAACAATAACTACTCATTTAAATACATCATAAAATATTAAAATGTAAAATAAAGTGCTTGTTATCACTGAATGGTGAAATCAAACAAAGTTCAATTTTGGACCCTTTGAGCCCCTTATTCCTAAACTGTTGGGACCAAAACTCCCAAAATCAAACCCAACCTTCCTTTTATGGTCATAAACCTTGTGTTTAAAATTTCATAGATTTCTATTTACTTATACTAAAGTTATGGTGCGAAAACCAAGAATAATGCTTATTTGGGCCCCTTTTTGGCCCCTTATTCCTAAACTGTTAAGACCTCAACTCCCAAAATCAATCACAACCTTCCTTTTGTGGTCATAAACCTTGTGTTTTATTTTCATTGATTTCTATTCACTTATACTAAAGTTATTGTGCGAAAACCAAGAATAATGCTTATTTGGGCTTTTTTGGCCCCTAATTCCTAAACTGTTGGAACCAAAACATTAAAAATCATTCCTACCTTCCTTTTGTGGTCATAAACCTTGTGTCAAAATTTCACAGATTTCTATTTACTTAAACTAAAGTTATAGTGCGAAAACCAAGAAAATGCTTATTTGGGCCCTTTTTAGCCCCTAATTCCTAAAATGTTGGGACCAAAACTCCCAAAATCAATCCCAACCTTCCTTTTATGGTCATAAACCTTGTGTTAAAATTTCATTGATTTCTATTCACTTTTACTAAAGTTAAAGTGCGAAAACTAAAAGTATTCGGACGACGACGACGCCAACGTGATAGCAATATCCGACGAAAAATTATAATTTTTGCGGTCGTATAAAAACAGCAAAATTTCCTTAAAATAACCAATTTAGGGGCAGCAACCCAACAACAGGTTGTCCGATTCATCTGAAAATTTAAGGGCAGATAGATCTTGACCTGATAAACAATTTTACCCCAGTCAGATTTGCTCTAAATGCTTTGGTTTTTGAGTTATAAGCCAAAAACTGCATTTTACCCCTATGTTCTATTTTTAGTCATGGCGGCCATCTTGGTTGGATTGCCGGGTCACCAGACACATTTTTTAAACTAAATACCCCAGAAATGATTGTGGCCAAGTTTGGATTAATTTAACCCAGTAGTTTCAAAGGAGAAGATTTTTTGTAAAAGATTACTAATATTTACGAAAAATGGTTAAAAATTGACTATAAAGGGCAATAACTCCTAAAGGGGTCAACTGACCATTTCGGTCAAGTTGACTTATTTGTAAATCTTACTTTGCTGAACATTATTGCTGTTTACAGTTTATCTCTATCTATAATAATATTCAAGATAATAACCCAAAACAGTAAAATTTCCATAAAATTACCAATTCAGGGGCAGCAACCCAACAACGGGTTGTCCGATATATCTGAAAATTTAAGGGCAAATAGATGTTGACCTGATGAACAATTTTACCCACGTTAGATTTGCTCTAAATGCTTTGGTTTTTGAGTTATAAGCCAAAAACTGCATTTTACCCCTATGTTCTATTTTTAGCCATGACGGCCATCTTGGTTGGTTGACCGGGTCACCGGACACATTTTTTAACTAGATACCCCAATGATGATTGTGGCCAAGTTTGGATTAATTTGGTCCAGTAGTTTCAGAGGAGATGATTTTTGTAAAAGATTACTAAGATTTACGAAAAATAGTTAAAAATTGACTATAAAGGGCAATAACTCCTAAAGGGGTCAACTGACCATTTTGGTCATGTTGACTTATTTGTAAATCTTACTTTGCTGAACATTATTGCTGTTTACAGTTTATCTCTATCTATAATAATATTCAAGATAATAAACCAAAACAGCAAATTTCCTTAAAATTACCAATTCAGGGGCAGCAACCCAACAACGGGTTGTCCGATTCATCTGAAAATTTAAGGGCAGATAGATCTTGACCTGATGAACAATTTAACCCTGTCAGATTTGCTCTAAGGCCGAGAAAAAAAAGATCCGTGTTTCCGGTAACCCGACCGACCCTATTTTTTTAGCCCCGACCCTAACTTTTTTATTGGATCTTCCAAAAAAAAAAATAAAAAAATTTATCAACCGACCCTGTTTTTGACACAGGCTTCTGATAGATGACATAATATTTTTTCTCTCTTGCTTCCTCTTGCATAGAAAGCCAGTAAAACATTTTATTAATGTCAAAAGGTATTCCAAATAGGTTAAAATCAAGAAATTTGCACAGCAGGTGCTTCAAAAACATTGCAAATGGCACACTTCCGGTTTTTGAAACTAATTACGGATCCGGACTTGGAAAAAACATGATAATTTTCCGGATTTCATTTACGATGTCAAAAAAAAAAAAAAAAAAAAAAAAAAAGAATTCCGACCTACTGACCCTATTTTTCAAAATGATATTACCGGAAACACATATCTTTTTTTTTTAGGCCTAAATGCTTTGGTTTTTGAGTTATAAGCCAAAAACCGCATTTTACCCCTATGTTCTATTTTTAGTCATGGCGGCCATCTTGGTTGGTTGACGGGGTCACGGGACACATTTTTTAAACTAGATACCCCAATGATGATTGTGACACAGTTTGGATTAATTTGGCCCAAAAGTTTCAGAGGAGAAGATTTTTGTAAAAGATTACTAAGATTTACGAAAAATGGTTAAAAATGGACTAAGAAGGACAATAACTCCTAAAGGGGTCAACTGACCATTTCGGTCACGTTGACTTTTTTGTAAATCTTACTTTGCTGAACATTATTGCTGTTTACAGTTTATCTCTATCTATAATAATATTCAAGATAACCAAAAACAGCAAAATTTCCTTAAAAAAATTCGTAAGGGTTCCACGGAATGTAGGATCGCTTAGTCTCGCTTTTTCGACTAAAGTCGAAGGCTCGACAATTACCAATTCAGGGGCAGCAACCCAACAACGGGTTGTCCGATTCATCTGAAAATTTCAGGGCAGATAGATCTTGACCTGATAAACAATTTTACCCCTTGTCAGATTTGCTCTAAATGCTTTGGTTTTTGAGTTATAAGCCAAAAACTGCATTTCACCCCTATGTTCTATTTTTAGCCATGGTGGCCATCTTGGTTGGTTGGCCGGGTCACCGGACATATTTTTTAAACTAGATACCCCAATGATGACAGTGGCCAAGTTTGGTTTAATTTGGCCCAGTAGTTTCAGAGGAGAAGATTTTTGTAAAAGTTAACGACGACGACGGACGACGACGCCGGACGCAAAGTGATGGGAAAAGCTCACTTGGCCCTTCGGGCCAGGTGAGCTAACAAAAAGGGGAGATGAAAATCTGCTACTGGTTGTTATAGTATGTGGACCAAGATTTTATAAATGAAAAAATCTTTTTCATTTTTTTATAATGCCGGCACACCCAAAAACACCTTTCATTAACAAAACACATGTTTTTGATTAAACAAAATACTTTTACTAATTACTACATTCCTGTGAAGAACCTAAACATCAGATGAATTCACTGTGACCAAAACAAATAAAGCATAACTGTTCACAATACTGCTAATTTAACACAAACAAATTAACAATTTGGCAAACAGCCATTCTTTTTTCAACACAGCATTAGTGAGATTATCTTTTCTGTTAACCAGATTAATTATATCTTTTTCATGAGATTCTCATTTGATTTTAGTAGACTTGTGTGACATTAACTCGCTGGTACTTTTAACATGATAAAGTAACAGTGTACTTACCATAGACTGGCTGCTCAGGAGGTTAATGGACCCAGACTGTTAGGGATGCCTTTGGACCTCATTCCCTGGGATACTATTGGGTAGGACACTAGCCCAGCTCCACCTTGATGCATGGACACCGCTGACATGGACATGTTGTTCTGTGGAAGAGAGACCGGAACATTCAGAGATAAATTTCCAGGACCATTTGCCATTTCCCTCGCTAATCGCTGCTGCAATGCATGCTGGTTAACTAATTCACTATTAAGTGCTATTTGCTGCGCTAAACTAGTTGCTAGATGATTTAGGGACTGGGGTGGTTGTGCAGCCACTCCATTTACGGCTTGTTGAACATTTGGTCGGCTTACTCGATAACGTGCATTTTGTTCTAGTAATACTTCATTAGTTGCAGTTAAGTCTGCAACTTGTTTTTTAAGTTCCTCCACTTTTCTACGTAACATTCCATTCTCTTCTTCAAGTAACTGATAACTATAAGGACGGGTAGGTATAGGATACCTTGTTTCAAATCCATTATATCCGTCAAAGTCTCTATCTGTTCGTCTCCGCTTACCTGAAAATCCCTCATACCCTTCATACCGATCAGATTCATCATAAGGGTCATACATCTTATTATTTCTTTGATCATGACGTTTCTCTCTCTCATAATCCTCCATACCTACGTGCCTATATTTGCATTTATTTCCCCTTTTGCAATTTCCTTTTAAATTGTCTTTGCATATTGGAACTTCACCTCGTAAAAGTGGAATGTCAACATTTGGTGGTGCCCCCATGCCGAGAGCTGCAGCCTGTTGCAATCGTACAGGCAACTGTCCAGTTTGTTTGAAATGTTCCTCCTCCTCACGTGTAATGTGAAGAAATTTACAATTTTGTCTTCGACAACCAGTATTTTGATAGTCATGACATATTGTTATGTCGTGTTTTCTACCTAAATTGCGAGCTTCATCGGGATTAGGATGCCTGTATTTACACCTTCTTCCACGCTTGCATACATTGCGCAAATAATCCCGACAAATGTCATCCTGATCTTTGCCATTTAAATATCTTTGACTGTCCTCGCTTGTATCACTATTTTCTGACATAATTATAAGTTAGTAAAGTTTACAAAAGCACAGAAAAGAAATATTCCCAAGTTAAGAGAAAGCTCAATGTCAATAAACAGATGAATATTTTGCTATATCAGAGCTCGGACTGCTGGCCTCATCACTGCATCCTCTGTTTGAATCTGCAAGTAAAACAGATAAGTGTGATGTACGCCGGTCCCAATAGAAGCAATGCTGCGCAAATGCAATATATGTACGCAAAGCATTTAAACATACAACTATAGGTCTGCCAGATAATGATGAAAAATAACTATATTGTATAAGATGTTCATGTTTATATATATGCATAATAAAATATATGTGAATTCATTTTTGGAGATTGCATGGGTGACAACAATAATATACTCTCTTACTCTAAATATTCCTGATTGCTCTCAATATCATGTATTCCCAAAAAACAGCATCTTTTTCATCCCTCCCCCCTAAAAAGTACTCATCAAATTACATTAACTGATAAGAACTTAGAATCAAAGTTTTGACTTTTTACAAATTCTAAGTCTCTGAGAAACGACAACACTGCAAGCTATTTCCCTTCCCCATCACTGTACAATAATTCTTCTCTAAACAAAATAAACTTATAAATTGACAAATTATAGATCCTTTGATAGACAGATATTTTTTATCAAACTGGTTAATGATACTTATACATATCCATCATTAAATATGGGCTTCAGGCTTCAAACTATATCAGCCTACAAAAAGGTTCAGGTTTCTTTACCTAACTCTACTTGATTTCAGTCATACATCATTATTAAGGGCTTCAGGCTTCAACCTATATCAACACACAGATAGTTTCAGGTTTCCAGATTTTGATGGTTTGTACAAATGTATCAAATATAACAATAGAAACCTTAAACTTCACTTAACCTTTTGGTTTTACAGTCATCATCAGGTATGACAGAGGTTGATCCATTTTACTTATACAGTCATATAACAGAGGTAATGGTCCATTTAACTTATGTGTAAGAAACAATAACAATGTATTCAACATCAATAATTGGTATATATGGTAGATTTCTTTAAAAGACTCTGGCAAACCAGAACAAGAACATGAAAGAAATGACCTGTCAAACTGACAGATAACTGGGTTTTCTATATTTTGAAATGCCCTTTCATGCTTTTTTAACCTGTCACATTCTTTAGTCTATTTTCAAATCTATCAAGGACCAGAACTCCTGAACGGTGAAAACGAAAATCATCAATATCAAAATTTGAAAAACCATTTTGTCATTAGAAACAGCATATGAACATTTTTTTTTTATCATTGATTGAACAGTTCACAAGTTATTGCAAAGAAACAATAAAAAGTTCAATTTTTCAATCTTCAAGAACCATAACTCCTTGACAGCAAAATTAAAAATCGTCAATATCAAATCTGATCTTCATTTTTTCATCAGTAACAACATATAACACTTTTAAAGCATTGATCATGTGGCCATAAGTACAGAAACGACATATCAATAGACCAAGGACAATAACTCCGGAATGGTAAAAAGTGAAAATTGTCAATATTTAACTAATGTCCTCCACTATATCATACTTCTGGAAAACCCTCTTAAAAGACAGAATTGTATGTATGCAACAGATATTTCAATTCAAAAGTTTACAGTCAAGAATAAGTCTGAATTGAAAGACTATTGTTCCCCTTTTTACTGTGATGACGAAATACCAAATTTATGCTTGTGACTTAACTTTGAGAAGTAACAATTGACAAATGCTTTATATCTGCAGACTATGGCTGACAAATACTTACAAGACTATTAATAAGACAGGACATCCTATTATAAAAGAGAACATTTTGCTGTATATAGCTTTTGAAAATCGCTAAATAAATATTTGCTTTAATTCAAAACACCCGAACATAAAATGAAAATTTCACACTTTACAGACTCATTTTAAAAAATTAACAGAAACATCAATTGTGTAATTATTTGTTTTATTATTTCCCACACATTAAACATAATAATTGGACCATTAAAATGCATGCAATACTTGTCATGCATTTAAGTGAATAATTATAATTGAATAAGACTTCAGACAAGCCAGCTATTGTGCATATGTTATATTGATAGTGTTTACCTCACCCCCCTAAATTACAAGCTGTACACATGCTATAACAATCAGAGCTGTCTTTGATGTTAGCTGATGTTAGCTAGAGGAAATGACATACTATTACAATGATAAACACAGATCACGGTTAGATAACACCTTCACTTTAATATGTATGTAACAGTCCATAGCATTTACATGTCTTTATAAAAGTTCCCTTGTATTGCCAACCTTCTTTCTTACCATTTAATTCCATGAATGCAGAGTTTTCTCAGTCGTGGATAACGCCTACATGAAATGTGTTTATATAAGACAATAATAGCATGGCTGCCTCATCTGCTGACAACATTTTCATAGCAACAACAAAATTGAAACTTGATGTTTAAACTAAATGTCAATATTCTAACTAAGAAGAATTGAAATGTTAAGTTTTTCAAACGATGAATGTCATAATTGAAGAAAACAAAATTCCTACAGAAAAGATGTTAAATATTGATTTTGTGAGTTGTAACCAGTTAGAATATATAAACTGGTTTCTTATAAATTCTTTTAAGGTATTCTTTAGATATAACTTTAAACCAGAGACCAAGAAGATATAATATGATTGCCAATGAGACAACTTTACACATAAACCAGATGAAATAGAAGTTAACTACAGGTCACTGTAAACTTATATATACAAAAGTTGTACCGGCTGAAAGTTCAAATTTATTTCTTCCATGAAATTTATATCTTTTTCTATTTTTTCAAGACAAAAAGAAAAAAAATTGCATGATTTAACCTTAACATCTGCAGATTCCAATATAAACAATGTTTAAAGCCCCCACAATAAATGTATTTTTAACAAGTGAATATACTCCAACCTCAGAGACTACAGACACAGACCACTGAACAATCAATATCTACCCCTCTACCAATAGATCTGGCAAAAATAAATAGATCTAACTTACTGTAACAATAGAATACAAGTATCAATAGTAAAGACTCCTTCCGTGTATGATATCCCACATCCCCTCTCAAGCCATAAGGCTAAAACAAAATAGAATTAACTTACTGTAACAATAGAATACAAGTATCAATAGTAAAGACTCCTTCCGTGTATGACATCCCACACCCCCTCTCAAGTCATAAGGCTAAATCAAAATAGAATTAACTTACTGTAACAATAGAATACAAGTATCAATAGTAAAGACTCCTTCCGTGTATGATATCCCACATCCCCTCTCAAGCCATAAGGCTAAATCAAAATAGAATTAACTTACTGTAACAATAGAATACAAGTATCAATAGTAAAGACTCCTTCCGTGTATGATATCCCACACCCCCTCTCAAGCCATAAGGCTAAATCAAAATAGAATTAACTTACTGTAACAATAGAATACAAGTATCAATAGTAAAGACTCCTTCCCTGTATGACATCCCACAGCGACAATTAACTTTTCAGGTTAACTTAAAGGTAGAAAGCTAACACATATACCATCTGGTTATGTCATTACAAAATCATCTTTACAGCTGATTTTTACATCAAATGCATGTGCTAAAGACATGTGAGAAAAAACTTGTCACTAATTTGTTTCTTATCTCTTGGGGGGAAATCCATGCAAAGAAAATGGTGCAAATTAAGGATGTCTGCATGGTAACCCTTTCAGTGCAATCAACCTAGAACCTTACTAAGTGTCTGGCCAAAACAACTGTTGTATGACCACCAAGCATATCTGGTAGCAAATCTACCTAACAAGGTGTCTGGCAAAAACCACTCTTGTATGACCACTAAGTATATCTGGTAGCAAGATCAAGAAGAAATTGTTTTTGGGTTATGTAAAAACAAAATACCATTTTTTTCATAAAATGCAGCTTTCAAGTTAATTCTTATACAACTTTGAACTAAGATTCTAAATATAACATTTTGATTTATTTTTTCATATTTATTTTTACAGATAGCACATTTTCTATATATTTACCATCAACAAGTATACAAAGGAACTGCAACACCCTTAATGACCAAATATTTTTTACAACAAATGAAATATGTCTCGTTTCTATATTCTAAAAATTTTACAAAAGTTTTTTAAGTTCCCAACTATAAACAAATTTTCTATAAAAAGTGACAGACCTACTTGTATGGATATATCTTTATCAGTTTTAAATTCTTAAACATTTTTATTAATGAGCCATTTGATTGAATCTATGTAAATATTTATAAGCAGTACATCACACTTTATTGTACAGGTACAGAACATAATTCACAAAAATACAAGACAGCCTAATCTACTGCACATCTGAACATAAAGGCAACATTATACTTTGCAGTTAAGCTTTCAATTAAATTTTAATCAAAACCTGCTATTTTCTGGATTGTATTCAAACTATTATATATCCTTCACTTTGATATTATTTCCTTCAATACAAAAGCCAGTATGAGATACACAATGTTAAATCAGGTATGCGCAAGTTTTACTCCTCCCAATGGCCATGTGCTTCATAAAATAAATGGCAAAATATTTGACTTGAACAGAGGGATGATACTTTGTTTAAGTGAATTATATCTATATTGCTTTTAATCAGTCAGACCTTGTTCCAGCAACACCTATTTTATCTAGATAGGTAATAAACTATACCAGATGTAGATTTCTGCAGTAGATACCATTACTATGCATAACACCAGTTTAGTCTAACCTGCTCAACTCAAGAGCCATCTGTCCTGAAAAACCATTACTAACTAGAAGCGACTATCTGTCCTGGATAGCCACTGCTTCAGTTATCTTCATTCCAATATCCTTAGTTCTCCTCTCTTTTTAAAAACATAGTTTGAGCGGTTCTCTAAACATTATACCAGTTATCTTTATTCCAATATCCTTAGTTCTCCTCTCTTTTTAAAAACATAGTTTGAGCGGTTCTCTAAACATTATACCAGTAATCTTTATTCCAATATCCTTAGTTCTCCTCTCTTTTTAAAAACATAGTTTGAGCGGAGCTCTAAACATTATACCAGTACCATATAAATGTTTTCCAACATGTCCAAAGCTCTACAGGTATATATTATAGAGCTTTAGAGTATTAAAGGACGGTCCAGAAAGTCCAAAGCTCTGCAGGTATATATTATAGAGCTTTAGAGTATTAAAGGACAGTCCAGAAAGTTCAAAACTCTGCAGGTATATATTATAGAGCTTTAGAGTATTAAAGGATGGTCCAGAAAGTCCAAAGCTCTACAGGTATATATTATAGAGCTTTAGAGTATTAAAGGACGGTCCAGAAAGTCCAAAGCTCTGCAGGTATATATTATAGAGCTTTAGAGTATTAAAGGACAGTCCAGAAAGTTTAAAACTCTGCAGGTATATATTATAGAGCTTTAGAGTATTAAAGGACGGTCCAGAAAGTTCAAAACTCTGCAGGTATATATTATAGAGCTTTAGAGTATTAAAGGATGGTCCAGAAAGTCCAAAGCTCTACAGGTATATATTATAGAGCTTTAGAGTATTAAAGGACGGTCCAGAAAGTCCAAAACTCTGCAGGTATATATTATAGAGCTTTAGAGTATTAAAGGACGGTCCAGAAAGTTCAAAGCTTTGCAGATAAATCTTAAAGAGCTTTGGAGTATAAGGTGGGTACAGAATATACAAAGTTCTGCAGGTAAATCTTAAAGCTTTGGAGTATAAGGTAGGCCCAGAATGTACAAAGCTCTGCAGGTAAATATTAAAGAGCTTTGGAGTATAAGAAAGCTACAGAATGTACAAAGTTCTGAAGGTAAATCTTAAAGAGCTTTGGAGTATAAGAAAGGTACAGAATGTACAAAGTTCTGAAGGTAAATCTTAAAGAGCTTTGGAGTATAAGGTAGGTCCAGAATGTACAAAGTTCTGCAGGTAAATCTTAAAGAGCTTTGGAGTATAAGAAAGGTCCAGAATGTACAAAGCTCTGCAGGTAAATCTTAAAGAGCTTTGGAGTATAAGGAAGATCCAGAATGTACAAAGCTCTGCAGGTAAATACAAAGCTCTGAATGTAAATCTTAGAGCTTTGGAGTATAAGGTAGGCCCAGAATGTTCAAAGCTCTGCAGGTAAATCTTAAAGAGCTTTGGAGTATAAGGAAGGTCCAGAATGTACAAAGCTCTGCAGGTAAATCTTAAAGGTTTAGAGTATAAGGTAGGCCAAGAATGTACAAATCAAAGGTAATTCTTAATGAGCTTTTGAGAGTATAAGGAAGGTCCACTCGATGTACAATGTAAAATATTCTCCTCATGTATTACTACTGGACATCTAAAAATCTTTCGATCAATTTACACCATTAATGTCAATAACCTTCAACTATATTGTCCTTAATCTTAGACATTCAAACTTTTATAAGTACTTTACTTACATCAAAGAATGACTTGATGATTCAGCATCCTAGTTAAAGTGGTTTATTCAAGTAGATGTGCAACTTAATGTGCAAACAATAACATATAGAAATCTTTTAGAGACCCATTAGGTTGTATGTAAAGTTAATGTATCGAAAAGAGATTTCTTTTTCTCCATAAGTTCCACAAAAAAAAAAATTGAAATTTGCATATAATTCCTGTGTTCTACATGTCAACAGATATCTTTTGTTTAGTCATTTTTAAATTGAAAAGGATTCAATAACAATGTATTATGAAAATAAATTGATGAACATTAAAAATAAATAAAATATTGTTTTTGGAAAAAGAAATAAAAATCAGGCTGTGCTTTTTTATTTCTTTTTGTTGTCTTTGCAAATGTCCGAATAAAAAAATGGCATAAAAGTTTGAAATAAAAAAAAAAAAAAAAATCAATTTCTTTTTCTTATATGATCCAATTACCAAATAAAAACTTGAAAAAATAAGTGTGAAGTTAAATAGCACAATAAATTTTTCAAGACTAAAAAACAAATGAACAATTCAATAGTTTGTCTTGTTTTATACGGAAACAGCTTACTTTCTAAAGAGCAATCCTTTTAAAACCATTTCCTGAAATTGAATACAGTATTTCCTCAAGAAATGCCAATTCCTGGATGTAAAATCAGCAGAGAAACTTTATATGTCACACTAATGTAAAAAACATTTGACATTCCAACGTTTTGTAATGGTATTGCTTGGTTATAAACAAAAGGTTCAAGTAATTAGTTCCCCAGATCTCATTAGGGAGTCTGCACCTAGTGACAAACCTATGCTATTGATTAACAAACTATTTTTTTCCACTTTAGAGTTTTGAGGATGAAAAGAAATCGGGGAGGAATCAATACAGCAATGTCTTTATGATCGGCACTTAAAATAAGATTTTTTTATTTTCAGGTGTAAATTTCATGGGAAATGAAACATAAATAATTCAAGCTTTATAAAGTGTATATTGCACTGTATTTTATGGTAACTTTTAACACAATTGTCACATAACTGAGTGGAATTTTTTTATACATTAATTACTTTGCCATTTGTGATTTTTACAGTTTAGAGTTTCATAAAATGGGTGCTTATTTCCGGTTCAAAGTAATAAAGTCTTCTTCTACAAAGAATTTATTCTGACTTGCATGTTAAGAGCTCAATTTCTGTTCTGAAAATATCAAATTAAAGCAGTGATAAAAAAAACAATGATTTTTTTTTCTTTAAGTAAAACATTGACTTTAAAAGTTAAGATATCTTTCAAAGGACTGAAATTATCTCTTGTCTCACTGAAACAAAGAAAACAACAGTCCTACAATACACAACCAGTTTTATAGCTTGAATAGAAATTGTCAGAAGACAATATCTCTTAAAATAAAGTTGAAATTGAATTGATAGAGGAAATTCCTATAGTTCTGATTATAAATGTCAACCCAACCCATCTTGTTTTCATTTATAATGTGTACTGTTAAGCCTATACAATCTGAGATGTAAAAACAGTATCAATTCAATGCTTTTCATAGCATCATTAGAAGATTCAACATTATAAATTTTTAATGAATAGGATAGGAAACAGATTTTTTATAGCAATCTTATCACTATTTCCCTGATGAATTTCTCTGTGAGCCTTTAGTCTTTTTATCGCCTGCACATGAACAAACTGTACATTAAAACAATACCTAATTAATGAGTTCAATTAACTGGAAAGAAGACAGATGATAGCCCAGTCACCTGATGGAAGAAACACCACTTGTTTGTACTCTACCAGTTCTGGCCTAAAGCAGCCTAATAATATTGACAGTTTTGTAGAATGGATCAACATAATTACTGAAAAACAGTTAATTTTCAGATTAATAATTGATCGGCAGTAAATTAAATGCCCTGTCACTTATCAAATAACTAAATATTGTAAATTAGATTTGCAATTATATAGAGGGATGATATTGATTAAGAACTTAAGGAATATGTATACTTGGGTATGGGTCACTGATATTAAATAGCATAATCAATGTTTCATCCTATGCTTAATTTGGAATATCACAATTCAAAAATCATGTTCAAAAACATATTCCTCCAATAACCTAAAACACAAACTTTAAATCAATAGAATTAACAATGTTTGCTTATAGTTCCATTTTGAAATTTGAGCCAAAATCAAACTTGTAAAGTTTGAGCCAAAATCAATTTACAGAATGCACTTAACCTGAGAAATATACAGGTGTTGACCAGGGAATATTGGTACATACAAATATATTATTACTGTAGTAAGGCTTTATCAATCAATGTCATTCAATCATAAAATGTCAGACTTGTAGCAAAATAGATCTGAATTTTAGAACAGATCTAACTGAACCAGGATGTAAATCAAATGTTGTGTTGTATACTATATCTCCTGAAGGATCTTAATAGTCAATTAAAAGGATAATGAGTCTGTCCACCCGTATGTTGGGGTCTCATTTGGGGGTTAGGATCCCGGATCCTGTTTACTGTTTTATCAGATTCCTGTATCCCGCTCACACTATATACGTAAGCAATTCTCATTTTTTGGTTATTTCCCATGTCCCCTAGACCTCATTTCCTGTTTTCACGGCACAATAATTTGACTTTCACGTGTCATGCTTACAAAAATCGGCAATCCCGCGTCACGCTTACAAAAATTTGGCAATCCCGCATCACGCTTAGACCCCAATGGGACCTACTATGTCAGGACAAAGAGTCGTCCCCCCTTTTTTTAGTAATAATAATGAGTCTGGTACTTAGGGGATGTTTATATAATTCTATTACTATAAATAACACAAATTTGATTACATAATCAGTTATACACCTGCTTATCTCCCTTAACACCTGTACTATATTCCTCCCCATTAGATAATCCAATCTAACTGTCATTTATTTCTAATTTTATAGGATATTTAACACATGAAGATATGTTTTTTTGAAGTATAAGTGCTGCCATTACAGTCATTAAAAAATAATCATTTGAAAGCTATCTAATGATCATTCAGTACAGTTAAATAAGTATCCACATTGTGCAGGTACTACTTAACATTTCTTAAATGTCAGTCTAGAAAGAAGTTCCATTTTCCTAGGTCTACCATCTTAACCACAAACAAAAGTCTGTTCAATACTAACATTAAACAAATAGAGAGAAAGATGTGAATATAGACTGAAGACTTTTCTCTTTTTTAATGATCAAAATATATTCTAATTTTGAAACGTTTGTCAAATAAAATAATATCTCCTTTAAAAAGTTTAAAATTGCAAAACACACAACTTTAAAAAACAAAAAAATATATATATATATGATCCAAAATGCAAAATTTCTTGTATAATTAATCCTTTACCTTTTCTCTTTTTTATGATTTATCCCAAAATAAATGACATGAAAATACTAAATATTCATCCTAGTCTATCCCACGAATCCATACTGTATATTTTACAGTTATATCAAAGGATTCTGATTGACACAAAACAGCTCTAAAATAAATATAAAATGTACAGTTCATGGTATCAGGTACACTTTATAACTATTTTATGGGCCATCACTCTGTTTGATACACACTATAAAACTAGCAAGTCTATATTTGACCCTATGTGACCTTTTGACCAGGTTATAAATTGACCTGACAAGTTCATACCTAGGGTTAGGTAAGAATTGTGTTGTAAGATAAGTTTGACCTCAATCAAAAGGTTAATTATTTATGTAACAAAATTAACATCATAAGCTTCTACATTTTTGTTTGCCCGGCTTTAAAAGACGAAAGAAGAAGATTTATTTCGAATGAACTAATACCAAGACATAACATTATTACATTCAACAAACTGTTTAATTCAAAAAAACCAAAGACACTAAGAAACCTCTGCAATTTTATAAGATGTATCAATAGTAAGCTCACTCCTTCTTAACAACCATAAATTATTTACCATATTTCTACTTATAGAAAGTCTTTCTTTATACAATTTTACTTTTACATTTGACTATATAAGTCTATATATATTCTTTAATATGTTATCTCATCCAAAATTTTGAATTTTATGCATTTTTAATGCATTTTTTATTTTTATGTATATTATTTTTTAACTTCTCTGTAACCTTTGTTCTTGCATGGTTTTATGAGAATAAACTATCTATCTATCTAACAACGTTAAAGGGAACTTCAGGTAGCGAAGATTTTTATATATCTTAGATTAAAAAAAACTACATGCTCTGTCTCTATCAATAGCATTGTTAGTATCATCTAATAAAAATTAGATTTACAAACTGATTTAATTTTTTTAAAAGGCAAAAGTCTTACAGGGTTCAATTGTTGACCTTAAGTGTGGCACTAAAGTCATTTGCTATGCCACATCATTATTTTATTATTTTATGTTTCTTTAATCACTCTGTAATGTTTATGTCATGTTGTAATTAATGTTATGCTCTTAATGGGCCCTTTAATTTGGAAAATAAAAAATTGTATTGTATTGTATTGTATTGTATTAGTCTGATCTGAAGAATATCAATACAGGATGGTCCCTATCTTATATTTCACCTTGAAGAAAATGAAAATTTACCTATCAGTATAAAAATTATTCTTTTCAGAAGATCTGAACATAAAAAAGATTTTTAAATATTTTTTTTGAGTAGTGGATTTATATAGAGATTTATCAAAAAGGCATTCTTATCAAACTTTACTGTATTAGACAGGCTAATAAAAATAGATTTGGACCAGATAAGAAAGAATTGTTTGTATAATGGTTCATCTTCATTCAAAATTCATTCAATTAACTCTCAAAGGTCTCTGGAAAAAAAGTTGTGTGAAAATATACTCAAATGAATCATATGAATGATAAGGTTGTCTTGTTGAAATAAAAGTGTGGTTCACCCCTTTAAAATCAGCCTTCATCTCATATAAAAAATCTTTTGATGCATGCTTTTGTCAACTCAGTGTGAATAAAAGAAATGCACATCTTTATTTTGAAAGGACTTACAAATGTTTTAAACTATTTGCACACTGAAAAATATTTTAATTTTATCAGATTTATCCATTTTCATTTTCTTTATGACTTAAAAAATTCTGTTTTCAAACTATTTGCACTTCAGAAAATATTTTAATTTTATTAGATTTATCCATTTTTCCATTTTCTTATCTATTTTGTTCAGATTGATATAGCTTATATACTAAGCACTTATCTCATCAAATCATCTCAAGTCATACAACAGTAGTTCTAAAATAGTATTATAAAATATTATAAAATAAAGTTATCTATGAAACCGTAAGTGGCTTATTGTGCCTGCAGTTAAATTACTTCCTGTTGTTAAAACAAAGCTTTTAAAATTAAATCAATTTCTACCAAAAAAAGTATTTTTAACTTTTAACCAAAATAATAAAAATATCTGACTATAACAAACCTGTATGACTGACAAATATTTCCTTCCTACTATTTTACACAAAGTATGATAGCACTTCCTATATCAATGAAACTTGTCCACACCATGTGGTCACACCAAAACTATTGATCTACTTGTAATTACTGACATCAAAGAGTTTACCTGTAATCACTGGTAATATCTATGTCCAGGTAAGAACATGTGTATTGGGTGTACAACTGTCAAATTATTTATGACCATCCATTAATCACTGTAGTATTGTGTATTGTCATGGTCATACAACTAGTCAAAACTCCCAGGGGAGATTACTCTGGTCTCACTGTTTTTCTAATGTTGTTATTTAACTTTTTACCTGGGTTAGGGTACACCTGTGGTTTAAGTATAACCTGAGACTACTATACTGTGTTATAGTAGTCTCAGGTATAACCTGCTAGATATAGACTTGAACACATGATTTTAGTCATAAATACAGGTTTTATTAATTTCTAAGTCATATTTTGTTTTCATAAATCAGTATGAGTATTTCAATAACTTACAAACTTCTTTTAACAGATCACACAATTACTTTTAAGTCTAAGATTGTACCCTATATTTATTTTACACTTAAACTGTCATCTCAAGTGAAAATCTTTACAATGAACGGTGTAATTTAAATGACAATTTCTGGCCACTGAATAGAGATTCTGATGATAATTGAAAATGTGAAGATATAAGCACCCGATTACTTTCTGACTGGGTCTTTTCAAACTTTGCAAAGAATTTCTGGCTTATGAACCTTACATAATACCATAATTCTAGAACCTAATGGCTGATTTAACCCTCACATTTCAAACTCACCTCACAAAAGGAATCTTATCATAAAAATAATTGAAGTTTTACAATGCATTCAACTGTAGAAATCTAAAGTTAATTCAAGTAAAAGAAGTTCTGTAAAAGACATTGCAAGCTGTTAAAGGAATTAACAATATGGGCGTATGTTATTAGTATAACTGTGTATCTGTTTAAACTTTCATCAAAGAGTTCTGATCGCCATCCTAATATCTATAGCTAGTTCTTCTGAAAATTAAAGCGGTCTCTTTTAAAATTGAACATTATTAATTGTGCATGCCCTGTAACAGAATAAAATATATAAAGTCCTTATATTACAAATATCATTCTTACCTCAAATAATTCTTGATTGAAAAAAATCTATTTTTCCCAAAACTTTTTATTTCCACATAAAAAGAATAAAACCTCATTGATTTCTTGTTACAACTGTATTACCAGATCAAGTTTATACCTTCTAACGACAAACTTCTTTGAACTATAGCATATATTTCAAATATGACGTAAAAAAGATCTCACAAAGCAGTTGTTACCAAATACCTACATTAAATTTTCAGCTTCCTTGATAATCAGTTTAATCATATGTAATACGAGAAGCCTAGCTCATGTTGTATTAAGTGGGGATCAGATTGTCAGGACTCAGTGTACCTCTCATTTCATAGTATCCTTTTTCTCTTTGAGAGATAATTGTATTATAATCTACTAATATTTTACAGCTTGTGATCACAATTTAAAATACATCATAAAGTATACGCTGTCAAATTATAAATTTTGACGCTTTTTAAGTAATAAAAATAAAGGGTGAAGTAACTTATGAATATGTTTCAGAAGAAAGTAACTGGTTATTTTTTTTAGAAGAATGTACATTTATATTCAAGAGGAATTAATAATAAATATCTTATGTAAAAAAAAAATTGGTTCATAACTTCAACCTGTGAATTTTACTATTTGTTTAGCTTATCTGGACTTTGTGGAAATTTTAGAATTTTTCCTAAATGTCAGGTCACATTTTTATAACAAGCTGATATAATTTTGCATTATTTCAAGTTTCATTGATTTTCAATATATCCCACATAAATTCTTATTGTTTTATTATCGCCATGGTTCATTTATTTTCTTATACTAAGGAAAATCAAGCTTTTCTATTAATGTCACCACTCCAAATATCTGTCCTGGTCTGTAACAGAAAGAAGAAAGGCTATTCATACAATTTATATCATAAAACTTTGGTACATTATTACAATTTTAATCTATAGTTGCTTATTTTGTATTGTATATTTATATATAGTATATTCCATTGATAACTATTTGGTTGGCAGCTTAATGTCTTTATTTTACTTTTAGCCTAATAATGTTTAAGCATCCTCAATTTAGAACAATGTTGGTTTTCCCCTTATAATAATACTTGACTTGACCAAACAGCTGTGGAAAAGGAGACAAATATACACATGCCCCAATGATCAATTACGAAACTTGTAGTAAAGACTGTTAACAAAGCTACATACAGAAGAAAGAAATAGTAAAGGTATTAAGGTCGAGAGTATTTTTAACTGCAAAATGATGGAAAAATATCCATTTCATATGAATAAACCATGAGTATTATTATTATATAATATTTGAAGATTTTATACAACTATCACATTGGGTGTAAATATATTATAAATAACAGTAACGTAATGTTAGTTTTTCTTTTAAGTATTTTAAGTAGTTGCATTTCAAAAGTTAAGCAAACCTGACAGAATGCCAAAATGGCTCCAAAAAACAATTTCTAAAATATCAAGAAAAGTTACTAACACAAACTGACCTTAATAAAATATGGTAAATGTATATTTCAGATTTCTTTTACAAGTAAAAACAATAGAAAGGTAAAAGATGTCAGGGGCAATCATATTTGTTTGTTTTATCTGCCTTCTGTTTAAAAATAGACAAGATACTAATTACAATAAAAACAGATGGTTTTTTTTTTTGCCTCTACCCTTTGATAGTAACATCTAAGACATTAAACTATTATCAATACACTATTATTCATAAAGCTTGGCATGTAAGAATTCACTTTTTCTCTCCATCATAGAAACCACAGTAAAATAAACAAATAAAAATGTTCTGCATGTAAAAATTCACTTCTTTTTTTTGTAGAAAACACAGTAAAATAAACAAATAAAAAGGTTCTGCATGTAAAATTCCATACAGAAATCAGTAGAATAAACAAATAAAAAGGTTAAAAACATAAATTTTATTGTGAAAGCAAAATACTGACATTACTACTAAGATACTTGTATTCATGATTAGTTCACTTTCTTAAATTATTAAAGTAAAAAAAATGTAGAGTCGTCCACTACGGGTACTTTGAGTGTTAAAACAGCAGAATTAGTAACTAGGAACATTTCAACTATCTATATTACTCTAAAGATAGGTTCAAAAGACAATCATTTTTAGCATTTTCCAAAAAAAAAAATCAAACATATTCATCTATTCTGTAAACCAAAATCCCATTCTATCATGGTACAGAGAAAATTTCCAACTTACATAATACAAATCATACACCACAGTGATCAAATTAGTGTGATATATTAGTTACCATAGGAGAAAAGTCAAATCATGTTCATCCTTTTCATGGTTGCTATTTAAAGATTAATATTTTCCTTTTATCTAATCAACTGAAAAATCAGAATAAAGGACTACTTAAAATGGTTTGATATATATATACAAAATACATAAAACTGTGGAAAGTTTGTTTTCCAAGGTAACAGCGAGGTAACAGCACTGATTTATTACTTCCCCCCTGATCATTAGAAAAATCTGTGATTCACTGACTCAGGACAAAACATATATAGTCACGTGGAGTAAAAATTAACACAAATATTTTTGGACTTTCTAAGACAACATAGTAGTAGGTTTGATTTTAATGAATGAATACAAAAATCAACACTACTTAATAGAAAATCTTGTTGGTTAGTATTCCACAAATAAATAAAATCATCAAGTAAATGTCAACTTACTGTAGAACTGGTGAATTAAACAAATTCCAAAAGATTTGATACATTCCAAAGTATAAATTGTAAGACCTAAATATTTAGTTTACAGTATAAACAGATGTGTGTTGAAGTTGTAAGAATTATAACTCATAAGAACTTGTCAGTATATATCTAGTTGTATTGATTAACTGTGACTTACATTATCCAATCTGGTGGCAGAAAATATTATCAATCTGAACAACTTTATGTTGAATTATCAAAACAAAATAAAGATAAACAAACATTTCTTTAACAAGATGAATTTACATAATGTCTTTTTACATTACACATATTACTGCCAGAACTTAATCTTTCTCTAGGAATTTGATTCTGGCACTGGGTCATACAGTAACACACATTTACAAAGGGGAAACAAGGACAACCTCAATATAAAGAATAAAATGCTTCGCTGATGACTGCAGAAGTATAACCCTGAACAGTTAGGGCAAATTTGGACACAATATTCAGGCTTGGTCTGAAATGGATTGTGTGGAAATAGTATTATTTAAATTGAAAATTTCATGGAGATAGAAAGTCAAAAATTGGAAGCAAGATATTGCAAATTTTCCAAATTCCAAGAAAAAGGGGTGGTGTTGCTATGGTTGATCTTCTTTTAATGATATTATGGTATAAATATTTATAGATTTTTGATTGTATTTCAGACAAAAGGGTGTTTTTCTGCTATAGTCTCATTCATTGTGGTTACTGTCAGCCCAAATAGATGAATGTGACCAAAAACATCCTTAGTAGGGTTTGAAACACCATATAATCTGTTTATTGTTATTTTGCCTTTGATGTTGTTGTTGTTTACATTGACAACATCACATGTACCCTGTTTCTAGTGATAATTCTCTATCAAGCTTGATGTTTACATTGACATCACATTTACCCCCCTGTTTCTAGTGATAATTCTCTATCAAGCTTGATGTTTACATTGACAACATCACATGTACCCTGTTTCTAGTGATAATTCTCTATCAAGCAAGTAGCATATGCAATGATATGAAATATTATCACAAAAAAGATCAAAAGAAAAATGTACAGAAATCATCAATGAAATGCTTTATAACATGGAAATCTTAGAGATTTCTTGATAGAGTATTGCAGGTATAAATTATTAATATTTTATGTGATTTCATTGAAAGAAAAAAAATTGTAATTTACCCTATTCAATAAGGACTGTTTGATGGATAAGTTTCGTCTTTGTTTCCAACCTGATGTGCTGATAATAGTCTCTACTTAGGTTATAAGCAGATGTAACATTTTAAACACAAACTTGTATTTGATGACCATTTAAATAATTACACTATCTCAGTATGTATACTATAATGGATATAAACAGTTGATGATTATCTTGTTCAATCTTACCAACTACAAATTCTGACATGTAAGAAATCATGTAAAACATGCTTCACAGATATTAATTGGGAAATTATTGCCAATATGGAAACTCATCAGTAATAATCACAGTCCCCCATCCATCATACCATCCTACCCAGTACACAGAGGTCAAATCTCACGACAGAGGTCACAAATAAATGATGATTGATCTGCATTACTGATCGGAGGTCAAAGTCAATTTGAACTTTAAAAATATAGAAATGACTTTCTCTCATTTTATATCTCCAGAGTACCATCCAAACAGACTTTTATTGGGGTTCTTCACAATAACAAGTCATAGAAATGTCAAAGTCAATCAATTGATAAATTTAAACACTCTTTAGAAAGTCTGCAGGATATGTTTTATATAACTTTTTTTGGTATTATATCAGATACATAAAAAACGTTATTTAAGTATTTAGTAACGTATTTGTAGACTGAAAAAAAATAATGTCCATGCGACTACAGACAGAAAACCAATGCCTTATGTAAGTCTTCACTACAACAGATTTATAAAGTTCAATGAACATATATATTTTGTACCATTCCTGTTTATTCTTTAAAATTAGATGAAAGGAAATCATCCTGTTTTTGTTCTTTAATCAGATGTAAATTTAATTACCCATGATTCCCATCTGGACAATTTGAAACCATTTGTGACCAATAAACACTATATAAGGATCTGTAATTACTAAGTTTGATTCTAAGATCTTGAATGTATTTTTGGCGAAGGCTTCATTAAGTGTTTCTATATACAGACGTATCTTGTGTAAAATCTGAAATTAACATTCCCTGCCTCATGAAATCAACAATGTAATTTATATCATTAGTCATTGTGTCTATGAAACACTACTTGACAACTGCTTATCTGTCTGATTGGAGATTACAAGTTTTAATGGAAGAAAAGACAAAGACTGCTAATTTCTATGTCATTTGGTCTCTAGTGGAGAGTTGTCTCATTCACTATCATACCACATCTTCTTATTTTTATAAAAAACTATTAATTTTCTCTGCTGACATTAAGGTTATTAGACACATTTCTCAATCATGCCTCTTAAGCTGGGATTTCAGGAAGAATTTGAACACAAGCTCCTGTATGTGTATCACGCAGACATCCCAAAGAAATACTTAAATTGCCAACATTTTATACAGATACACTTGTCTGCCTCATATCTTGACTTACATCTAGAAATTTACAATAAGGGTTGGTTGAAAGACAAAACTTTATGACAAAGAGATGATCTTAGATTTGCAATCGTGTACATTCCATTTCTATGTAGCAACATTTCATCAAGCCTACAAACAGAGTACGGGTATATCTCTCCCAATACAATTTTGATACAATTTTGCAGGGCTAGTTTTTCCTATATGATTTCCTTGATAACGGGTTGCAGGTCATAAGGAAACTATTATAGCAAGAGTTATAAAAACAAGTCGTAAAGTTGATATCATCCCTTTGAAAAATTTATAGACACCATCAGGAGTTGGTCGGTTCCACAGATGATAGAAGATATGTTCCTAATGTGATAACAACAATCCCATCCACTTCTTAATGTGACCTACTAGGTAAATTAAGGCTTATTACAGGGTGTTGTACTAACATGAGCAACATGACGGGTGCCACATGTGGAGCAGGATCTGCTTACCCTTCAGGTGTACCTGAGATGACCCCCAGTTTTTGGTGGGGTTTCGTAATGCTCAGTCTCTAGTTTTCTATGTTGTGTTTTGTGTTCTTTTGTCTGTTGGTCTTTTTCTTTTAAGCCATGGCATTGTCATAAAATATTGCATAGAGCAAATGTTGGTGATAAATGTCTTCCAAGAACATAGTGAAAATTAGATAGAGAACTATTTTTGATAAACCCCCCTTTTTTCTATTTGGTCAATGATCTTGTAATCAATTTATTTTATCTTCCCACTACTGTTATGAATATTTTTACATCAAATACCTTTTCAATTATGTGATCATTTTTATAAATTTTCTGTTACGTTACAAAACTTTGAATTTTTTGATAAAACTAAGGATTTTCGTATCCCAGGAATAGATTACCTTAGCCGTACTTGGCACAACTTTTTGGAATTTTGGGTCCTCAATGCTCTTCAACTTTGTACTTGTTTGGCTTTACAACTATTTTGATCTGAGAGTCACTGATGAGTCTTATGTAGATGAAACGTGCGTCTGGTGTAATAAAGTATAATCCTGGTACCTAGATAACTATTTTCCATGTGAAATTCTCCCCCATCTAATAACATCTACACATATGATTTTCACCAGGTATGTAATCTTGTTAATTAAACAAACTTCTTTTTAATGGTGTATTAATGACAGGGGCGGGGATCCAGCCATTTAAAAAAAAAGGTGGGGTCCCAACCCAGGACAAAGGGGGGGGGGGGGGGGGGGTTCTAACTATATGTCCCCATTCAAATGCATTGATCGGCCAAAAAAAGGGGGGTTCCAACCCCCAGACTCCCCCTCCCCCCTTGATCCGCTAATGAAGTCAAAGTATTAATTAGTAACTGTTTAATCAATGACTTCTTCCAAGCATTCATCAGTTTGTGTTGCAATGAAATTGATTAGAAACATCTTCTTCCTATACTATAATGTGATTGTGAGGGATTTCATTACTAAATAAATGTGTAAGGCAAATATGTGGTGGTGTTTTAATTTATAGTTAATCTCTGTCAGAAAATAAATGTGTCATATTCTGCAGCATAATACTATAAAATCGGGGATTATTATTCTCAAAAGAACAATTTCTTTTGGTTCTATAGAATTCAGATTATAGGAAAGATTAGGGAATTAACTGTAATCCAGGAAACAAACTTACATATTGTGGGGGTTGGGGTGGAGTGGAAGGGAGAGGGGGTTGTGATGAAGACTAAAAGTCTGCTGACAAATTGTGTTGAATAAAGAAGTATTTCAATCTTATACAAGTAATTGCAGCTGTGACTTTGACATCTGTCCCAAACCAAGTGACCCCAAAATCAAAAGCAATATGTTTCCATCAAATGCACATTATTCACCCCAAAGATTAGAAAACTCCTACTCCAGGAGTAGGTTTTACAACAAAAAAAAACACTTTCGACTAAGATTTATTTTAAGTATACTAAATTGTTCATGACTTACAATCAATCTTAGTCCTTTTATTTTGTGAAACTGTCTCCAGAAACAAAACTTTTCCCACAAATCCAATCTTTGATAAGGCACTGGAACTGTAATAGAACTGATTTAGTTATAGACACATTCAAAATGATGAAGGAATGAATGGAACCTGAATTTGGTCTTCAGAGGATAGTTGTCTCATTGCCAACCATAACATATCTCATATTTTAATATTTACACAGTTCTATTAAACCCAATGACTATTTAAAGTCTGCTAAAAATAGTTTGGTCTGACCAATGTCTAGCAAAAGTGTGAAGTGGATAGGATTCAAAGCAAAGCTTTCTTCAATCCCAATACCTGGTATGAATTTTGCTGTTTACATTAAAAATATATTGTTCAGGAATTCCGAATCATCAACTATCATGAGTATCATTCACGCATCAAACATGTTCAAATTTAATTGTAGATCTTGACATATAATAAATAAATCTTGATTATTATAAATTTACCTGAACATGTTTATAGAATGTTAATTAAAACACAGCAACCTATTGGTATATACTACAAGGTAATAAACATGTCTGAAATTAATTCACATGAAATTGTAATCCATCAAAACCAAGTAATATCACCGCTTTTAAAGAAAGAAAAAAAAACAATATCTGTAATCTGTCATGTTTGGTACAATATTTCTCTTTTCATAGATTTCTTGTACTTTTTGCTTAATGTTTTTACACGAAATCAAGTTTTCAATCTAAGACATTCATTATACATATTACACTTTATTTGAATCAATCAGAATTAGGACTGTACCAAAAACATTGTGTAAATATTAGAACTAAAAATCAGTCAAACGTTTTTTTTTTCCTTTTTTAGAACAATGTCAAGTGATTGGAAGCTGTGAAAAATACTAGAAGATATTATATCTATTTTCAACCGATTTAAAGGACATGGAGAAATTACCGAAACTAATGCTGAAAGAAGTTAGTGAAAAGTAAAATCACTGAACTTCGATGGAAATTCAAAACGGAAAGTCCCTAATCAAATGGCAAAATCAAAGGTTAAACAAATCAAATGGATAACAAATGTCATATTCCTGACTTGGAACAGACATTTTCTTATGTAGTGAATTTAGTGTTAAACTATTGGATAGTCAGCAAGTATTTTGGGATAGATCATTTCATGACAATCCAACTATCAAGAATCTTCATTATATACAATCTTACATTAGACTATTTACTATTCTTTCACAAGCAATTTTCAATCAACTTACCAAATTTTAGTGGTTTTTGCCCCTATATTTCCTCAGAAAACAATCTAGAAGATTTTAATTTATTTCATCAGTGAGACTATTTATTTGTTGTAGATTTGGTTGTTTTTACAGAATCCTGGTCTGACAGTATATAAACATGCCTGTATCTAAGGAATAGACACCCAATTACTGTGGACAGGTGAATGATGAAAGGGTTAGATGTATAATAATACTACATCATAACATATCACTCACTACCTTCTATAATGCAATAATTTACATTTGTCCTAATGCTGAAGTCAGCAAGTCTTAATGCTAAAGAAAGCAATGAAACAGAACAAACAAATTAAGTGTGTTTTGACCACCAAACCACATAAGTTCTATATCATAAATAAATAATGCATTGTGTTTTTTGTCATATGAAGCACAACATTGCGCTTTTTGCCCTGTAACAATCATACCATGTCTTCTTTTTTTTCAAAAGTACAACATTGTGCATTTTGGCAGGTAACAATCATACCATCATGTCTCCTAACTTTCAAAGATACAATGTTGTGATTTTTGGTATGCAAGCAAAAAACATTGTGATTTTTGGCATGTAAGCACAAAGCATTTAGAGCAACAATGTGCTATTTGAAATTACAATGTATAGCACACACCATTGTGCTTTTTGACATGTAGAAACAACATTGTGCTTTTTGACATGTAGGGTACAACATTGTGCTTTTTTGGTATGTAAAGTACAACATTATGCTTCTGGCATGTGAGGCACAACATATCACTTATTTAGGCATGTGTGGCACAACATATCACTTATTTAGGCATGTGTGGCACAACATATCACTTATTTAGGCATGTGTGGAACAACATATCACTTATTTAGGCATGTGTGGAACAACATTTCGACAAGTGAGGCACAACATATCACTTATTTAGGCATGTGAGGCACAACATATCACTTATTTAGGCATGTGTGGAACAACATTTCGACAAGTGAGGCACAACATATCACTTATTTAGGCATGTGAGGCACAACATATCACTTATTTAGGCATGTGTGGGACAACATTTCGACAAGTGAGGCACAACATATCACTTATTTAGGCATGTGAGGCACAACATATCACTTATTTAGGCATGTGTGGGACAACATTTAGACATGTGAGGCACAACATATCACTTATTTAGGCATGTGTGGCACAACATTTCGACAAGTGAGGCACAACATCATGCTTTTTGACACGCGAGTACACACAGAGCAGACAATCTCAATATTACAGGAAGGGCCTGTAAGTTGTTGTTTCAATAAAAACCGTAAAATCTGCAAAAATAGCATCAACTTGAGTTCTTGTCATTAATATTTAGGTATGGGCCGTGTGAGGGATTTTCTTGCTGTATTGAAGACCCATCAGTGGTCTTCGGCTTGTGGTCTCTGACACATTCCCCATTTCCATTCTCAATTTCATTTCCAAAATTATATTTTGCTACAATATGTCTTATATGAAGATGATAATTTGGGTAAAAATACTTTTTATATGAAAATAACATTTTATCAAAAGGTTTTCCGGATTTATCTTCATCAGGAACACTCAAACCCCAAAGTTTGAAAGCATTGTCAGAATATGTTACTTCTTGAATACCTCAAGGAATTATTATCAAAAGGGACCTCAACTGAATAGCTGAATGTGTTACAATATTATTCATAAAATAGCATTAATTCAAAGTAAAAGAAGAAACTTGGAAAATCCAGTTTATGCATAAAAATATAATATAAAATATAGCTACAGCTGATTAAATTAGAATATCTTACCAAAGTGATAATTTTTGTAGTTTCATAATAAATAGCCCTGCACCTTTAATCAATAGCCATACTGTGACATTTGTATAGTATAGACAGCATGGTAACATCTTTTTCTCACTAGGGATATTTGTGTTAAAATTCAAATTTTTCTCATCTATAAAAGTAAAGAGATATTGATGTTTGAAGACAAAGTAAATTTATTGGAGTAGTGACTTTTGTCCTTATTGCTTTATAAAACTTATAGTCTGCAGATCTTAAAATCAAGATGTCCAGTAAAATTCATGGAACTGTAAAACAATTCACGATATAATTGACATAGGGGAACTATGTACAAAGTCTTGTCATTATACACTGAAATATCAATTGGTCAATTTGGATGGGTCATAATACACCTAATATATCAAGTAGATGGGTCATAATACACTGAAATATCAAGTAGATGGGTTATAATACACCTGAAATATCAACTAGATGGGTCATAATACACCTGAAATATCAACTAGATGGGTCATAATACACCTGAAATATCAACTAGATGGGCCATAATACACCTGAAATATCAACTAGATGGGCCATAATACACCTGAAATATCAACTAGATGGGTCATAATATACCTGAAATATCAACTAAATGGGCCATAATACACTGAAATATCAATTAGATGGGTCATAATACACTGAAATATCAACTAGATGGGTCATAATACAATACATAGAGAATATCATATGGCTTTTTCAATATCGCATCCATATCAACCCGAGACATCAATATAATCCCAAGAGCTCTGCTCGAGGGATTATATTGGTTGAGGGTTGATACGGTGTGTGATATTGAAAAAGCCATATCATATACACTTTATTATATACATTTGCCTCAAGTAGATGTTTTTTATCTTACATGACGTCATACAGATAAGGAGTTTTGAAATGACGTCATACAGATTAGGAGTTTTGAAATGACGTCATACAGATTAGGGATTTGATAAAGCTTTGCAACAGTGACTGCAATTGATGACGTGACGTCATACAGATTAAAGGTGTGATAAAGCTTTTGCAACGTGCTGATATCGATATCATCACGGGTGGCTGATACAGCACACTTGTCATTGATTGTATTAATACAAGTCTCACAATTGTGGATAGATATTTCAGTGTAATTTATGACCCATCTAGTTGATATTTCAGTTTATTATATACTAAGTAGTAAATACAGATACTACAATGTGATTGTGATGGATGTCATTACTGAATAAATGTGTAAGGCAAATATGTGGTGTTGTTTTAATTTATAGTTAATCTCGGTCAGAAAATAAATGTGTCATATTGTGCAGCATAATACTATAAAATCGGGGATTATTATTCTCAAAAGAACAATTTCTTTTGGTTCTATAGAATCCAGATTATAGGAAAGATTAGGGAATTAACTGTAATCCAGGAAACAAACTTACATATTGTGGGGGTTGGGGTGGAGTGGAAGGGAGAGGGGGTTGTGATGAAGACTAAAGTCTGCTGACAAATTGTGTTGAATAAAGAAGTACAATGTATTTCAATTTTTTACAAGTAATTGCAGCTGTTATTTTGACATCTGTCCCAAACCATGTGACCCCAAAATCAAAAGCAATATGTTTCCATCAAATGCACATTATTCACCCCAAAGATTAGAAAACTCCTACTTAGACCTCCAGGAGTGTGTTTTACAAAAACAAAAACTTTCCGACTAAAATTTATTTTAAGTATACTAAATTGTTCATGACTTACAATCAATCTTAGTTCTTTTTTTGTGAAACTGTCTCCAGAAACAAAACTTTTCCCACAAATCCAATCTTTGATAAGGCACTGGAACTGTAATAGAACTGATTTAGTTATAGACACATTCAAAATGATGAAGGAATGAATGGAACCTGAATTTGGTCTTCAGAGGATAGTTGTCTCATTGCCAACCATAACATATCTCCTATTTTAATATTTACACAGTTCTATTAAACCCAATGACTATTTAAAGTCTGCTAAAAATAGTTTGGTCTGACCAATGTCTAGCAAAAGTGTGAAGTGGATAGGATTCAAAGCAAAGCTTTCTTCAATTCCAATACCTGGTATGAATTTTGCTGTTTACATTAAAAATATATTGTTCAGGAATTCCGAATCATCAACTATTATGAGTATCATTCACGCATCAAACATGTTCAAATTTAATTGTAGATCTTGACATATAATAAATAAATCTTGATTATTATAAATTTACCTGAACATGTTTATAGAATGTTAATTAAAACACAGCAACCTATTGGTATATACTACAAGGTAATAAACATGTCTGAAATTAATTCACATGAAATTGTAATCCATCAAAACCAAGTAATATCACCGCTTTTAAAGAAAGAAAAAAAAACAATATCTGTAATCTGTCATGTTTGGTACAATATTTCTCTTTTCATAGATTTCTTGTACTTTTTGCTTAATGTTTTTACACGAAATCAAGTTTTCAATCTAAGACATTCAATATACATATTACACTTTATTTGAATCAATCAGAATTAGGACTGTACCAAAAACATTGTGTAAATATTAGAACTAAAAATCAGTCAAACGTTTTTTTTTTCCTTTTTTAGAACAATGTCAAGTGATTGGAAGCTGTGAAAAATACTAGAAGATATTATATCTATTTTCAACCGATTTAAAGGACATGCAGAAATTACCGAAACTAATGCTGAAAGAAGTTAGTGAAAAGTAAAATCACTGAACTTCGATGGAAATTCAAAACGGAAAGTCCCTAATCAAATGGCAAAATCAAAGGTTAAACAAATCAAACGGATAACAAATGTCATATTCCTGACTTGGTACAGACATTTTCTTATGTAGTGAATTTAGTGTTAAACTACTGGATAGTCAGCAAGTATTTTGGGATTATTATTCATAACTGATAGATCATTTCATGACAATCCAACTATCAAGAATCTTCATTATATACAATCTTACATTAGACTATTTACTATTCTTTCAGAAGCAATTTTCAATCAACTTACCAAATTTTTGTGGTTTTTGCCCCTATATTTCCTCAGAAAACAATCTAGAAGATTTTAATTTATTTCATCAGTGAGACTATTTATTTGTTGTAGATTTGGTTGTTTTTACAGAATCCTGGTCTGACAGTATATAAACATGCCTGTATCTAAGGAATAGACACCCAATTACTGTGGACAGGTGAATGATGAAAGGGTTAGATGTATAATAATACTACATCATAACATATCACTCACTACCTTCTATAATGCAATAATTTACATTTGTCCTAATGCTGAAGTCAGCAAGTCTTAATGCTAAAGAAAGCAATGAAACAGAACAAACAAATTAAGTGTGTTTTGACCACCAAACCACATAAGTTCTATATCATAAATAAATAATGCATTGTGTTTTTTGTCATATGAAGCACAACATTGCGCTTTTTGCCCTGTAACAATCATACCATGTCTTCTTTTTTTTTTCAAAGGTACAACATTGTGCATTTTGGCAGGTAACAATCATACCATCATGTCTCCTAACTTTCAATGTTGTGATTTTTGGTATGCAAGCAAAAAACATTGTGATTTTTGGCATGTAAGCACAAAGTATTAAGGGCAACAATGTGCTATTTGAAATTACAATGTATAGCACACACCATTGTGCTTTTTGACATGTAGAAACAACATTGTGCTTTTTGACATGTAGTGTACAACATTGTGCTTTTTGACATGTAGGGTACAACATTATGCTTCTGGCATGTGAGGCACAACATATCACTTATTTAGGCATGTGTGGAACAACATATCACTTATTTAGGCATGTGTGGCACAACATATCACTTATTTAGGCATGTGTGGCACAACATTTAGACAAGTGAGGCACAACATATCACTTATTTAGGCATGTGAGGCACAACATATCACTTATTTAGGCATGTGTGGAACAACATATCACTTATTTAGGCATGTGTGGAACAACATATCACTTATTTAGGCATGTGTGGAACAACATATCACTTATTTAGGCATGTGTGGAACAACATATCACTTATTTAGGCATGTGTGGCACAACATATCACTTATTTAGGCATGTGTGGTACAACATTTAGACAAGGGAGGCACAACATATCACTTATTTAGGCATGTGAGGCACAACATATCACTTATTTAGGCATGTGTGGCACAACATTTCGACATGTGAGGCACAACATATCACTTATTTAGGCATGTGAGGCACAACATATCACTTATTTAGGCATGTGTGGCACAACATTTAGACAAGTGAGGCACAACATATCACTTATTTAGGCATGTGTGGCACAACATTTAGACAAGTGAGGCACAACATATCACTTATTTAGGCATGTGAGGCACAACATATCACTTATTTAGGCATGTGTGGCACAACATTTCGACATGTGAGGCACAACATATCACTTATTTAGGCATGTGAGGCACAACATATCACTTATTTAGGCATGTGTGGCACAACATTTCGACATGTGAGGCACAACATATCACTTATTTAGGCATGTGTGGCACAACATATCACTTATTTAGGCATGTGTGGCACAACATTTAGACAAGTGAGGCACAACATATCACTTATTTAGGCATGTGTGGCACAACATTTAGACAAGTGAGGCACAACATATCACTTATTTAGGCATGTGAGGCACAACATATCACTTATTTAGGCATGTGTGGCACAACATTTCGACATGTGAGGCACAACATATCACTTATTTAGGCATGTGAGGCACAACATATCACTTATTTAGGCATGTGTGGCACAACATTTCGACAAGTGAGGCACAACATCATGCTTTTTGACATGTGAGTACACACAGAGCAGACAATCTCAATATTACAGGAAGGGCCTGTAAGTTGTTGTTTCAATAAAAACTGTAAAAATCTGCAAAAATAATCTCAACTTGAGTTCTTGTCATTAATATTTAGGTATGGGCCGTGTTAGGGATTTTCTTGCTGTATTGAAGACCCATTGGTGGTCTTCGGCTGTTGTCTGCTCTATGGTCAAGTTGTTGTCTCTTTGACACATTCCCCATTTTCATTCTCAATTTCATTTCCAAAATTATATTTTGCTACAATATGTCTTATATGAAGATGATAATTTGGGTAAAAATACTTTTTATATGAAAATAACATTTTATAAAAAGGTTTTCCGGATTTATCTTCATCAGGAACACTCAAACCCCAAAGTTTGAAAGCATTGTCAGAATGTATTACTCCTTGAATACCTCAAGGAATTATTATCAAAAGGGACCTCAACTGAATAGCTGAATGTGTTACAATATTATTCATAAAATAGCATTAATTCAAAGTAAAAGAAAAAACTTGGAAATTCCAGTTTATGCATAAAAATATAATATAAAATATAGCTACAGCTGATTAAATTAGAATATCTTACCAAAGTGATAATTTTTGTAGTTTCATAATAAATAGCCCTGCACCTTTAATCAATAGCCATACTGTGACATTTGTATAGTATAGACAGCATGGTAACATCTTTTTCTCACTAGGGATATTTGTGTTAAAATTCAAATTTTTCTCATCTATAAAAGTAAAGAGATATTGATGTTTGAAGACAAAGTAAATTTATTGGAGTTGTGACTTTTGTCCTTATTGCTTTATAAAACTTATAGTCTGCAGATCTTAAATTCAAGATGTCCAGTAAAATTCATGGAACTGTATAACAATTCATGATATAATTGGCATAGGGGAACTATGTACAAAATCTTGTCATTATACACTGAAATATCAATTGATCAATTTGGATGGGTCATAATACACCTAATATATCAAGTAGATGGGTCATAATACACTGAAATATCAAGTAGATGGGTTATAATACACCTGAAATATCAACTAGATGGGTCATAATACACCTGAAATATCAACTAGATGGGTAATAATACACCTGAAATATCAATTAGATGGGTCATAATGCACCTAATATATAAAGTAGATGGGTCATAATACACTGAAATATCAACTAGATGGGCCATAATACACCTGAAATATCAGCTAGATGGGTCATAATAAACTGAAATATCAACTAGATGGGTTATAATACACCTGAAATATCAACTAGATGGGCCATAATACACCTGGAATATCAAGTAGATGGGTCATAATACACCTGAAATATCAACTAGATGGGCCATAATACACCTGAAATATCAACTAGATGGGCCATAATACACCTGAAATATCAACTAGATGGGTCATAATACACCTGGAATATCAAGAAGATGGGTCATAATACACCTGAAATATCAATTAGATGGGCCATAATACACCTGAAATATCATCAACTAGATGGGTCATAATACACCTGAAATATCAACTAGAGGGATTATATTGGTTGAGGGTTGATATGGTGTGTGATATGGAAAAAGCCATATCATATACATTTACCTCAAGCAGATGTTTTTTATGTTACATGACGTCATATAGATAAGGAGTTTTGAAATGATGTCAAACAGATTAAAGGTTTGACATGACGTCATACAGATTAGGGATTTGATAAAGCTTTGCAACAGTGACTGCAATTGATGACGTGACGTCATACAGATTAAAGGTGTGATAAAGCTTTTGCAACCGTGCTAATATCGATATCATCACGGGTGGCTGATACAGCACGCTTGCCATTGATTGTATTACACATACAATTTATCTGTATTTACTACTAAGTATATAATAAACTGAAATATCAACTAAATGGGTCATAAATTACACTGAAATATCTATCCACAATTGTGAGACTTGTATTGAATCATGGACTTGAAGACCATTAAACCAAAACAAAAATCCTTCCATGAAAATATCATTAATTCAAAGTTTGTTCATGCCCAGACACAATCACTGCTGGGGAATATAACCATGATAACAAATACTGACACTACTGTCTACATTTAACAAATACTGACACTACTGTCTACATTTAACAAATACTGACACTACTGTCTACATTTTACAAATACTGACACTACTGTCTACATTTAACAAATACTGACACTACTGTCTACATTTAACAAATACTGACACTACTGTCTACATTTTACAAATACTGACACTACTGTCTACATATAACAAATACTGACACTACTGTCTACATTTAACAAATACTGACACTACTGTCTACATTTTACAAATACTGACACTACTGTCTACATTTAACAAATACTGACACTACTGTCTACATAACACTTTCTGTGCTAGTTTTTACCTGGCACCACTAAAGACGTTTAATGTAAAAGCCAAAGAAAACTAAACCATGATTATATAAGGAAAACATAAAAAAAATCATTAAGTTAAGAAGTTAAATAGTAAAATCAATTCTGTTGTCACTTACAAATAAAGTTGTGTTGAGTATAAAATAAGAGAGTACTTAAACAATGCTAATCCTTGGAGTAATTACTAAAGCAATTCTGATGGATTTCAACAAATTATCAAACTGAATAAATGCTTTAAATTCCCTAATGGCAAAAGCTGTTTGTAAATAAATTCAACAGGTCTGACGACTCTTACTTTAACACTTTGTAGTTTTATGATCACACCTTCTCTCTATTTCAAATAGAACATTACAATTTGAACTCTACAAAACAAAAAAGACTTTTTTCAATTACTCACCAAGCGAGGGAACCCATCCTCTCCACTCTTATGGTGTATAAAATGGTCTTTTTTATTGCATTTTACTTTCTTTTTATTACTGCTCCCTACACCCTTTTTTTCCCCCAAGGATCCACTTTTTTTTAAATTTCATAACCCCACACCTCTTTGAGTCTAATTTTTTTCTATAGAAGGCTCTATAATGCTCTACCCATTATGATTTCTGTTTTGACTGCTGACTAGTTTTTGCGTTTTCTTTCAATATAAATTAAGGAGACAGGTATGATTGTCAATTGAGACAGTTATCAATAAAAACAAACCTCAAAGATATAAATAACTCTAATAACTCTAGGTCAGTCTTACAGTTTCTTTACTATATCATTGAGAAATTTCTAATTTTTTTGGTTATTATAATAAGTACAGTAAATTCAGAAATACATGTAATTGTGATGTTTTTATTATTACCAAAAATGCACTTGCATTTTGATTTTTGTCGAGCCTGCAACTTTTGTTGCAGAAAGCTCGACATAGGGATAGTGATCCGGCGGTGGCGGTGTTAGCTCACTTGTTAAAAGCTTTATATTTTAGAAGGTGGAAGACCTGGATGCTTCATACTTTGTATATAGATGCCTCATGTTACGAAGTTTTCGTCAGTCACATGTCCAATGTCCTTGACCTCATTTTCATGGTTCAGTGACCACTTGAAAAAAAAGTTCAAATTTTTTGTAATGTTGAATTCTCTCTTATTATAAGTAATAGGATAACTATATTTGATATGTGCGTACCTTGCAAGGTCCTCATGTCTGTCAGACAGTTTTCACTTGACCTCGACCTCATTTCATGGATCAGTGAACAAGGTTAAGTTTTGGTTGTCAAGTCCATATCTCAGATACTATAAGCAACAGGGCTAGTATATTCGGTGTATGGAAGGACTGTAAGGTGTACATGTCCAACTGGCAGGTGTCATCTGACCTTGACCTCATTTTCATGGTTCAATGGTTATAGTTAAATTTTTGTGTTTTGGTCTGTTTTTCTCATACTATATGCAATAAGTCTACTATATTTGTTGTATGGAATGATTGTAAGGTGTACATGTCTAGCGGGCAGATGTCATGTGACCTTGACCTCATTTTTAGGTTCAGTGGTCAAAGTTAAGTTTTTGAGTTTTGGTCTTTTTATCTAATACTATATGCCATAGGTCAACTATAATTGGTGTATGGAAATATTTTATGATCTTTATGTCAGTCGCACAGGTTTTATTTGACCGTGACCTCAATTTCACGGTTCATTGCACAGTGTTATGTTTTTGTGTTTTGGTCTATTTTTCTTAAACTATAAGTAACGGGTCAACTATATATGTTGTATAGAAGCAGTGTTAGCTGTACATGTCTGCCTGACATGGTTCATCTGACCTTGACCTCATTTTCAAGGTTCATTGGTCTTTGTATAGTTATCTTGGTTAATGTTAAGTTTATGTGACAGTTGTAATAAAGCTTAGCTTTATACTTAGGACTATCAACATAATATCAATGATTAGTATAGAAGGCGAGACATTTAAGGGTGTGCACTCTTGTTTTTATATGAATGAAACAGGAATTTTATATATCGCAAAATTTAAAATCGCATTTTAGTCTAAAATGACAAAATCGCAATGATAAATACACCCAAGAATTTCTGAATTTACAGTATCATGGAACTATTCTCATTACTTGTGAAATATGTTACAAGTTTTGATTTAAAAGCAGGTAATAAAAACATAAGTAGATGTGGTATGACTACCAAGAGAAAACTTTAAATCAGAGGCTAAGTATAATGGTACAATTTTTATTACTTGTAAATTTTGATATTTTGTAAATAAAACCAGATGCTCCGCAGGGCGCAGCTTTATACGACCGCAGAGGTTGAACCCTGAACGGTTGGGGCAAGTATGGACACAATATTCAAGCTGGATTCAGCTCTAAATTTGGATTGTGATTAAATAGTTGACACAGCATAGGTTTCTGACACAGAATGAATGTGGTCTAATGAACTTAAAATACTTGTTTTTCCTTTGAGCAATTCACTATGCTGTTGAATATTAATCCTCTCAAAAAAATGTTTGAAGAAATTTTCTTTTTATTTATGAAATCTGAAATGAGAAAAATTTAACCCCCCCCCCCCCCCCCCATTTTTTTTTCACATCCCCCTTTCCCTTTTTCCAAAACTGATCTCAATTCAAATTTCTAATGGAGTTTGCAACAATAACTACTCATTTAAATACATCATAAAATATTAAAATGTAACAAAAGGTGCTTGTTATCACTGAATGGTAAAGATTGTTTTAATTTATCAGTTGGTAGTAAAAGTGAATATACATTGTATATTGTATAAAACAATGATTTAAGTTGATTCAACTACTATTCTGGACAAAGAAAGATAACTCCAATCAATTGAAAATTTCTTGCTATTGCACAATATTGTGCAATTAGATATTTCTTGATATTGCGCAATACTGTGCAATTGAAAATATTTGCTATTGCACAATACTGTGCAATTAAAGATTTCTTGCTATTGCGCAATACTGTGCAATTGAAAATTTCTTGCTATTGCACAATACTGTGCAATGGAAGATTTCTTGCTATTGCTGAATACTGTGCAATTGAAAATTTCTTGCTATTGCACAATACAATATAATAATTTTGGATACTGATTTGAACCAACTTGAAAACTGGGCCCATAATCAAAAATCTAAGTACATGTTTAGATTCAGCATATCAAAAAAGCTCAAGAATTCAATTTTTGTTAAAATCAAACTTAGTTTAATTTTGGACCCTTTGGACTTTAATGTAGACCAATTTGAAAACGGGACTAAAAATTAAGAATCTACATACACAGTAAGATTTGGCATATCAAAAAACCCCAATTATTCAATTTTTGATGAAATCAAACAAACTTTAATTTGGACCCGATTTGGACCAACTTGAAAACTGGGCCAATAATCAAAAATCTAAGTACATTTTTAGATTCAGCATATCAAAGAACCCCAAGGATTCAATTTTTGTCAAAATCAAACTAAGTTTAATTTTGGACCCTTTGGACCTTAATGTAGACCAATTTGAAAACGGGACCAAAAATTAAGAATCTACATACACAGTTAGATTCGGCATATCAAAGAACCCCAATTATTCAATTTTTGATGAAATCAAACTAAGTTGAATTTTGGACCCTTTGGGCCCCTTATTCCTAAACTGTTGGGACCAAAACTCCCAAAATCAAACCCAACCTTCCTTTAGTGGTCATAAACCTTGTGTTTAAATTTCATAGATTTCTATTTACTTAAACTAAAGTTATGGTGCGAAAACCAAGAATAATGCTTACTTAGGCCCCTTTTTGGCCCCTAATTCCTAAACTGTTCAGACCTCAACTCCCAAAATCAATACCAACCTTCCTTTTGTGGTCATAAACCTTGTGTTTAAATTTCATAGATTTCTATTTACTTAAACTAAAGTTATTGTGCGAAAACCAAGAATAATGCTTATTTGGGCCCTTTTTTTACCCCTAATTCATAAACTGTTAGAACTAAAATTCACAAAATCAATCCCAACCTTCCTTTTGTGGTCATAAACCTTGTGTCAAAATTTCATAGATTTCTATTTACTTAAACTTAAGTTATTGTGCGAAAACCAAGAAAATGCTTATTTGGGCCCTTTTTGGCCCCTAATTCCTAAAATGTTGGGATCAAAACTCCCAAAATCAATACCAACCTTCCTTTTGTGGTCATAAACCTTGTGTTTAAATTTCATTGATTTCTATTTACTTAAACTAAAGTTATTGTGCGAAAACCAAGAATAATGCTTATTTGGGCCCTTTTTTTACCCCTAATTCATAAACTGTTAGAACTAAAATTCACAAAATCAATCCCAACCTTCCTTTTGTGGTCATAAACCTTGTGTCAAAATTTCATAGATTTCTATTTACTTAAACTTAAGTTATTGTGCGAAAACCAAGAAAATGCTTATTTGGGCCCTTTTTGGCCCCTAATTCCTAAAATGTTGGGATCAAAACTCCCAAAATCAATCCCAACCTTCCTTCTGTGGTCATAAACCTTGTGTTAAAATTTCATAGATTCCTATTCACTTTTACTAAAGTTAGAGTGCGAAAACTAAAAGTATTCGGACGACGACGACGACGACGATGACGACAACGACGCCAACGTGATAGCAATATACGACGAAAAATTAAAATTTTTGCGGTCGTAAAAAAATATAGGTAGATGAAGTATGACTACCAATGAGAAAAATGCCCCCCATTGACCAAAAAATTGTTTCATATTTTTTTATATTGGGCCTTTTAAAAACCACTTTAACCCTTTCCTCCACAATGAGGCCTTTTGACGCCATCCCCTTTACTCCATAATGACGCCTTTTGACGTCTGTTTGGTGCCTCAGTTGAAACACCTTACCTTAGACAAATCTGAATCAGACTGGAATTTCATTGATGAAATATTCCTTTTACCAATGCATTTTAATACTTTAAACATGATGATTTTTTTTTAGCAAATCAAGTTAGTATGTTAAAAAAAAATCCATGGGGTTTTCTCATTGTTGAGTCCTTGACCTTGTCTTAGCTGTCATTTAGTTCAGACCATGAATGCAAGATATAGGGACTGTTGTCATGGTGTCCTCCACCCTGTCCTCCTGGAGTTATGGAAGCAAGTTATGGGCTTTGGGGTCTCTGTCATAGTTGTGTCATAGTTTTATCTCTGTCATTATAATATGTTTGGTCTTCAGTTTTCTATTCTATATCAAAAACCTTTGATCTGTGCTATTCAGTTTTATAGTCCCTCTTTACTTATGACATTTCCATTTGACTTTTTATTTGAAATATTAAGCTTTTGCCTCTCTTCTTCATATTATAAATATCAGAAAAAAAGAAAAATTATGCAGGATTAATTAATTCATGTGTTCATGTTTACAGAAGATGTTCTCAATGAATTCTGCGTTAAACAAACCAGTTATTTGTTCTGCTAAATTATTTGGATGAATTTGTAAGAATATTTCATCATTATACATTGTTATAATAAGCATTCTGACCACAAATAATCTGGAGTTTTTCCAAAGGTATTTTACTGGGAATAGAATAACAAAGGCTTTCTCAAAGTAAAGCAATAAAAATGCCATAATATACTACCATGGAAGTCTTATATGTGCAATCCGCAGGCTGCTGGAGTTCTGATTTGATGTAAATTGATGCTGACATCACAATAACTAAATCAATCAGAGCTAAACACAGAATAACAGCGACAATTTACCCACTTAGATACATACAAATAGATTGAATTTTCTCACATTATCACCTTATATTTACAAAATGAATTTACATTTTCCCACATTTTGAAAGACAATTTTTTCATTTGATTTTCTACACAAAATGATTACGATTTTCAGTAAAATTTGGTGCCATTTATTAACAGAGAAATTTCTTGCTACAATAACTATCATAGAGTTAATTGAAAGTTTTTTCCTTTGGCCAAGAGGCAAAGGTCTTTAAAATCAAAAGCAATAAAATTCAAAGTGTAGTGATGCATTAAATAGATAGTGTTATCAAGTTTGCAATTGTTCTGAACAAAAGTGGAAAAGCAGAGATAATTGTAGTTTCATGATTTGGTTTCAAATTAAATTCAAATTAAAAACGGGAAATAAAACTGATAGCTGTAACAACCATTGACAGAACAATTATAGAAAAGTTAACACAAGAAATCTCAAATCAATAAGAAGTTGTTTACTTTTTTCTCTAATTTTAGGATATCAAATTAAGTGGTACAACTGCACATGTCTGCATAAACTCAAAGGACGTCAATCTGCTAAATGGGCATGGTAGAATATTACATGCAATTCTCTATTGTTCTTCTTGTCATTGTCACTTTCAGGATAATGTCTATTATAAACTGTTAATAAAATAAACCAGCAGAAAATCAAGTATTCAGTAACTGAACACACAAAAAATAGTCATTTCTTGACATTTCCCATAAATTTCTGTCATTTCATTTGAATGTTAGATATTTATACAAACAAGTTGCATTTATTCAAGCCATTACCAAAATATAACTTCTATCACCTAATGTTATCTATAACAAGACACAGGACGTGTGAATCTGATATGTAAGACTATTCTGTTTTTTCTTACAAGTGTTCTACCTAATATAATTAATGCAGTAACACCTTACTGAACAACATTTTCAAATCATTTATTCTAGTTGAAAATGAAAGAATGTTAAATGAGCAAGCTCCAACACCTGCAGATGCCTCCAATATATTTCAAATGGATGTTTTTTTTACTCCAAAAGCTCATCAAATTTTAGATCTAACTGCATTTCAAACTTATCCAAATTTTGATAAGAAGAAATATATCGTAAAAAAAAATGAAAATAAGAGAATTTATATGAAACATTAATTACAAGTCCCTCCCTTGTTAAACTATGGATTCTCATTTCTGATTTTTTTAATTATTGAATTCATCAGACAACAAGAGATTGAGAAATGAACAGATCAACAGACAAGACTGTGATGGAAGATTGATTCACAGACTGGAGAAAAACTTTATCCATCAGATATTTTGGGAAGGCATAAATTTATGGTATTCAAATACAGTTGATGTAATTTACACAAAATGTGATGGTCAACAAGGAATGGTACATGCTTTATCATATCTAATTAGTGGGATTCCTACCATAAGTTACAACAGTGATTTCAATTGGTCAGTATAATTAGCAAAACTGGTACTGATTTGGAAAGAATAAAATGCCTTAAGATCAATACATGTGTCATTAGACTGTTCCCTTTGTTTTACTGGTTTTTAGTTCATCTTTGTCACCTTCTGTTGTGACGGACAAAAAACTAGCACATGTCTAGCTCTACAGTAATTAGTAATTTACTCACCTTTAAAAAGAATAATCAAGTCCAGACTTTATCCATCCTTCTTTCACCACTTCAAAGATCTACAAACAAGAAAAACTCATCACTTGATAAATAAATGCAATGATATATCCCTAATACACGACAATGAATAGTCCCAGCAGACTGAATCTGTGTAATAAGAAAGATCTGCCTTGGTTTACTACAATAGGAAGATCCCTTGAGAATGTCAATAACTGTAACAGCACATAATCAGCTGTGATGTGAAATGTATACACTGGTAAGTTTGTGTGCAGTTAACTCGGGCATTATATCTTAACGTTAATGCTTGATTTTGTAGATCAGAAGGGTATGTGTCTTGTAACAGGTGGGTTGACCATAAACCAGAATAAATATTCAAATTTGTGGAGGAATATTTAAAGTGGTTAAGTAAGCATGATACAACATTTTTTCCTACTTTAAACACTTTATCAAAGGTATTAGAAATGCTAAGTTATGGGATTTCAAGTTTGTAAACAAAACAAATATAATTGATAGATTTAAAGGGCGACTGACATGACTGAGGAAATGAAATATGGTCACCTGGTCTTTTCCCGACCAGCAGTAAAACACTTGACGAAGTGGGGTATTCGTTCGTTTGACCCGTCAAGTTTGCAGTCACATCTTGTCAGAATGGGGACATTAAATCTGATGCCTCGTGTAAAGAGAGTGACACACTCTTTGCACATTCAGAACCCTTGCAACACCTCTTTGAGGGATTTGTAGGTGGCCTGTTGCAATGCAACATTTCTGTCCCTATCCATTATACCATCATCCCGATGGCCTCTATTATGACAAGACCTACCTATTGCATATATTGTTAACTTGTTCTAGTCCTGAACATACATGAAATATTTGCCACTGGATGTTAAGCAACCAACAATCAATTAATCAATTGATATATTAGATGTTTAGTGAGAATCAATGAAACTCTAAGACAAGATTTAATGATAAAAATCCACATGTGGAGCAGGATCATCTCTTGGTTTCTGAGTAGGCTTTAATTTGCTAGCTCTTAAAGTCTCTATGTTTTGTAGACTGGTGTTTTGATGGGTTTTATTCTAATTTTTGCCACATTTTTGTCAGTTTGTCTACGACTAATGAGATTAAAAATATCTTTGTTGAAATGATAAAATATTGTAATTTGTAAACTGTTAATTAAAGTATCATGTCACTCTTTCATTAAGTTCTGTGCAAAAAGTAAAATCACAAAAATACTGAACTCAGAGGAAAATCAATTCGGAAAGTCCATAATCACATGGCAAAATCAAATAACAAAACGCATCAAAAACGAATGGACAAGAACAGTCATATTCCTGACTTGGTACAGGCATTTGCAAATGTAGAAAATGGTGGATTGAACCTGGTTTTATAGCTAGCTAAACCTCTCACTTGTATGACAGTAATTGCAAACTTGTGGGAACATCACATTTGATCATGAACTTTCTATTATGAATTTTCTTCGGAGTTTGGTATTTTTGTTATTTTACTTTTCACAACACAAAATAAAATTGAGAATGGAAATGGGGAATGTGCCAAAGAGACAACAACCCGACCATAGAGCAGACAACAGCAGAAGGTCACCAACAGGTCTTCAATGCAACGAGAAATTCTCGCACCCGGAGGCGTCCTTCAGCTGGCCCCTAAACAAATATATACTGGTTCAGTGATAACAAGCCTCTATCAATGATGAAACCTCACCAACAAAAATATTGACTATAAAAACCTTACAAAAGTTCAAAAACATAGTAAATCAAAGTTATCTCTTTAATTTAATCTCACAATGTAAAGAAATCTTCTATCATCTTTATTGTTTTCACAGGCAGAAGTATCTTTGTGGTAAATTGCAGAACACAGTTATAACCAGAAAAAAAACAAAAGCAGCTGCAAATATGATAATTCTATAACTATCGCTTTAATCATGTTGATCCTTTGTAGTTATCATCAAGATTATAGGAATAGCTTGTAGTACATGTAACCTTTTTAGTAGTGGATTTAAGATTTTGAAAAAGGGTGGTGGCCTTAAGTAAAGGTCAATAAACTGAAGATTGAGCTTCCCAATAAACCATAGGAAAGGTGAGCAGTTCCTGCTCTATAATTAACAAAAATCTTTAAGTAAAAATCTGGGATAAGTCCCAGTAATGGTGACAGAATTGTGGGTAAGATAAATGAAACAATATCTGTAAACATCAATGTTATACATATTGTATGGTTTGTGCTTACAATTGTATGCAGAATTTCTTCTATAAATTTCAATTTTATTTATTCATCATGGTATTATCTAACAAGATAAACCACACTGTGAACGGCCATCACTAATCAACTTAGTCTCCTTAGCAAATCTTTACAAGTTCAGTGTTATTCTCACACATTGCAAACAGATCAATTTATTAATTGACAAGAATGAAACTTTGTTCATCAATAATGTAGTACTGAATCCAACGTTTTAGTGGGGGGAGTCATGTAATGCCAAAAGGAAAAACGCCAAATTAAATAAACTAGGTTAAAAATACTACTGATATATTTGTGTATAAAAATCAGTCTATATTTGTGATGTAAGCATATATTTTACTATATTTTGTGATGTAAATATATGTATTTTCCGATATTAAGTCAACATCTGGAGTCTGCCAGTAATTAAGAATCATAATCTCTTTTCAAAATTTCCATGGATAATTGATTTCATGCTAAATCCAATGTACTTTTAAGTCCCAGAACAGATGATGCAATGAATAAGGAACCTGGTACATTATAGTTGCAATGAATAAGGTAGCCAGCACATAATATCTCAAATCTGACTGAACATAACAAAATTTTGACAATACATATTTTGTCTGCCATATAATTATTAGAACTTTTCCCGAGATAATTTACTGATATGATGAAGAACTTTCAAAATGTGTGGCCTTTATATCTATTGACCTTTTTAAGAATTAACCTTATAAGAACTTTAAGAAATATTAATTATATGCTTGACAGCTTATTGAAATAATGCAGCAATGCTGATCTGGAGTAATGGATAATATTTATCACATCATTAAACTTGGGAACCTTATACTGTAGTCATCAGTCCTGCAACAGGAGAGTACTGCCTCTGGGAATAGTAACCATGTACAAATTAAATACACCTAGACTCAGATACAGACAACATCATTACTATGTATGAAATACCACCAGGGAAATTAGGATTAAATCATCACCACCAATGATTGTCATTAATTATTGTATTGGTATAGGTCAATATGGGAATTACAGGGACATTAATGTACTACTATATCCAGGATTAACCTTTTGAGCATTAAGATTCAAAATCAAAGCTGCAGGGGTGTCCTTGACCTTTTGATTTAAAAGAGCTGTTACTATTTTTAATATCCTGAAATTTGTAAGTCATTTACTTGGACCAAAATTCTTCAAAATTTCTTGAAGGTCCTCAAAGGAAAAATGAGAGTAATATTTACAGCAAAATTTACAATTTGTGACCTTGACATTCTAACTATATTCAGATCTCATAAGGTATTAAAAAATACATTAAACAATATTGGAACCTACAAATTACTGTATAAAATGAAGCTCAAAGTACTAAATTTCTCCCTCCGATAACTATAAATAGCTTGTGACCTTGACCGTCAAAGTATTTTTCTAAAAACTTTGTTTCCAAAAAATTCTTTCTGGTAGTCAACAACAATATAATTGATAACATTGACCCCAAAATTTGCATAGTTGTGAAAAGTATTTGTAATGAGTTAAGAAATTAAGTTCATGACCAGTAGATCTTGCAGACACTTGAACCTTTAACTTGTGACTCCCTGAAGAAGACAAGATACCTTTAAGTATATTCAACTGACCCTTAAAGGCATTCAAAAGATTTAAGCCAACCAATCCAGGTTTTACAGGCAGACAAAATTATTGTTATTCCAAAAGCTTCCCTGGAGGTAAAATAAAATGGTTTATCTCCAAAAAGTGAAGTCATGCAGTTAATAAGCCAAAAAGTTCTGATAAAACTGCACACAAAAAAACCAATATATTGTTACTGTTTGCATCTACCAAATCAGTAAAACATTAGAGACAACATTGAATCAATTGGTGTCAACTTTTACAAACATTTTTATGAAACAGTTGTACAAGGAATTAACTCACTGTATGGAAGATAACTATATATTATATAACCTATACTTTAAGGCTTCTCTTTAATTTGACATAACACACAAATTACTGATTTCTAATGGTAGAAAATTGGAGTTGCATCAGTTGAGCCTACACCAGAAGTACATCAGCTTAGAATAATCAGGTTGCTGACCTTACGTGACCTGGTTTCAGGTCATGATGTTAAATAGCACCTAAAGTTGTTGTGTATTTGTAAATGTGCCAATCATATGGTTATTTCCCCTGATAATTGATGTTGCAGATAAACAATGATCAGAGGTACATCAACAGCTATCTGTGGTCAATGGCCTATATACACAGAATTGTTTGAATTGTTAGACAACAGCAACTTGTTAGTGGCATAGGATTAAATTGAGGAGATATATTAAGCAAACAATATCTTTTTTAATTTTAATTTAAGTGTTCTGGACAATTACAAAATACAACAGAACAGTCACTATAGTTGAATTGCTAAAACACAAAAATAATTTCTTTACACTTGTTTTTCAGGTTTTTGTAGTTTCCACTTTTTGGCAAGACTAACATATTGTCTTTATTTCTGTCATTGAGTGAATTAGTTTAAACATATTTATTTATAGTGGATTGGGAACAAGTTTTTGCAACTTATATTAATCCCTTTCCACTTTGCACGTGCGAGTGCTGCCTTGTAGTGGCATTAGCCTGCTCTTTTTCGAAATCTACAAGGGTGTCTTTAAAGTGCAAGAGATTATGGTTCTCTCTTAACACGGGTCAGCCATTTATCGTCCCCTTCCGATGGACTATCATCGTTTCCTCAAGACCATACTCGCAAATGGTGTCAAGGGAGAGTCCCTGAAATTTTCATCCCAGACGGGAATCGAACCAGGAACCTTTGTGTTAGTAGTCCGATGCACTAACCACTACACCACGGTTCTCTCATTGAGTGAATTATTTCTTGGTCACAAATTATTATGAGAACACTAATGCTTTTTTTGGTGAAAATCTGCTAACAAATCATAGTGACTGTCTATTGAAATTGAAAAATGTTTAATTAATGATTCTTAAAAAATAGATAAGCAATAAATCACTCTCACAATCAAATGCAGAAATCATGTTTGAATAAGTAAGTAACTTAAAAATTCCCTCGCTCTCAAAAACAGCTTTAGTGCAAGTACTGACATCATTTTTAAATGTCATTACTTCAGAATAACTATTCTTTAAGTCAAGCCAATATAATATATGTGTTTACCCTTGTTTAAAGTGACTGTATGTTACAATATACTGAAAGCCCATCAATCCTATATAAAAAACTGAGTACTGTGGTTGGCCCCCAATTTTAATTAAAAATACTGGAATTCCCCCTTTCTTATCTAAAACTATTGTACTTCCCTCCATCTTATCTAAAACCTACTGTTTTTATATCATTATATAACTTCTGTATAAATTTCAAATTTAACTTTAACTAAGTTTACAAAAAAGTAAATCACAAAAATACTAAAACTCCACAGAAAGTTCAAAGCAGAAAGTCCCTAATCAAATGGAAAAATCAAAAGTTCAAACGCATCAAATGAAAGATAACAAATGTTATATTCCTGACTTGGTACAGGCATTTTCTTTTGTGGAAATTAGTGAATTGAACCTGGTGTTACATCTAGCTACAATTTACAATTTACAATGTCGATATCAGAATCACAATCATCTAAAGATTAAATATATTATATAATACTGGTACTTTTCTGCAAACAGTTCCTATCATATCGTTTTTGTGTTATATGCCCTCCTTGGGCCAACATTTAGTAAATCTCAACTTTTTCCTTGTTCTGTGAAAACTATTTGACTAAAATTTGCATACTCAAATTAGTTTTTCAAAAGTGAATCTCTATATAAAAAATAAACAAATAAAAAGAGAAACAAAACTTCTAAATTTACAATTTCTTTGAAAATGGTTACACAATGATTACTGTCTGAGAACATTGTAAAGAACTGATCTTACAACCAATTAAATTAACTCTGAGAAACCAAAGTTACATCAGGCTTTACTGCTGTAACTAATAAAACCTTTGGGGAGAGAAAAGTATAAATTAGATCAAGCCTGATCAATCTGAATGGTTCCTGATAACCTTATTTAATACACAGATAGTTTATTTAATAAAGAATGATAACAAGCATATTTCCTCCTCAATACACAGAGGAAGAAAGGTACAATGGTATCTATGTCGGCTGTCAATCAACAGATATCGACTATCAATCATCACAGAGTCTGGCTGTAGTAAACACTACTCAATTATTTCTTTCTATACAAGTTCAATTTGTTGATGCATACACCTTCTTTTTGAAAACTTTTGACTACTTTTTATATGTTTTTTCAAGATGATGTTTGTTTTTTTCAAGTTGACACTTTGAATATTTAGTTTTTAGTTACAATTCCTGTTGTCTGTGTATGTGACAGTTTTAAAAAACATGTCAAAGGTAAAGGCTTGAGGGGAGGGGACTGGATTGTAATCCTTCACTAGCAAATATGGGGAAGAGGGAAAACTACTGAAAACAAAGTGGCCTGAAAAGTAAAGTGTCATGAGTTAACAGCTGGTTCCTATCTCAATATCTTAAAATTTTAACTTTTTTTTTTTCTCTCTCTTATTTTCATTAGAAAACTTATAAGCTCTGTCTCGTAATTTTGATTTTAAAAGGAAGAACTGAATAGAGAAAAAATTGTATTGCAAACCTCACTGTAACCACTCACAAAATGGTTTTGGTCCTATATATAGAAATTGAAAAAAAAACTCCACAAATATAGACCATTGTACAGTGACATAAAGCATACTATGTCTAAAAATACAAATCAAACTTGATTACTGTTTGCAAGAAATTGCAACATTAAATCCAACCCAGTGTGTCATCATCCTGCCATTGATCTACCCATCTGTATCTTTACTCTTGATTTAGTTTCACCATACGAGAAGCCTAGTGAAATGTAAAACGTGAACATTTCTACCTATTTACCTGATTATAGACTGGTAGTACCAGTGTATACAAACATAGAACATCAATTTTCCATACAATTTACATTAACTGTATAATTATTAAGACAAATTAACTATCTTCCCCTTCTGTTTACTTCTGTGCTCAAGGTATCAATCAACCAGTAATTTCCATTTCATCCTTTGAACAATAAATTAAGCTTAGAACTAGTGCTATTAACAATGGTAAACTGTTGGTTTAGTTTTACTGGTAAAACTTAAAGTCAATATTTACACAGAAAAAATTGATAGAATAGGAGGCTTAACTAAACAAGGTATACTTCCTTTGTACATGTACTGGATATAATATCTATAATGCAGGTTTAACGTGGGCTCAGATAATCATGGTCTTCCATTTGATACTTGTGTCAATAAGCTATTAGATTCATTACATTCAAACAAATTTAACATATATTAGATAGAACTAAATACTGAAGTCAGTACAACTACAAGACCTATAATTAAAGGCATTCAGTGTCAGTCCCAAGAATTGTCCGAGCCAGGTGAAACTTTACCTGTGGGGAATCTGGGGATCTGAGATTACCTGCATTCTTAATCCTTTTTCTCACATGGTAAAGTTCAGAATGTTTCCAAAACGTTTGTGTGCACCCTCTAACCTAGGAGGTTGGTTGAGACATATGTTACAGTAACTCAGCCAATAGCAAATCATAGGGTGAAAAAGGACAACTTTAGTATTAATTACTGGACAGCTATCCAAAACAAAGCTCAAATGACAATAAATAAAGTCAGAAGACATCCACAGTGGCACAGTCTTCAATACTATATACATGTATATAAATGGAAATTTTCTAAGAAAAGTAAGCCTATATATAGATGCTGCTGTAAACATACATGCATTTTACAGTCAATAAAGTACCAAATAGATATAAGCAAATGTGATATGAGTGTCAATGAGACAACTCTCCAACTAAGTCACAATTTATAAAAGTAAACTACTATCAGTCAAAGTACAGTATACAACAGGGACCCTGATGGCTCACACCAAATTGCAAGCTATAAAGGGCCCCATAAATTGACCTTTTACTACCATTATCCAGCAAGTCTAACTTTTTAATTCGTCAACTCTTTTTCTGCTGCTAAAAAAAAATAAAACATTACCATAATTTCTTTGATGTTCACCTGAATTTTCGCTAGACTGTATAATAATGTGTGTTGCGTCATTAATTGAAGAACAAAGTAAAAAGGCCTATTAAGGATGAAATCAGGCACTCATCAATCAATACACAAACTGTACAATACTCAATGCAGCCTCATTAAAATAGTCAAGTTATGCCTGAAAGCACCATTACAATGGAATCAAATATCAAACTGGTCTACCAGAAAAAATAAATGTCGTAAAATGGACATTTCTTGGCTTTAGACTTCAGTTTATATTCTATACAAACTTGTTAGCATCCTATTTTCTCAAAAGAGCTAATAAAAGACACCTACTTGAAATGACATGACTCATGCTACAAAATATATTTGGCTGCCTTTACAAACATTTATTTCATTTTTCCTGTTTTTTTATCAGTATTTTAGACTATTACTGTGTGGATTATCAGCTTGTGAAAATTGGAGATGGAAAATATAACTTAAACCAGCTATCTGATAAACATTTTTCCACTAAGTAAATACTGAGAGCTAAAAAAATATGTGATTGGTTGAGACCTGCCCACCTGATATTGAACAAAACATTATATTCCCCTCTGAATATCTACCTTACACGATGTAATAAAACACTGTTTCAATAATTTTACACAGCGAGATAATTGACAATATCTTGTTTAATACTACTTAAGTTCTATTATCAAAACAGAAAGAAAAAAAATGTCATTGCAAAATAATATTTAAATAAAAAATTCATCAGTTATAAAATGACATGGAGAAAAGACCTAGGATTACATACAAACAAATAACATTGGTTTCCATGAAAAATTGGCCAATTATCTTTTTATACAATATATTTTTTAAATATTCCTGTAAATGACTTTTGGTTGCCTGAAAACTTGATCTTCTATAAAAGATTGGTGGATCACGTAGATAAAATTTTATACCGGTCTACTAGACAAGACCATGACCTAACAAAATCTACACTGGAAAATATTTAAAACAAAATATAATGCTAAAACCAAAACAGTTTGGTTGATGTCACATGTTCAGGAAGAGTAAGCCATTCCTGCTCAACTAGGGGCACCTATTGTGCTGCTAATGCAAATGAAAAACATGGTGGAAATTTAAAGTTGAATTATGTGATAAAACAGAACAAAAGAACACTAATATATAAGGATGCTGAAAACTAGTTGTTAATCATATCATTGTCTATGAACAGCCAAATAATCTAATAAGATCAGTCTCGTAGGAGAGCCATCAAACAGAATGAGAGAAAGGAACATATAAGTCCATTCAAAATGGTGTTAAAATCAAAAGATAAAGTAACATCAAAGCATGTATAAAAGACAATGTCAGGTTCCATTTGTGAATATGATAATGGGTTAATTCTATCACTTAATTGGTTAGATCTAATTTTACCACATTATTCCAATCATATGAAAGTATTTATAAAACAGATCAATATAAAAAACAATGCAGATTATGTAACCAGGCTAATAAGAGGTTCCATAGTAGGAGATCTACAGCAATAGAGATTCTACCATACTAGTTGGTTAAACAGACATAATTGTATAGTGGGCTGGTTCATGGTTCAACTATAGGAAGCTTAATTATTCATAGAATTGTTTAAGCAATTTCAGTTAGAATTAATGTTTTTGATAGTGTAGGCTTTTTTTTAATTAAAGAGCTTTAATTCTGTGTTTAAATTTTTCTCAAGTTACAAATTTAAAGAACATCAGTTTTATCTAAAGAATTACATAAGATATTACATTTTAGAACATAACACCTTATGGACTGGAAATTTCTTCTTAACATACCGGTAATGCACACAATTTTCAAAACAGTTTGTAGAAATTTAATTTGGTGAAAACATTTGTCTTTCCTCCTACTAAAGTAAATTAATTGTACTTCTCAGCAAATAATCAATAACAGCTCTCATTATTAGGAAGATAGCCCTATAATTAATAGTTATATCTCACCTTCTACCATTTATCTCCTGTTCCCCGAGGACACAAATCATTATGGAAGAGGGATAATGTTGCACTACAATAAGTAGATGTCAACTGACCCATTCATTTACACAAATCTGATCATTAATAAGCTTTTATAATACTCTATGTGGTCAAGACCCTTATTAGTTAAAGGTCAACTGCTTTTGGTAGCAAATTAAATAAATTACTCCGAGCACTATTGCAAATTATGTATTTATTCAGATTCTCAAAGCTATCCATTCTACTGGTTAAGAGCGCATTTGTTTCTAACCTAAACGATGTAAACGATTACGCGAGTAGTCGTTTAATCCATTTGTTTCTTACATTTTTTGGTCAACGTTGACATAGTTCACAAAAACGATGTACGCTCAAAATAGTCGCGTAGTCGTTGATCGTTTATCGTTGAGACGTGTAAACGATAAATTTGTTTCTGCATCTGTTGTTTAAATATTTACGAGCATGTGTTGTTTTCGCAAAGTCCTGGTTATTTATTTCCCGCACTTTTACCTGTTTGTTTACAGTGCATGAGTGTAATCTATTTCTGTCTGACTACGTGGGGTCGATAAAGTTTATTAAACGATGTATTTGTTTCTAGTAGCTTAACGTTTACTAAACGATAGTCATCGATGACAAAATTTCGGGTTAGAAACAAATGCACTCTAAAACATCCTGCTTCAATTTCAGATTTTGTAAGTGTCTGTAAACCAAGATTACAGTAATATTTTGTTTCATTTTATTATACATCCAGGAAGTGCATTTGTTACTGTAGGGTCTGTCTAACAATACTGATATTATACCAACCACAAACCATTAATATAATAGAAAGTAAAATCACAAAAATACCCAACTCAGAGGAAAATTCAAAAAGGAAAGTCCCTAATAAAAGGGCAAAATCAAAAGCTCATACTAACAAAAGGAATGTTTATAATCAACTGAACCATTAAATTTCAATACTAAACAAAATAATTCCTATTTGACATTATCCTATAAACTGGTTACGGTATAATGCATTCTAGCAGTTGACGGGTTAGTCCTCCTTCTTGACGTCACAGTATTCATAGACAACTCCATAATACAATGTCCACTTCCACCAGACACATCAATGAGTAACAAAGAGTTTTGTTAGGAGGAAGGTCTGGTGAATTTTGCTGTGAATGAGGAATCAATGAGGGTTTCAATTTCCAATAATTACCATCATCAATAAAGACAGAATACTTATTAAAAGAATCATTTAAAACAACTCAGTGCCCCAGCCTTCCCCTACAATATCAAGGTTTTTCCATCTCAAGACTGATACTTTCAAGAAGCAGATTTCTTTGTCTAGGGACTGGCTGTACTTTCTGCTAAAGTTGTTAAACCAGAACTAACCTCATCAGCATCATGATACAACTATATACATATCAAATATCTAATCAATATATATTAAATTGTTACAGAAAACAGTGAAGAAAACCTAAAATGGCCTTCAGCATAAGAGAAAACTTGAACTGTCATTATCAGTTGTATATGCATGTACTATTTCTGTGTATTTATGTTTGTTGAACCAGAGTTTGCATGTGCTACACTCTTTAAACACTAACTTTTAGTTTCTGTGTATTTCTGTTTGTTGAACCAGAGTTTGCATGTGATACACTCTTTAAACACTAACTTTTAGTTTCTAGTGATGAGAAAATTTGTGGAGAAGGGAAGATGTTGGAAGGGATCACAGTTTATTTGTATTTAATGATAAGACAGTTTTATCTGACTTAATCCTGATGTCTTTTTTTTTCAGCACATGCATTTCTAACTATGTAAATTCAAATTTGGATATGTTATGGAATTGATTCACTAATAATTTTATTAGCAGAGCCACAGATAATTCTTGTTTACTTTGTCTGAAAAATATTTACTTAGAAACAACTGGTACCACCATTACACTTTACAAATACAAAGGAAATTAACTAAAATAAAAATTATTTTGTAATGTAATAGGATTCAAATATTAGCAATAATTTGTGTAACATTACACCAGATGCTCATCTGATATTCTATATGATACTGTATTGACAATCAAATGTAAATATGATACAAACTTTGTAGTGGTGCTGTTTTACACCATCAATTTAAATTATTTATTAGTTTGGACCATAATGCAGAAGTTGATGAAAAACCAAAATTTTTCAAAATATCAATAAGCTATTCCTCAGAGGAATAAAAAGAGTTGTCACAATTTAACATTCATCATTTTTATCTCACTCCAATCACTTCTATGTAGCAAAGTTAGCTGGTCTTTTGATGTGAGGATTTCACAGTAAACCCAGACCACAAAATTAGCAAAGTTAGCACGTCTTTTAGTGTGAGGATTTCACCCAGACCACATAATTAAATTCCTAATGTATTCTTTTTGTCCTATGATTACGTCGAAAGGAGAGATTCACACCAGCAATTAAAATTCCAATTAAAAAAATCTAAATAAACAACAAAATTCTGGGGGATACAACACCAAGATTCTGCAAACTTTCTCCTTAACTATATATCTATATCAGTTTCAAATTAAAACAAAATCACCGAAAGAATTAAAACCTCAACATATGTAAACAAGAGGCAATACAAAAATACCAAAACCAGAGCTTGAAGCAAACTGCTCCATAAAAAATCAAAGCCTTAAAGGCTGTAAAAGCAATTGCTGCCATGTTAATGTTTGGGGACTTTTATTTTTCATCCACATATATACAAGAATAAAACCTGACATGAGTGTTGTCTAGTTAAAAGTAAGAAGGTTTTAACTTTATATAAATAAAAGACTTTAGCAGAAAGTCATTTTTAATATGTTTTATATTTCACAAGGAGACAACACGTTTACCAGGCTAAAGTTGGGGTCAAATATACATGTGCTGAAACATATAACTCAAAAAGAAATCATCATGGATTATCCCCTGGTAGTGTTTGTAACTTCCTTGGCAATAATTTCCTTTATTGATTTAATTTTAACAATTTTCATTATTAATTTATATTTAACCATTAACACAAATGATTAAGTTAAAACATTTCAACTTTCCAGACGCAAATGTTAAAAAACGGGAAAGAAATAAAATATCTTACAAGACATAAACATGTAAAGAATAAATGTATATTTCAGCTTAATAAAAATATTTTCATAATGTTACTTTGTCATCATTTTTAAAACTAAGTTCCAAACATTATTGCTCAGTTGATATGTGTCCTTGTGATGCGGTACGAGCACAGGCACTTGTTTCTATCCATAGGAAGGTCGATTATCCATATAAATAGTTTTATATGGATAGTCGACCTTCCTTTGGATAGAAACAAGTGCATGTGGGTACGAGATAACTACAATTCTCATGCAATCCCGAAAAGGGGGGTCATCACAGACAAACATGACATTAAATCGTTATCACTGAACTAGTATATATATTGTATAGGGGCCAGCTGAAGGACGCCTCCGGGTGCGGGAATTTTTCGCTGCATTGAAGACCTGTTGATGACCTTAATTCTGCTGTTGTATGTTTTTCTATGGTCGGGTTGTTGTCTCTTTGACAAATTCCCCATTTCCATTCTCAATTTTATTATACGAACAAGAACAAACAGCTCTACGTTGCTTTGATATTTATCAATTTTCAGGAAACATTGTGAAAAATGATCTTCAATATTTCGAAAACATGTGAAATAAAATTGCTAACACGGTGGACCGTCGAGTGTCAACAAACGTAGTAGACTTGTTCACTGAAAAGACGAGGATAATGGTTTCATCTGACATTTGTTATGCAAACCCATTTTTGATCATGATATTTAAAAAGACGTACTTTTTTTCAATCTATGTATTAATAAACTAGAAAATTCCAAATTGTAAATATCTCTTCATCTGGACCGACTTGGCATCTACTACGTTTGGACGGGTCCATTTCATTAGTAAGGTGATCGATAAATATTACGGAGTTTTGACAGAAAAGGAAAACGAACTTATTGTTATGTGTTTTCAACAAGGGTTTTGTTCCGCTAAATTATTTGCGCAAATAAAGTTTGTCTATTTTTAGATTACAGGTAATAATTTGACACTACGCATTAACCTGTGTAGTGATTTTGATTTTACGATAAATGTATGAATGAACGATAATTTTATGAATGAACAAGAGCACCTGACCTCTTAAAGAAACACAAATTAAACATAAAAAACCGTATTTATTAGGAGATAATTCAGTTAAATTTTCAATACTAAATCAACAACTGAAATGAATCCATATTTTGTTGAAACATCGTACGAACGGCGGAAAACGGAATCGCATTTATAAAAATGTACTTTTTTTCACTCGGACTTCTATGTTATTTGATAGTCAAACGGTTGACCCTTTAAATACAAAAATACATCTACAAGAACATATTCTGAAACTTCTTAAATCCACTAACTTTTTTTTAAAGTTTCAAGCTATGTATTGCATTAAAAAACATACATAGGTGTTAAAGAATGACTGACCAGGAGCCTGTTAAACAAAATACTATGGCTTGATCTGGGCGGAGTCTCTGATCTGGGTCACAAAGATGGCCATACGCGACGGCATAAAAGCAATTGCTTTAAAAACATATTTGATTCCTGATTCATGTGAGGCACTTGTCAGCAGGAACTTGGAGTAAAGCAGTCTTCTACAATTATAAGTTGAGACCTACCTAACTTAGAATTTTCTGTTATAGAGAAATCCAAATATTTTTTTCAATTTCTGATAAAGAGTGGTCCAAACCTTTTTCTGTTTTTGTTACAGAGCGGTCCAGATATTTTTTTCATTTTCTATTTATATTGTGGTCCATACTTCTTTCTGTTTCTGTTATAGGGAAATCAAAACATTTTTTGTTTCTATTGTTGTCAGTGGTCCAGATATTTTTTCCGTTCCTGTTAAAGTATGGTCTAAACTTTCTTCAGTCTATGTTAGAGTGGTTCCCAGGGTTTTAAAGTTCCTGTTATTTTGAATGGATTACTTTGACATTTACAAACTGGGTGGTCATGAACTTTGATGTTTAGGTTATAGGCTATGTTAATGTCACCCAGTCTGTAAATGGTCATCTCAAGAGATGTTTAGGTTATGGGCTATGTTAATGTCACCCAGTCTGTAAATGGTCATCTCAAGAGACGTTTAGGTCATAGGCTATGTTAATGTCCCTCAGTCTGTAAATGGTCATCTCAAGAGATGTTTAGGTTATAGGCTATGTTAATGTCAACCAGTCTGTAAATGGTCATCTCAAGAGATGTTTAGGTTATAGGCTATGTTAATGTCAACCAGTCTGTAAATGGTCATCTCAAGAGATGTTAAGGTTATAGGCTATGTTAATGTCACCCAGTCTGTAAATGGTCATCTCAAGAGATGTTTAGGTTATGGGCTATGTTAATGTCACCCAGTCTGTAAATGGTCATCTCAAGAGACGTTTAGGTCATAGGCTATGTTAATGTCCCTCAGTCTGTAAATGGTCATCTCAAGAGATGTTTAGGTTATAGGCTATGTTAATGTCAACCAGTCTGTAAATGGTCATCTCAAGAGATGTTTAGGTTATAGGCTATGTTAATGTCAACCAGTCTGTAAATGGTCATCTCAAGAGACGTTTAGGTCATAGGCTATGTTAATGTCCCTCAGTCTGTAAATGGTCATCTCAAGAGATGTTTAGGTTATAGGCTATGTTAATGTCAACCAGTCTGTAAATGGTCATCTCAAGAGATGTTTAGGTTATAGGCTATGTTAATGTCAACCAGTCTGTAAATGGTCATCTCAAGAGATGTTAAGGTTATAGGCTATGTTAATGTCACCCAGTCTGTAAATGGTCATCTCAAGAGATGTTTAGGTTATGGGCTATGTTAATGTCACCCAGTCTGTAAATGGTCATCTCAAGAGACGTTTAGGTCATAGGCTATGTTAATGTCCCTCAGTCTGTAAATGGTCATCTCAAGAGATGTTTAGGTTATAGGCTATGTTAATGTCACCCAGTCTGTAAATGGTCATCTCAAGAGATGTTTAGGTTATAGGCTATGTTAATGTCAACCAGTCTGTAAATGGTCATCTCAAGAGATGTTTAGGTTATAGGCTATGTTAATGTCAACCAGTCTGTAAATGGTCATCTCAAGAGATGTTAAGGTTATAGGCTATGTTAATGTCACCCAGTCTGTAAATGGTCATCTCAAGAGATGTTTAGGTTATGGGCTATGTTAATGTCACCCAGTCTGTAAATGGTCATCTCAAGAGACGTTTAGGTCATAGGCTATGTTAATGTCAACCAGTCTGTAAATGGTCATCTCAAGAGATGTTAAGGTTATAGGCTATGTTAATGTCACCCAGTCTGTAAATGGTCATCTCAAGAGATGTTTAGGTTATAGGCTATGTTAATGTCCCTCAGTCTGTAAATGGTCATCTCAAGAGATGTTTAGGTTATAGGCTATGTTAATGTCAACCAGTCTGTAAATGGTCATCTCAAGAGACGTTTAGGTTATAGGCTATGTTAATGTCACCCAGTCTGTAAATGGTCATCTCAAGAGACGTTTCAAAAACACAGGTTAAAAAGTGTAAATGATGATAAATTGACAATCTTGTTTTAAAAAATCTGAAAAACATCTATCTTATTTATGTTAACCTTTATAAAACAAATACATATATACTGTGGTTTCATTTATTTTTGTTGGTACCAATTTTCGTGGATTAAGGAAAACTTATATGTTCATGGATATTTTATTTTATGGTTTAGCGATAGTCTGCATGCATGCTTATGGAAAATTTGTCATTTGTTGAACATTTAATTCTTTCACCCATGAAATCCCCCAAAATTTATATCTAACAAATAATAATGATTCCACATTACTTGATTCTATAATTTTAAAGAATTTGCAGAGGTTGAATTAATATAACTAGGAACACAGAGATATGAACTATGAAAATAAGATGTGGTATGACTGCCAATGAGACAATTTTCACCTGAGACCAAGTGACACAGAACAACTACAAGTCACTGTATGCAATGCCTGTTTTGGAACAACTGATAACAGTCCCAAGTCAGGAGCCTGTAATTCAGTGGTTGTCGTTTGTTTATGTGTTACATATTTGTTTTTCGTTCATTTTTTTTATATAAATAAGGCTGTTAGTTTTCTCGTTTGAATTGTTTTACATTGTCTTATCGAGGCCTTTTATAGCTGACTATGCGGTATGGTCTTTGCTCATTGTTGAAGGCCGTACGGTGACCTATAGTGTTAATGTCTGTGTCATTTTGGTCTTTTGTGGATAGTTGTCTCATTGGCAATCATACCACATCTTTTTTTTTTTTATATTATCCTTTAAATAAAATGATTAAACATGTTTACAGGAGAAATTTGAAAAGAAAAATAATTGGACCATCTCATTCTTCATGAATGTAAAATTCTAGTAGAAATCTTAATATTGTACAATGTATATTTCTTCAAATTAGACAAGGAATAATAAGTCAAGTCTGTTTACAATGAATACTATCTATCGATAAACATATCAATTGTATGTAGAACTGAATCTATAATGATCTTTATCAGAATAATTTGCATTTGAAATCATGATCAACATGTCAAAAAAGTATTACTTATGATTTTATCATGTCCCACATGACAATTTCAAAATATCAAGTGAACTTAATCAATATGTGATCCTTTATAATGACAAAAACTAAAGATTTGTTACAACTTCACAGCTATCAATATTAATTTAGTTTACATAAAAGATTTTTAGTGACTGAGTGAAGTCAAATGGGTTCTATCAATAACCATGGGCGGGAGAAAAATGTAAGATTTGTCATAAAGAGAGTCTGTATACCTGTATATCATTTCTCAAGATCCTTCTAGCTTACAAAAATTAAAATCAGGTGAAATATGAACATTGATTCATTTCCTCTTAAAACAATTCAGTCTGCCACAAAACTTGCCTAAACTAAGAGTCATAATCAAACCTTAACCATGACCTAGACAAAAATCTTTTGAAGGTCTTTTTTTGTGTTGATTGGTTGCTGTCTCAATGACATATCATCCAACCCCTTTTTATTAATATCTAAAAGTGTAAATACTGACCTTAACACAATCAGTCCTAGACTGAACAGACCTTCAAATAAAACTGTGTATTTGTGTTTTTTTGTGACAGCATGTCCAATTTGATTTTCCATGCAAATATGACTAATTATAAAATCTTGGTCACATATGGCAGTTGTCGTAACTCTGCCGCTGTCACAGTAATAAACCTTGACTTAGAATCTAATAAGATTTATGTCCATTAGTATTAAGGTCCTTAATTAATAGAGGATCAGTAGTTAGACCCTCCCATTCACCATTACACAAAGCTATTGAGAGCTGATGCAGTAATTTATAGTTATTAAACATGTTATTATAAAAGCCCATTTATTTGAAGTTATCCGATTAGAAGAATGATGTTTATTGAAAATAATGGACAAGTGACAACAGCTGTCCCATAAAGTGTGTGGTGAAGTTAGTTATGTGGTACAATCAACAACCTATTAGAAGTCTTTAGTTTGTGGGCACAGTGGTCCAGAAAATGTTTGCTACAGTCATAATAGCCCAGTGAATCGGTAATGGTAGCCATCCTCTCCAACAGTCCCTGGTTTTTTTAGTTCTTGTTCTCTGCAGCCCTTGTCTTTGGTAGAGAGCCAGTATTAATCAATGTGACAATATATATTTTCATACAATCTGGTTGGACCCTTTGAACCTTACAGTACAATTCTTCAGTCCTTCAAACCTATGTTCATTTTTGTTGATTGTGCTCACTAATGTGCATTCATATCAATATACGTTAGAGTTTGCAGAGTATAACAGGTTAACTTGGCACTCAAGCAACCAACAGAGAACATACAGAAACCCAGAATCATGTGGCCACCAAGCAACCAAAAGTGAACATATAGAAAACCAGAACCATGCGACCACCAAGCAACCAAAAGTGAACATATAGAAACCCAGAATCATGCGGCCACCAAGCAACCAAAAGTGAACATATAGAAACCCAGAATCATGCGGCCACCAAGCAACCAAAAGTGAACATATAGAAAACCAGAACCATGCGACCACCAAGCAACCAAAAGTGAACATATAGAAACCCAGAATCATGCGGCCACCAAGCAACCAAAAGTGAACATATAGAAACCCAGAATCATGCGGCCACCAAGCAACCAAAAGTGAACATATAGAAACCCAGAATCATGCGGCCACCAAGCAACCAAAAGTGAACATATAGAAACCCAGAATCATGCGGCCACCAAGCAACCAAAAGTGAACATATAGAAAACCAGAACCATGCAGCCACCAAGCAACCAAAAGTGAACATATAGAAACCCAGAATCATGCAGCCACCAAGCAACCAAAAGTGAACATATAGAAAACCAGAATCATGCGGCCACCAAGCAACCAAAAGTGAACATATAGAAAACCAGAAGTTCTGGTTCAGAACCATTTTTTCAAGAAAAGTAAGAAAAGATGATCAAATGTACATTTTGTCATGAATTACACATAATTCTGTCATCATGTCATACCTATAAATCAGGTAACTAATTACATCATCAAAGTTATTACCTACAGCAGGTGAAACATAGGTAAATTGTCAAATAATCTTGTTCTCTTATAATGAGGTTACAAGTGTCAAACGACAGATTTACATGTCAATCAGTACACAATCATTTCCAAGACCTCTGTATCTGTCATGTTTCCAAGACCCCTGTATCTGTCAGGTTTGTGATGGAGACCTTGTGGAAACAGGAACAACTACATTCATAATGTTCTTCTAATGGTTACATCTCTCATTAAATCATCTAAATAAAGCTGATGTGTAAAATTAATATCAGCTTATTAATTAATATCCTCTTAAAATGTCTGTTCAAAAGAAAAATTTCAAACACTTATTTTTTTTTTATTATCTCCCAAAGTAAACATAAGTGAAATTCCACATTAAGTTTATGTAACACCAGTAAAGTAGGTCACTTATAATCATAAAACATATTTGTAAAATTTAGATGATGAATCTGAAGAAAAAAAAGTATTTTCTGTATGAGCCCAATAAACAGCATAGCAACTGGAAAAGACATCTTCGAGCATAACTCTTTTAACCATGGCATTACTTTTTATTCTATTGAGTATATGCAGGTTTGAAATATGTAAAATAGTTCAAGTTACATGTTGCAATTAGAATAAAATTAATGTTGAATGTGTCCATGGGATGCAAATGTTGCATGATGCACACTCTTGCATACAATGTAATAAAGGGACAAAATTCAAGAAGTGTAAAAGTGACACTACCCAAGTTAATACATGATCTGAGTTTTGTGGTAATAAACATTGTGTATAAATTCCATAACATTCGGTTAAAGCATACTGAAGGTAGAACAAGAGTGCATAGGCTGAAATGTCTCACCTTCTTTACTAATCATTGATATTATGTTGATAGTCCTTATAGCTTTATTACAACTGTCACATAAACTTAACATTAACCAAGATAACTAAACAAAGACCAATGAACCATAAAAATGAGGTCAAGGTCAGATGAACCATGCCAGGTAGAAATGTACAGCTAACAATGCATCCATAAAGCAAATATAGTTGACCTATTGCTTATAGTTTTAAGACAAATAGACCAAAACACAAAAACCTAACACTGAGCAATGAGGTCAAGGTCAAATAAAACCTGCACAACTGACATATAGTTCATAAAATATTTAAATACACCAAATATAGTTGACCTATGGCATATAGTATTAGATAAAAACCAAAACTCAAAAACTTAACTTTGACCAATGAAAAAATGAAAATGAGGTCAAGGTCAGATGACACCTGCCAGTTGGACATGTACACCTTACAGTCATTCCATACATTAAATATACTAGACCTACTGTTTATAGTATCTGAGATATGGACTTGACTACCAAAACTTAACCTTGTTCACTGATCCATGAAATGAGGTCGAGGTCAAGTGAAAACTGTCTGACAGGCATGAGAACCTTGCAAGGTACGAACATACCAAATAGTTATCCTATTACTTATAATAAGAGTGAATTCAACATTACAAAATATCTGAACTTTTTTTTTTCAAGTGGTCACTAAACCATGAAAATGAGGTCAAGGACATTGGACATGTGACTGACAGAAACTTTGTAACATGAGGCATCTATATACAAAGTATAAAGCATCCAGGTCTTTCACCTTCTTAAATATAAAGCTTTTAAGAAGTTACAAAACGCCCCCACCGCCACTGCCACCGGATCAATATCCCTAGGTAGAGCTTTCTGCAACAAAAGTTGTAGGCTCGACAAAAAATGAAAATTTCAACAATTTTTCCATTTGTAAAGGGGCATAACTCTAGAATGGTTAAAGTGACACCATAAAATCAAACTTGATCTCTATTTTGTTGTTTAAAGCATTGTGTATAAGTTTCATAACATTAGGTTGAGGCAAACTAAAGTTAGAGAATGGAAACAATATCAGGACGTACAGACGTACAAGGGTAAAACTTAATGCCCCTCCGCTATGGTGGGAGAATAAATAAAAATCCTCAGACCTAAAAGCAAACAATACTTTGCCAGTCTCAGTTTTAATAATTTTGCAACTGAAGCAAGAAGATTCTAGGAAAATTCAAATGTAAATTTTGTGTTTTCGTGTACATGCATGTTGTATTCCTCAGTTTGCCATCTGCAAGACTAAGTGTAATTCCCATGCAAAGTGTTAAACATATGCTTGGTTTTCTAGAGGGTTTCTTTTTACAAGGGTAATATTCCAGGTAAAAACTATCTGTACACTGAAACTGTTTTAAGCAGACTTATTTTAAAAGTAATAACAAAGTACACATTATTGATTGTTTCAATAAAACTAATTGAATTGATTTGATTATTATCCATGCTTGGTAAGACATATCTGTAAAAGGTTCTTGGTCTTTTTCCATAGTATTAACATGTGTTAATTTCAAATGATTATACTTTTTCCCTTAAACTACATCAAATTTGATCTGACACATTAAAAGTTTGGTACCTGCTTTATCACTTGGAGACAGTCATGGACAAAAGCTTATCGTTTGGAGACAGTAATGAACAATAGGTTTATCACAGGAACACAGTAATGGACAATAGGTTTATCACTGGAACAGAATAATGGACAACAATCTCAAGTACTGAAAATGGTTGTCAACATCTCAACAGGAAGTTGTAATAGATAACAACACGCCATCATATTTCTATCCTACCTACATCTCGTCCTGAATCCCACGGGAGTTAACGCATAACTTAACAGTAACACAGTGAATATGATGATCAATTACTACACAATAAAACCATAAACATTGATGATTTGAAGAGTCAATTGATTTTCATTAGGATCGTGTATCATTGTAATTACTCCTATTTCATGGAGTAAGAGTCCAGCCCAGCGGGCCAGAAATTCATCTTAATTATTTTTTCCAATATGTCAATGGACTGTGAATGTTTTTCCTTACAGATTTAATCCTGAATCAAGGAAAAAATGGATAATAGAATATTAAGTTATCTATAAACATAAGTTTGTTTTATTGCAGATTTTTATTTTCATCTCATACTTATAAAATATAAAGAAAACTGAAACAAAATTATGACCAACTACCATTACCACTTAGCAGGGTTTTCATACCATTATCTTTCTTAAATAGGGTTCAAGAAAACATTTTCATTTTGTTTTCATGTTTGAGTAAAATCATCACTTTGCTCTAGGGACAAAGACCCCACATAAACTACCAGGTTATAAGTTTGTACCCCAAATGTGCTTATTCAAAAGACTCTTCAGTGACACTTGAATCAAATAAAGTCAAAAGGCCAAATAAAGATTAAGACAGAAATGACAGAGATTTGTCAGTAGATGATTAATGGAATCCTACAGTCATTCCTCATTAAAATACCTGTGTAGGGTGGTTCCAAGAAGCTGACACTTAACAAATGTAAACATAAAGGAACACTTGAAGAGAGAGCATTTAACATTTTCTGAAATTACATAATCCTGGTACTTTCACCTAAACTCTTTATGAAAACAAAGTAGGATTTGTCTGGAAGATTACGTAAATAATGTGTAAATAAATACGTGTAGAAAAAAGAATGGGATTTCACAGGAAGTGCAGTTGAACATTTATTAACAGTAGAAACCTGATAATCTACCACTTTTTGTATGTTTTCCAGATTATTTATAATTGCTGTTTCTAATGTCTTTTCAATTTCAAACATTTCCTGTTTCTTATCTCAAATTAAAATAATTATTTTTGAAATCTGCTTGACAAGTTTGTTTTTATAGCTGAAACAATTATGTAATCTTTTGACCGTACATGTGGGTGGTAAGGTGTCAATTTGTGTACCTTGTTTACAATCCATATTTCATGTATTTCGTGTCTCCGTGCTATAAGTTCATTTTTGACACCATATTACGTGCACGTTTGTGAAAAAAACTAATGTTTATCTTATTTTCTTATTTTTTGGTTCATCATGACCGCTTAATTCTCATTCATTCATCATAGGCGGATCCAGGGGGGCCTGGGGGGCCCGGGCCCCCCTTTCGTGGGAAAAATTTGGTTGATTATATAGGGAATCACTGAAGCATGACTGGAGTGGGCCCCCACTTAGGTCACTCAGCAGGCCCCCCTTAGGCAAAGTTCTGGATCTGCCACTGTTCATGCACATATCCTTTTCCATTATCTTAAAACAGCTATAAATCTGTTGAGTTTTAGGTATACTAGGATATTGCTAAATGATTTTTAATTTTAAAATTTTAATACAAAAAGTTATGAGTTAAATTTTAGATGTATCTCACCAGATGTGAGTTTATAAACGTATACAATGTGTCTTCGTATGTAAAGGTTGAACACAGTGTACAATGAAAGCTTCAGTAAATTATTCATTCCAATTTATAACATTTTAATAGTTATCATTTTGACTAAAGTAAGTAATTTTATACTACTGATCAATACTAGATGAGACCACAGTCATATATAACTATTTCCTCTCGGAACAAGTTATGATGTCATTTGCATGTCATTCATCCTTAACTCTTGTTATATTCATCTTTACCAATTGTAAGACAATTCAACATTACAGCTTCAAAACTTCATGTCAATATAGTGAGATCAATATATCTCTCCACAGACTAAATTTTAACTTCTAAAATGTATACTTACAATTTTTTACTTGTGCGTCAGCTTCTTAAATATAGAACCACCTCTGTTTATCTCTGTAGAAAATCAAATGATATCCATTAAAATCGAACAATTGTTTATATTCTTGTCATGAAAGTTACAGGACAACAAAAAGATGCTTGATTGATTGATCAAAAAGCTGGAGACAAATTGCGACCTGATTTCCCCTCCAGCAGACTGATCCATATGGAAAAACAAATCAATTAGAACACAATATAACACAGTTAATGGGCTGTCTTACTTCACATTAGGGAGAGTAGGAAACAAGATCAAAAATCATTTGTACCTGAAAATATCTATTGTCAAATTTAAATGTGTTCTGAAAAAATTTAAAATGAGCCATCAGAACTGAAATGAGGTGTAAATAAGCTATTACATGGAAGTTAATTTTCTCTTGTTTCTATTGATTTTGTGATGAGATGAATCATTCAATTAATGATACTTAATTTACCCAATTAATGAGGCAGATTAAAACAGTGAAATAACTTAAAGTTTAAACATTTGAATGTTGTATTATTTTGTACATGGATGAGTTTTAATTAGGTTCTATGAGTACAGAATATTTAGTTACATCATAAATTTTAATTTTTTATTGAAAATTTCATGCTCAACAGCCTAAAATAAAACTCCCTTCTTCTGCTACCAAGATTGAAATTAATTGCAGTTGGAAGATATTCAAAGAGCATGTTATAAAAAATATATAACATGATAGAACAAGTGAAACTGCGAGCTACTGCTCACTGATGATACCCCCGTCGCAAGTGGATAATATTAATAGTGTAAAAATATGCAAGTGTTCGGTAAACAGGAAGTTGTCGAGTGATGAATCTGAAAACGCATCACACGGTATAGCTGACTTATATAAATCCTGAAACCAAATTTCAGAAATCCTTGAATTGTAGTTCCTGAGAAAAAATGTGATGAAAATTTTCAACTTGGCTATCATGTGTAAAATCAGACAAGTGTTCGGTTAACAGGAAGTTGTCAAGTGATGAATCTGAAAACGCATCACACGGTATGGCTGACATATATAAATGTTGATACCAAAGTACAGAAAGGGTGGATGTGTAGTTCCTGAGAAAAATGTGACGAAAGTTTCATGGGACGGACTGACTGACGGACGGACTGACGGACTGACGGACGGACTGACGGACGGACGGACAGACAGAGGTAAAACAGTATACCCCCCCCTTTTTTAAAGCGGGGGTATAAAAAACAGTATACCCCCCTTTTTTAAAGCGGGGGTATAAAAATAAAACAGTACAGAATTTTCAGAAATAAATTCTTACTTGCATTTTTCTTTAAAAATATATTTACATACAATTATTATCAATACACAGGAACTCATCAGATAACAAAAATCACTTCTGAATATAAACACAGTCCAATTCAAAGTTTATGGACAAATGTCTGATTTATTTACAAATTAGCTAGTCAGGTGCCAACTCAGTGGTTCAGATGGTTGCAGTCTGTTAAATATTTTTTTTATATAATTGTTTTCGGCTTTTATGAGCTGTTAGTTTTCGTTCTTTTAATTTCTATTGTATTTCATGATGATGCTGTTTTTTTTGCTCAGGTTTTTTGCAGCTGACTTGTATATTCAGTATAGTCAGCATAGTTTTTGCTCTATAAGTTAAATTCCCAAACACTATATCTGTGACATCCTTTAAGCTCCAGTGGGTAGTTGCCTCAGTGAGAATCATACCATTGATTTGAAGATCAAAGACCCTCCTGGACCTGCACATGAAGTTGTTTTAAAGTGTAACACCTGTGCAACATTGGATATTGGTTATTTTTGTTGATGGGTTGCCATCTCAATGACATATATCTTACATCTCCTTTTTATTTATATTGATTATATCATTCAACTTATTACATTTTTTATACATTCCTTTATACAAGCTATATTCTGTTTTGAATATGCTGAAGCAACAAACATTTACAGGTAATGATGATGGAAATGCATTCAGGTATCAAATTTATAAACAAATGCATTTAAAAATTTGTACTATTAAAACATTTATTTTGCCTGCAGAATTTTTTCATCACTGCTAAATTAGTCTTTAGTCATTTTGTTTACATGCTTTTGTGTTTAGGAAAGATATGATGATTCAAGTCCTTTTCTAGTGATTTTTACAGTTTCTTCTCATTCTGTCTGTACACAACTGTCCCAGGTAAGAGGGACAGAGGTTGAACGCTCATAATATTATAAATCCTGTCACATAATTTACTGCCTGTTCAGGTAGACCATATTTGTTTTCATTATTGGTGATTCTTGCTCAGATCCAAGTTGGTTTTCACTTTTGAATTGCTTTACATACTGTCATTGTGAGGCCGTTTATTGCTTGGATGGGTTTTGCTTATTGTCGAAGATTATATGTGAACTGCTGTGCAGGTATTCAAATGTTTGTTCTTTTACAATGAATACTTGTATCCTGCCCACGTCTCCTAATTGTTCAAATAATATGTTGTTACTTGCTCCACAAGAAACTTAAAATTTTTTGAAAAAGATATGAAGTTGCAGTTATAAAAATAGAACACTTTCTTTCTGAATAAAACAAAGTAATCAACTTTATAATCTTTAGTTTCTGCACACTCATACCTTATAACTCTCTGAGAATTAAAGGTTAGGTAACATTTTTTTTGCCATATTTCTATTTCCCTAAAATTATAGATAGGCACCAAAACCTCAGACTAAGGGTAACTACTTTACCTACATTTTTGTTTATTTATACACTTTTTTTGAGACTATAAATTGCAGAAATTTCATGCTATCCAGTGTCAAATAAACAGAATAATATCATCCTGGAATAACTTAATATGCACCAATACTCTGGATTTACTCCTGTCTCTAGGTTACACTTGAGAAGCACTTTTTCTGAAGCCCTATAAACTATCAATATTAATCTTACAGCTACTTGTATGGTATCATTATAGAGAACCTTTAACTAGGTATTGAACTGTCCACTTAACTTCAGATAAAACGTTCAATAATAAAACCGATGTAAGATAACAAGGCAGCATCAATACCATCTCTACAATGATTTCCACTAAGGTCACTTCCGCAGATTTATTATCTCCCTTGAGTATCTGTAGAACTGTCACATACTTTCTCTACTTACCTAACACTAAACCTTTTATAAGCTAAACACATTAACAAACAAACAATGTTTATAACTGTCCTTGAAATACCCTTCTAATTTTTTTTTTAACCTGATGAAATGTGGCTCATTTCTAACCAATTGTTTTTGCATTTAAGAAGGGATTTTATTCTCTTCAGATTTTGTTGTTTTTTTCTTACTTTGCAGAACCTGGGCAACTCAATGTTTCCTAAAAAATTATATAAATTATTTTATATGTAAGTAAACCATTTTAGAATTCATATGATTTTTTTTTAATTCTAAATATGATATCAATTATTTCATATATAAAATCATTTAAGTACTAAAAGAGGGACGAAAGATACCAAAGGGACAGTCAAACTCATAAATCTAAAACAATCTTCACTTAAATATTTTTTTAAAAACATAAAGAATGCTTAGTAGTCAGACTACAAAATGTTTTTTTTTATTGATTATTGTTAGGATTCCTCTTAATGTCACTTTGTACAATAAAGTATCATAAATATGTAAAGTATAGATTTAAAAATTTTCCGTTCAATCAGAAAATAATATCTGTATCACAATGATTGACTTTGAACTATTAGTACATATCAACAGTATTGATGAGTAATTATCTCGATAACTTCTAACTTAAGGATTATAACAGAGTACAAATGTAGCAGGTTTAAGTAACTACAGGTAACTGTACATTCTTCAACAATGAGCAATACCATATAGCCAGCTATAAAAGACCCAGACATGAAACAAGATGCTATCAAGAGTCTGAATCGCTCACTTTTTTTTTTTTGCTTAAATTTTTCATCAATGATTATTTTTGCTTTCTAATATATATCAAATAAAAATTCCATTTACATGTTCTTTGATCATGTTGATCTCTCATATTTTCTTCAAAAGCAAAAAAAAATCCTTTTTACCCCCTTGTTCCATTTTAGCTATAGTGGCTATGTTTCTGGACATACAAGGAAATAAAATACAAAATTTATACAAGACACACTGAAAATTATTTAGCCCAAGATTGGCTGAAATTAATTCAGCAGTTTCAAAGGAAAAGATTTTTTAAAGTAAGCAAACTAGATGAACAAATTGTGAAAAATTGCATTTAAAGGGCAATAACTCCTTATTTAGGGGTCAATTGACAATTTTGATCATTCAACTTATTTGTAAATCTTAGTTTGTTGAACTTTTTGTGCTGTTTACAGTTTATATCTATTATTAATAATATTAAAGATAATAACCCAAAACTGCAAAATGTCCTTTAAACTACCAATTTAGTGGCAGCAACCCAACAATGGGTTATTAGATTCATCTGAAAATTTCATGGCTAGAACCTCACCTAATGAACAATTTTACCCCATGTCAGATTTCCTCTAAATGTTTTGGTTTTTGAGATAAAAGCCAAAAAAAATGCATTTTACCCCTATGTTCTATTAGTAGTCATAGCGGCCATGTTTTTTGAAGAAACAGATAATAAAACACAAAACTTTATTCTAGATACCCTAAGGATGATTCAGCTTAAGTTTGGTAGGAATTGGTTTTAGAGGAGAAGATGTTTGAAAAGATTACACTGGACAGACAAAAACACACAACGACAGACGCCAAGTGATGGCAAAAGCTCACAGTTCCTTTGGAACGCTAAAAATAGGAATAGATTTAAATAAGAAAACAACATATGCATGTTTGTTACTTTTAATCCTCAATATAATTTACAAACAGATGTATTGTATCACATCATTTTTAAAGTCCATTCTTGCAGAAATTGCTACATGCAAGAATGGACTCTTAAATGGAATGAATGTCAGGCAGAAAGTGCAGTTTATCAATCAATTATATTGGAACAGTGAAGACCATCAATAACCTTATGTATCCACACTTTGTCATTAGAATCGACATGTTGAAAAGGATTGGTTCAAAGTAACTCAACTAAGTTGAAACTGTTTACAGCCAAACTTACTGCACTTAACTATTTAAATAAGAAGATTTTCAAGTAATTGTAGTAAGAAACCAAAGAAAGAAAGGTTGTTAAATGAAACATAAAAATACTAAATTTCATCTGATTAAAGATTTTCAATCTAGTTAAATTTAAATTATAGAATGTTTTTTCACTCAAATTTGACTATTAGAATTTAGAATGGAAATGAGAAATTTGACTGTAAGGTCACTTAAAAAATAATTCTTTTTCAAAGTCAAAAACCTTGTTTGATGGCAATGGTTGTTGTTCAATAATTTTCTCCTCATTTAGGAAGTTTATGTTAAAGGCTGATTTTTATTATTGTTAAATTTATTCACCTTGAGGAGTTTGACTTTGACATCTGACATAGATACTTTTCTATTCTTTAGAAGATATTTGTTTGTTACACTGTTGACATTGATAGTATAACATTGACTTTTATTCCCATAAGAAAAGTATCATATATTTTCAAATGATACAGCTTTTATGTCTCTATCTTATCTTATCATCTTACGAGATATTTTCCTCAAATTAAGAGGTGTTACTGAAGTTCCATTAAAGGGGTAAACCTCCATGATAAATGATGGTCGGAAAAAGGCATCAAAAATGCATTTTCACTTTTCTCCTAATGATTACTAATCAATACACTAGTCAAAGAGAAAAATAATCGCATTAGCCTATAAATGTTGCTAATGAACTTATCAGAGGCTTTTAAAGGACCTGAAATGGCGTGAAGAATTGAAGAAACTCACGGAATTCAACTATCAATTATGGCACCTTAATTCCACTTGGACGTGCAGTACGGAGAAAAACTTGCCTTGTGTCTTTAAGTCTCCATTATCTTTCGGTCCAGAAGACATATCTTAAAGCCCTGAAACAATAAAATCATATTAATTATTTATGTTTTTATGTCTATAGGAAGTAATCTGTCATAATTAGACATCAATTTATGAATGTCTTATAGGCATAAACCTTAGTATATAAATATCAAGTATTGTCAAGGTATTACGGTTCCTCAATGTCAATTTCTGTGGGATTTTTTTGGGGAAAAACATATTTTATTATTACCTACATTTTTTCCTTTATAAATCATATAATAACATGTTTAATAGTTTTTGAGGTGTTTGTGGTTGAATTTTTACGAACACAGTTGAAAAACACAATAGTTTTTTCTTTTTTCTTTTTTCCATTTATTATCCATAGGTCATAGGTAGAAATGATATGATGGTTCATTATACAGATTTACCAAAGCGTGCAGTCCTACCACTTGGGAAGTCTATACAAGGTTCTATTTACAGAAACTGGAAAAATTATCGTCATTTCTACCTACAGATAATTAATGAAAAAAAGAATAGAAAAAACTATTTTGTGTTTTTCAACTGTGTTTGTAAAAATTCATTCTTTTTTTTTTAGCTAAAACAAAATAGTCTGTAAAACTTTTGGTCAGTTTGTCTTTTGTTGTTCTCAACTACACATGAACGTTATATAGAAATATATTTTAGTTTTAAACTAGAGGCTCTCAAGAGCCTGTATCGCTCACCTGATTCTACTTGGGTTTTTGAAATCATATGAAAAAATATAAAATTTGGCTAAAAGTGACAACACAACCTCATTGATAAGGAAAGGAACATGTTTAATTTCATTCAAAATTCCCCACTGGCGGCCATCTTGGATGGCGGATCGGCTACAAAGTAACAACACTTGGTCAGCACCTCATAAGGAACACTCATGCCATGTTTGGTTTTATTCCACTCAGTGGTTCTCTAAAAGAAGTCATTTGTATGCATTTCCCATAGGGTCCTATGTTAAACTAAGTCCCCTGCTGGCGGCCATCTTGGATGATGGATCTGCTACAAAGTAACAACACTTGGTCAGCACCTCATAAGGAACATTCATGCAATGTTTAGTTTTATTCCATTCAGTGGTTCTCTAAAAGAAGTCATTTGTATGCCTTTCCAATAGGGTCCTATGTTAAACTAAGTCCCTGCTGGCGGCCATCTTGGATAATGGATCGGCTACAAAGTAACAACACTTGGTCAGCACCACATTAGGAACATTCATGCCATGTTTGATTTCATTCCATTCAGTGGTTCTCTAAAAGAAGTCATTTGTATGCATTTCCCATAGGGTCCTATGTTAAACTAAGTCCCATGCTGGCGGCCATCTTGGATGATGGATGGGCTACAAAGAAACAACACATGGTCAGCACGGCATAAGGAACATTCATGCTATGTTTGGTTTCATTCCATTCAGTTGTTCTCTAAAAGAAGTCATTTGTATGCATTTTCCATAGGGTCCTATGTTAAACTAAGTCCCCCGCTGGCGTCCATCTTGGATAATGGGTCGGCTACAAAGTAACAACACTTGGTCAGCACCACATTAGGAACATTCATGCCATGTTTGATTTCATTCCATTCAGTGGTTCTCTAAAAGAAGTCATTTGTATGCATTTCCCATAGGGTCCTATGTTAAACTAAGTCCCCCGCTGGCGGCCATCTTGGATGATGGATTGGCTACAAAGTAACAACACTTGGTCAGCACTCCATAAGGAACATTAATGCTATGTTTGGTTTCATTCCATTTAGTGGTTCTCTAGAAGAAGTCATTTGTATGCATTTCCCATAGGGTCCTATGTTAAACTAAGTCCCCCGCTGGCGGCCATCTTGGATGATGGATCGGCTACAAAGTAACAACACTTGGTCAGCACTCCATAAGGAACATTCATGCTATGTTTGGTTTCATTCCATTTAGTGGTTCTCTAGAAGAAGTCATTTGTATGCATTTCCCATAGGGTCCTATGTTAAACTAAGTCCCCCGCTGGCAGCCATCTTGGATGATGGATCGGCTACAAAGTAACAACACTTGGTCAGCACCCCATAAGGAATATTCATGCTATGTTTGGTTTTATTCCATTCAGTGGTTCTCTAGAAGAAGTCATTTGTATGCATTTCCCATAGGGTCCTATGTTAAACTAAGTTCCCGGCTGGCGGCCATCTTGGATGATGGATCGGCAACAAAGTAACAACACTTGGTCAGCACCTCATAAGGAACATTCATGCCATGTTTGGTTTCATTCCATTCAGTGGTTCTCTAGAAGAAGTCATTTGTATGCATTTCCCATAGGGTCCTATGTTAAACTAAGTCCCCCGCTGGCGGCCATCTTGGATGATGGATCGGCAACAAAGTAACAACACTTGGTCAGCACCTCATAAGGAACATTCATGCCATGTTTGGTTTCATTCAATTCAGTGGTTCTCTAAAAGAAGTCATTTGTATGCATTTCCCATAGGGTCCTATGTTAAACTAAGTCCCCTGCTGGCGGCCATCTTGGATGATGGATCGGCTACAAAGTAACAACACTTGGTCAGCACCCCATAAGGAACATTCATGCTATGTTTGGTTTTATTCCATTCAGTGGTTCTCTAAAAGAAGTCATTTGTATGCATTTCCCATAGGGTCCTATGTTAAACTAAGTCCCCGGCTAGCAGCCATCTTGGATGATGGATCGGCAACAAAGTAACAACACTTGGTCAGTACCTCATAAGGAACATTCATGCCATGTTTGGTTTCATTCCATTCAGTGGTTCTCTAAAAGAAGTCATTTGTATGCATTTCCCATAGGGTCCTATGTTAAACTAAGTCCCCCGCTGGCGGCCATCTTGGATGATGGATCGGCTACAAAGTAACAACACTTGGTCAGCACCTCATAAGGAACATTCATGCCATGTTTGGTTCCATTCCATTCAGTGGTTCTCTAGAAGAAGTTCAAAATGTAAATTGTTAACGACGACGACGACGGACGACGACGGACGACGGACGCCAAGTGGTGAGAAAAGCTCACTTGGCCCTTCGGGCCAGGTGAGCTAAAAATTACCAGTTTCTGGACAAAACACAATGCTTGTGACAAAAATCCTTATTTTATACAGTTTGCCCTGACATTACACCACATACTAGGCAAGGGAAGGATTGAACACAAAGCTACAACCTTAACCCATTAAATACTTTAAAAATTAAATCAACATCTTCGTATTACACAGCTTGTGACCAATATCAATATCAAGTTGGATTAAAATGCTTCTCATTTCAAAATCTCAAAATGAGGCCATTTTTTTGCCATCTTTCAAAAGTTGTTTTTTATTGCAACAAAGTTTAAACAAAATATGCATGACGATCTATAAAGATGTATTGGTCCTTTAAATAAAATGATTCATAAAGGTCACTGATGAATAAATGTCTTTATTGAAACTAACATTAAATATTGATGGAACGATCTCAAAACATTTTTTTTTATCTTTTTTTTTAATTGTATCTTACAGAAAGTTTAAACAATATATGCATGGCAATCTATATAAAAATATCGGTCCTTTGAATAAAATTATTCCCAAAGGTTGTCATTTTAATATTGTTGTTAGATCTTTGAATAAATGTCTTTGTTAGTATTAACATAAACTAGAACATGTACAGTTATCCAGATTGTTTACACTTATGGTTCAGTTGGAACTTATATTTTGGCATTGCACAAGGCCATGTTTTTTCAGACAGTTTATGAACTCTTTACACTAAATCCATTTCAAGTTCTGATTTATTGTTTAGTGTTTTGAGAACATGCTTTATTCATTTAAGAATTGAATGCTTCTTTTTGTAAATTCATTGGGGTGTAAAAGTGTTGACCGAAGTACATTTTGTATGAAGCGCGGAAGCGCTTCATTCTAAAAATGTGCGCACGGTCAACGCTTTTACAACCCTATGAAGTTACAAAAAGAAGCATTCAATACTTATAATTACATTTTTTAGCTATGATCAAGAAAACACGAATTTTATATTGTTTTTATTTAATTCACCTGTGCACTTTATTGTGGGACCACGTGTTATCATGAATGAAAAGTTTTATTGAGTGATGCAATTGCTTACGGAATAACACGTGATGTGCAGTTAGCCAATCAGAATAAAGTATTATAATGAAACATACATCTAATGTAATTATTACTTGATATGGGGCTTTGAACCAGCTTACACTACATGTACTTGTAAATTTAACCAAATCTACTTTATTTTTATCAAGACTATTCATTACATTATAATTTTATTACATTTTTTGTTTTGGTATCTAACACACATGCCTTGAAAACACATAAAATCTATTGATTAAAAAAAAAATACAATTATTCAGTTTTAGGTTGCATGAAAAGGAAAGTATACTATCAGGATCACTACTGAAACCGGGGACAAAAATACTGAAAACTTGAAAAGAGGTATGTATTTAATATTTTGGAATCAATTTCAAACCACACATAGTGACTACAGCATTTAAATGGTAAATAAGATGGCTGAATACAGGCTCAATTAAACTAGAGGCTCTAAAGAACCTGTGTCGCTCACCTTGGTCTATGTGAATATTAAACAAAGGACGCAGATAGATTCATGACAAAATTGTGTTTTGGTGATCGTGATGTGTTTGTACATCTTACTTTACTGAACATTATTGCTGCTTACAATTATCTCTATCTATAATGATTTTGGCCCATTAGTTTCAGTGGCAAATGTTAGTAAAAATTTACAAATTTTATGAAAATTGTTAAAAATTGACTATAAAGGACCATTTCTCCTTAAGGGTCAATTGACCATTTTAGTCATGTTGACTTATTTTTAGGTCTTACTTTGCTGAACATTTTTGCTGTTTACAGTTTATCTTTATCTATAATAATATTCATGATAATAACCAAAAACAGCAAAATTTTCTTAAATTACCAATCCAGGGGTAGCAACCTAACAACGGGTTGTCTGATTAATCTGAAAATATCAGGGCAGATAGATCTTGACCTGATAAACAATTTTTTCCCCATGTCAGATTTGCTCTAAATGCTTTGGTTTTCGAGTTATAAGCCAAAAACTGCATTTTACCCCTATGTTCTATTTTTAGCCATGGCAGCCATCTTGGTTGGTTGGCCGGGTCACCAGACACACTTTTTAAACTAGATACCCTAATAATGATTTTGGCCATGTTTGGTTTAATTTGGCCCAGTAGTTTCAGAGGAGAAGATTTTTGTAAAAGTTAACAACGCTGGACGACGCCGGATGCCGAGTGATGAGAAAAGCTCACTTGGCTCTTCGGGCCAGGTGAGCTAAAAAGTAGTCATCAATTCAATATAGGCAGGGAATCATTTATCATGAAACAAAATTCCTCTAATGCTTTTTCTAACATGACCATTAATTTTTCTAATTGTAAAATCATTTAATAACTAATGACGATAATTTTTCCAGTTTCTGTAAATAGAACCTTGTATAGACTTCCCAAGTGGTAGGACTGCACGCTTTGGTAAATTTGTATAATGAACCATCATATCATTTCTACCTACGGATAACATCGGCTCAGAAAACCTATCATTTAACATCATTAGAAAATCTTATTTTGGCGTAAGTTAGAATTATACAAGTTGAATCTATAATCAATTTCATTAAGATGTGTTTCTAAAGGCGTCAATACGGGCAATTATCTTCTTAGTGGCTTGACAAAATTATTGAATTCTACACTTAAGACTTTTGAATTTGGTTTTACTCCAGGTATTTTTGAACAAACATCACTAATTACGACAAATGATCTCTCATGCACGGATGATGAACTGATACAAGTGAAACGATTTCCTGCCACTATCAATTTAGGGAGGATGTTTATAAAAAGTCGTCTTCCTTTTAAGCATGTCAAATCCATGATAAAGATCCATTTGGATCACGTTTTCCTTTAAATCTTACTGGGGTCACAAAGTTAGTTGTATAGGTACAGCACCATACATAGTTTCTTCTGACAGAGGATTTGAACCAAACTTTTACTGATTTCTTTGGACTAACAACAATCAGATGAAGTCAGCAGTTATGATAATGTAAATTCAGAAATTATTGCATGCATTTATTATTGCCATTTTTTTTAATGGATAAAAATGCATGATTGTTTATTGCAATTTTAGGAAAATCTACATACAGATATATGTATCAGATATATAAATGCGAGTTCTTATTATTGCGATACTCACCCAGTTGCACTATTTGCATTAATAAAAACCTCAAAATAATTTCTGAATTTACAGTAGTACCCTGCTCCATGTTTTTGTTGAATGTATACAGTCTTCATGATAAACATTTGAATCCACACGCCTAAAGCTTAATTTTACAAACATTTTAGTTGGATTCTGTTGGCTTGTAGAGAAAAAATTCACAGGCATTGGCTAGTGGTCTTGTGGTTAAGTATGAGGACTATGTATGTCTGTTTTTTTCTGATGTACACCAAATATACTTGTCTAATTATTTTTTCTTTTGGCCTAAAATCTGTAAGAAAAATCTGCTGTGATTATAGAGACGTAAGGTGATGCAGTGAAATATTGTTCACTCATTTCTCCCTTCATTGGTAAGGTATTTATAAAGGCTATTATGAATTTTAATACTGGATTACTCTAAAACAAAATGCAAGATGTTACCTCTTATACAATAAAATGTCACAATTTCCATAATCTAATTGATTACTGATTAAATTAAAATATTAAAAAGGAATAACTGCGCCAGCACTTAACTGCAGGTTCTATAACTAAACAGAGTCAGCCATTATGTTCAAAAACATCACATTTGCACAGGGTTTATGAAGCTAAATATCGTAAAATCAAAATTTAATGCGAAGCTTTTATAAATGTTAAAAATGTAAAAGTATCAAGTGTGCAATAATAAAAACTTTTCCTAGTGATTAAAATTTTCCTTCACAAAACTTTTTGCAATCCCAATAATAATTTTTTACCAGTAATCATTGAGTTGCAATAATAAATGCATATATTGATTTCTGAATTAACAGTGTATTAATGTCAAGAGTGCATAAAAAGATCATATTCAAAGAGTATGTTTCTATATAATGATTTAAGACAATTATATAATATAGGCAAACTAATTTTATGTTAACATTGTTAGCTTCAATCAGGCTGTTGATAATGATTTTTTTCACATTTTGATTTCTCGAGGCCTTTTATGGATTACAATAAGGTCTGGGTTTGGCAAATGATAGAAAGCCTTTAGTGTAATCATTATTATCATCCTTGTTGCAACTAATTAAGTCTTTACAAAATGGACAAGATAATAGACCTCCGTAATATAAAAGATAACCCTTTGTCCATATGCTCTAATGTCTGTGACCTTTACAGTTTAATAATATTTCTTCAATATTTAATAACTTATAAAGTATTGAAATATTTATGTCTGTGGTAAAACTTATCTCAGTAGAATCCTGCAATACGAACCCTCAGAACTTTATAAAATATCAATAGATCAGTCTGACATTTTAGCTATAACTGAGTATTGAAATTAGAACTATTTCATTTTTATCTTCAGTAAAATATTTCAAATCTTCATAAATATGCTATCCAATCTTTTTGTTGACAGACTATATTTTTCACTTCTCATTTCATCAAAAACAATTTAATGTGACATATCTTTGCACTATCATAAATAAAATGTTGATGGAAAATCGTAGAAATGGATCTACTTTGCCAAACAAAACAAACTAATAGCGAATAAAATTGATCCCAACTTGGGGACAATTTATCATTTGGCTTCCGAATTATCACCATTTTAATCAAATTGAAAAGTATTTTATGTCTATAGAAACAATGGGATCACTCAAAGACATCTTGATAAAACTTTGATAAATTCTGGAATTAGGTAAATTGATAGTGTTCCATTAATTTAAACATGAAAGGAAAGTTTCATTCAATTTCTATTATTCGTTCATAAATAATATCATAATTCGAAAACGGTTTAGTTATCTTCAAAATCAATTGTAATTGATTGATTCCTTATAAAATTGATTTGATATTTAACCTCTTTTTCATCTGAGATAATGCAACCAATCCACTAAATTGTTGTTAAAAAGAATAATGGAGGACACATGCTTCATGTCAATAACATTTCTGACAAAAGCTATTTCTTTTCAATTTCCACAATTTTAAATTTGATTATTTAATGGTTTTATAGGAATTTGTAATATCTCAGAGAAAATCTGTGAATGAAATATTTGATTTTGTGAATGAAAAGTTAAACAGGCATATATAGCTATTTAAAAGATTAAGGCGAAACATTTTAAGTATGATTTTTTTTTGTTTTAAAAATTATTCATCTGATTATGGAATATTGAAATAATAATTTAGTATTACAACCAGTTTGGTTCATTTGCTGACGTAGTATTATTCTTGCAAGACAGTAATTTGACCTTGTTTGTTCTTTTGAATGCAACCTTTAATTTGACCCTGGAGTTGGACAAGTTCAGTATGTTTGGTTATTAAATAGAAAAGAATGTCAAAATTGGAAAGTAAAACAATGATGTCGCAGTGAAAAATCTTTTGTTGACTGATTCTGTGTGCAAAGAAATATTTTTTTTTATCTTTAACTTATAAAATAGTAACTCTTTTACATTCAGTCTAGTGGCTCATAGAAATTATCTTTCCTACATTTTGCATATGAATCTTTCACAAAATATCTGGTTCTCATACCTAATATTTACCATAATTACTGAAATATGAATTAGAAACATATTACAAAGGTTTACAGTGCAAATGTTATTTTTATGTTTATTTTCAATGAACATTAAATGTGAAACATCCTTACGTAGCAACAACATAAAAGCGAAAAGACATAAAATACAAGGCTAATATGCACTTTTGAGGAAAATCAATTTTAACAAAGCTATAAATATTTTAATGTTGAGGTTAGTCTCATCATAAAGAAATTTATAGAATGTTTTGTTACAGAACGTGCTACAACATTTAAATGATACAAAATTTTCAAAATCTGTTCAATGCTAAACATAATGACAAAAAAACAACTAAAAGCCCTACAGTATTGTTCACCTTCAAAGATTATGCTTTACTGATGTTAATGTGACCCCACTCCCTCTTGATTTTTTGCCTATGGTTGCTGTCTTTCTATCAGTTTCCAAGGTAACAAGCAGAAATATATTACTTAAATGGTAAACATTCTTAATTGAAGGTTAAGGACTCACATGAAAAAATGTTTCAGTCATTTAGTACATGTATCTAAAATTTAAATCTAAACCAGGTTTTAAATTAAATTCATGTTACTGAGGCAAGTATTGAAAAACAAGAAAATTTCTAAGTGAAAGATTCACTTTAATGGAATTTACTTCCTCATGTTAACTATCCACTTGATCAAGCATCTTTAATCTTAATCAAAAGATAGGCCTAATCCTAATTTCTTTGAGCAGAGGGAGGTTTTTAAAGTCCAGAAATTATAATTTTAGTTGATACAAACCCTTCGTCTCTCTCTAAATCTCCATCTTATTAATTAAGATCAGTGCTCCTCATATATAAGATTGACTAAGAGATAATTTTTTCTACACCTGTTAATCAAAGGTTTCAGGTATTTCCTCCTAATGATAATAATTAAAAAGATGAATGATCACTGCTTTTCATATTTTATTTATACACGTTTTTACTGAAGTTTTCTTCCAACAATATCAGTAACCTTTGACTCATCTTTTAATATAGTTGTACTAAAAATACAGTTTCATAAAATAAATTCTTTAAACATATATATGTATAGAGAAATCATTGATATGACATATTTTGATTTGTCTAATTAAAGATATAAGTTACTAACTGACTTACTTGTAATGTTCTAAGTTTACTATCATGTCTCCAACATTATAATCTAGAAATAAATATAAAATAATATGTAATACAATATAATCTAATTTTCTCCTAGTATCAAAAAAACTAATACAACTTAAATATAATCTATAAATAAACATAAAATAATATGTAATACAATATAATCTATTTTTTCTCTTATTTCTTAAGAAACTATAACAACTTAATTTTTTTGACATATATTTACTTAATAAATAAAAAAGACACCAGAGTACTGATATAATTGTAATACAATATATTCTGTGTATATTTTCTAACATTACAATAGATTCTGTGTATATTTTCTAACATTACAATAGATTCTGTGTATATTTTCTAACATTACAATAGATTCTGTATATATTTTCTAACATTACAATAGATTCTGTGTATATTTTCTAACATTACAATAGATTCTGTGTATATTTTCTAACATTACAATATATTCTGTGTATATTTTCTAACATTACAATAGTATACTTTCTAACATTACAATAGATTCTGTGTATACTTTCTAACATTACAATAGATTCTGTATATACTTTCTAACATTACAATAGATTCTGTATATACTTTCTAACATTACAATAGATTCTGTATATACTTTCTAACATTACAATAGATTCTGTATATATTTTCTAACAATACAATAGATTCTGTGTATATTTTCTAACATTACAATAGATTCTGTATATACTTTCTAACAATACAATAGATTCTGTGTATATTTTCTAACATTACAATAGATTCCGTATATACTTTCTAACATTACAATAGATTCTGTATATACTTTCTAACATTACAATAGATTCTGTGTATACTTTCTAACATTTTCTGTATGCCTGTTTTAAGATTGATCATATGTTAACAAAATCAATTATCATCTCCAATTCAACAATACTCAAAGATTTTTCTCCACAATAAGATTATTTTTATCAGACAATATAATTCCCAAAGGGTCCTTTCATAATCATATTCTCCTAAAGGTATTACAACAGCATTGTTTCACAGTAAAAAAAAACATAACTGTACGGAGGAGATTTAATTCTGGTGATTGGGTTCAATAACAATATTGTTTGCACCGGACCAACGTTGATTTAATTGAGAATGATTCAATAGGTTTTCGTTATTGATGCTTCGATAGTTCCAATCACAATAATGCTTGAAAGAGAGCTAACTAACGTCAAGTTTTTACAATACATGCCAGTCACATTTTCTCTAAGCGTCAGCAATATTGGACATACAGATATATGCATCCAATTTAATACAATGAAACAGACACTATTGTTTTTTTTAGATTCTTTTTCTATTAGAAACATATGACGTCTTAAAATATAATGAAAATTATAAGTAAAAATAAGTAAAGTGAAAAAACATTCAACAATTAAAAAACAATCAATGATAGGAAATTCTTTGGATTTCATTGAAAGTTTTTGTAAAGACAATCTGGAAAAAATCCTGTACATGTAGTAATAATTTGAGTTGTTCATTATTACAATGGGGTAAATTCCATGTTGTACTAGTTTTACTAGTTCATTATTACAATGGGGTAAATTCCCTGTTGTAATAGTTTTACTAGTTCATTATTACAATGGGGTAAATTCCTTGTTGTACTAGTTTTACTAGTTCATTATTACAATGGGGTAAATTCCCTGTTGTAATAGTTTTACTAGTTCATTATTACAATGGGGTAAATTCCCTGTTGTAATAATTGACTTGTTTTATATTACACAATTTGGTAAATTCCCTGTTGTAATAGTTGACTATTTCAGTTTTACAATCTGGTACATTTCATGTTGTGATGATTTCATTTGTTTTGCAAAATCTGTGTTGCAATAATTTGACAAGTTCATTATTACAATCTGTAGTTAATTCCCTGTTGTATAATAAGCTTACAAGTGAGGGCCCTCATGGGGTTTTTGATTATGTGATTACTTGGCCGTTTTTTTAATGATTATTTGATTATTAAGCCAAATATTTCATGATTATTTGATTACCTAGGACTGTATTTTTAGTTTATGATTATTTGATTACTAAAGATAAGCAAATATTTAATGATTATGTGATTATATTGGCAAAAAAATGGTGATTATGTGATTACTAGGACCCCCCCCCATGAGGGCCTCACAAGTGTTTTTTATTTGTCACAATCTGGTTAATTCCCTGTTGAAATTAGTTTATTAGTTTTTTTATTACAATCTGGTGAATTCCTTCTTGTAATAAGTTGACCAGTCATAAAACTCTGGAGCATGGCTATTGTACTCAGACTCAGAAATCAACCAATCAAAATACTTGATTTGATGTTTCGAGCAAATATTGTTTACTCCGAGTACTGAGTTTATTTTTATGAACGAGGACTCTGGTAAATACTAAAATATGAACAAACTTTGTCTACAACAAGGTAATTAGTGTTAAATGTTACAATCTGGGTATATAATTTTTCTGTTGGTTTCCCACTGATCTTTAGTAAATGTTTAAAAACTTTCAATTTTTTTTTTTAATTTTTGTTGCCTTTTTTAATTTTTTGGTAAAATTGAATACATGAATATTTATCCAACAGTAGTGAGCTACTGAACATTGTAAGTGAAAATGTTATTCCCCTCAATAAAATGATAAGTGATCTACTCCTTTAATTTGATCATAAGCAATACAAAAGCTACTAACTTCTATTATTATACTTCAATTTAGAATATCTTATACATGTAGTTCGTCCCTAAGGCAATAACAAATATTGAATGTATCAGAATTTGTTTAAAAACCATATAAAACCTCTTTTATCTATAATCAATTTTCTTTACAGATTTTATGAGAAAAGCAAAGATTCATTTTGTATATGATCAATATAGCCAGCGATCCAAGAAGATACTACAAATAAACACAGAACCAAGGTTCTAGAACAATTAAAGATAGCATAACAGTAATCAGTAACATGACTAGTTCTGACATGTAAAAGGAACAGGGTGGAAAATTAGCATATCAGAGACATCTACTTCTATATTACATAACATCCAAAAATCATATAGTTAGTCCTACATTACATAACATTCAGAAATCATATAGTTAGTCCTACATATCATATTATTCATTATAAAGTTTATCAAATGTCTATAAGACATCCCTCTTGTGCTGCCAGAAATATAATGCCTCCTTCTATTGCAGGCGGGGGCTTCGGTGGCCAAGTTGTATAAATAGTTCAACTACTGTAATCACTAGCCAGTCAACACTGAGGTTGTGAGTTCGACCCTGCTTGTGTAGGTGCACTCTACTTCAATCTTAATCGACTAGGAGTGTCAGTTTCCCTATCGAAGTCTGTGGTTTTCTCTGGCCACTCTGGCTTCCTCAATCCATGAAATTAGGCAAGAAAAAGCCAAAAAGTGGCTTTAAAACACCAACAATAAATCAATCAATGTAGGCACAAAGGTCTGTTACAAATATACACTCAACTGTTAATCAATAATAAAGTATATTCTAAGTCATATCTGTGTCCTTAAATCAATAATCTTGATCTACAATTTTTTGAGGGAACAGCTATACATAAAACACTTTGATGAAATAGATATTTGAGGGAACAGCTTTACATAAAACACTTTGATGAAATAGATATTTGAGGGAACAACTATACATAAAACACTTTGATGAAATAGATATTTGAGGAGACAGCTATACATAAAACACTTTGATCAAATAGATATTTGAGGGAACAGCTTTACATTAAACACTTTGAAGAAATAGATATAAGAGGGAACACTTATAAATAAAACACTTTGATCAAATAGCTATTTGAGGGAACAGCTTTACATAAAACAATTTGATGAAATAGATATTTGAGGGAACAGCTTTACATAAAACAATTTGATGAAATAGATATTTGAGGGAACAGCTTTACATAAAACAATTTGATGAAATAGATATTTGAAGGAACAGCTATACATAAAACACTTCTGATGAAATAGATATTTGAGGGAACAGCTTTACATAAAACAATTTGATGAAATAGATATTTGAGGGAACAACTATACATAAAACACTTTGTTGAAATAGATATTTGAGGGAACAGCTATACATAAAACACTTTGATGAAATAGATATTTGAGGGAACAGCTTTACATAAAACACTTTGATGAAATAGATATTTGAGGGAACAGCTTTACATAAAACACTTTGATGAAATAGATATTTGAGGGAACAGCTTTACATAAAACAATTTGATGAAATAGATATTTGAGGGAACAACTATACATAAAACACGTTGATGAAATAGATATTTGAGGGAACAGCTATACATAAAACACTTTATTGAAATAGGTATTTGAGGAAACAGCTCTGACGTTACGCATGATATTGGTGTCACTTTTTGTAACGTCGTATGTTAACGTCAAAGTCGTGTACTTTATTGACGTGATGTTTTATTGCCTTCTAGTAAAGTCTTTAAACACATTGTTTTTGTGAATAAAAGGAGATACTAAGGGTTAACACCATGTTCTCTGTAGGACAAAAGAAATTATGAGGTATACATAGTGTGTTCTATGAACGAAACAAGATGTTGGATATTCAGTAAATGGACATAAGGATTTGTCGCCTACGATTTGTTGTTATATATTTCATGTAAATCTACGTTTTTTCATAAAAATTATTCAGGGACAATTTCATGTTGGGGTTTTTTAATAGAAATCGGTACCAACAGAAGCAGAACTCTCATAGTTTTTTTTTTTTGGTAATATATTTGCTGTGCTAATTATCAATTTCTGATGATACACACAAAATTGATTTTCATCCTCAAATTTGCTTTATATTCCAACTTACTTAATTTGAAAAAAAAATAACTAAAGAAAAATTATGACCAAATAAACAAAATTATATTCTGCGTCTTTCAACACATGGTTTGCAAATGCCGTCAAAATGTAGTTTTGTATAAAATTATGATTGTTTTATTAGCTGACCGATTTATTTGTATGTTGAGAAAGCCAGGACTATTGAAAATATATGTATATGCGCATTGGAGAGGATGGGTATTGTTATATATTTAGATATATATATGTATTATATATGTGTAATTCAGTTTGATATGTTTTACGGAATTGTACAAGTGATGTCCGGAAATGCCTTTTTGTTTTATTCTCTCTTTTATTAAATGTCGTGAACGTAAGACGTGTTTTATTGATCTTAAAGGCAGTAGGAACGTTCTTCTTGCATTGAGCCCGAACACCAACAATTGTGGAACTATCATGTAGCTACATGTATAACGATCGATAAAATATACGTCACACCAAAGTTCGCGGTATCACATTCAGAGTTATTTTTTTTATATAGTTCTGTAGAGTTTTGAAAAGGTTAAATGGAAGACTAGTATGAAGTTTTGAACTTTTGAATTTCCTCGGAGTATTTTTGAGATTTCACTTTTATAAATAAGTATTTTGAACTTGACCCACGCTTTAACTGAAAATTAATTGATTGAGTGTTGGTGATTTACGCAATTTCAGCAGTCTTCTTAAGGAGAAGCATATGTGTATTTCTATCCAAAGTGCCCACAAAGAGCATTATTATATATAACATGTACAATAAAAGATATTTATTATTTAAGACACCAACAGAAAATAAGAAAAGAATTGCGTCCAAAATTTGTTTTATTTGCAGAGAAAACCGCAGTGCACAGAGAAAGCAACCAATCTTCGCCCGGAAACCGACACTTCCCAGTAAATAAGATTCATCGAATTTAAAACCTCGATGTTGACATCCTAGTGATCAGTATAGTGATCATCTATACTTCTTAGATCGCTCGGAAAACAAGGCCTCTGAAATTCTTTAAATAATAGAAAATGTATGGGTATGATTGCGGATAAGACAATTCTCTACCAAAGAATTTAACTATTATAGATAACAGTACGGCTCTCAACAATGAGCAAAATTGATACCGCACAGTAAGCTATAAAGGCCCCGAAATAAAATAAGGTAAAACAATTCAAACGAGAAAAGTAACGGCCTGATTTAAATACATAAAGTTCTACAAACGGGGAAAATGATATACAGCAACAAACGACAGCCACTGAATTTGGGACAGTCACATACAGAATGTAGCGATAAACATGTTTGCTGGCGCCAAACCCTCCCCTTACCTAAAAGTGAAACAGTACAACACATACCCTCGCACATTCAAAACTAGTATCATTTTCTTCCTTAATTAATGTGTCTCTAGTCGGATATTTTCTCGTCAAATAAATTTAGTCGACTTTCCAATAATGTAACTCCTTTGTAGTTCCTTAGATCGATAATGAGACAATTATCAGGCAAGAAGGGGGCAGAGTTTGGTGTTGTCTCACATAATTTGTTCATTCGTTCAACTCGTAAAATATTGCTGTTTGATTTTTTTAAAAACATAATGAGCAAAAATACTTTACCGATGTTTACTAGTAATGTACCGTAAGACGATACATATGCCTTTACTTATGTTAATTAAGAAACGTGAAATAAAATATATGGGAACGTTTGGAATGAATCATTTATGATGATTTTTTTTGTAATTTGAATGTCACTTGTTGCAGATATATAAAAAAAATCTCCAAATTGATTCATATCTGTTGTGCCGAAGTTTGCGTTAATTCCTAAAACGATCAATATTCTAATTGATACGAATATTATTCAAGTACTATTTAAATTTCCTCTTTGGTCTCTGGAAGATTTGTGTAAAAATGTTAAATATTTGTTGTTGAGTTGCTGTCTCATTGAAATGTACTCAAATCAGATTTTATTGAAATATTATGGTATATTAAAAAGAGAAACTCATTTCAACGAGGTGAAATCAAATTTAAATTATAAATTCATATTTTATATATATTCTCATAGTAAAATAAATACGTTACAAAAACAGACTAACGCAATTATACGTCGCATTACAAGTAAATGTCAAAAACGTCAAATTATCGATGCTGTGACATTTTGGTAGACCACCATGCGACCGCCTTCATTTTGTTGATTTTTAGATCTCTATTTACTTTATATACATCAACATGTTCCTTTTGCAAAGGAATTTGGCTTTATAGAGATGTTTTTCGAAACACTTATGTTGTTTTTACTCTTTTTTGAAGATAAGTAACTACTTGTCCTTAATAATTCTAAGAAAAATTAAAACGCTTTCATTGTGACATTTTGGTAGACACCCTTTCAATGCATTGATATTCGATACTAATCGATAAAAATATTATTTAAAGCATCGAGCATTTTCTTTTTTATTTGGAATTTATCATGCTGGCTTTATTCTCCGATCTAAAATGCAAAACACATTATTTTTCGTTGCTTTCTATAACCATCACCGGAATTACTAACGTAAAACGTTGGTTAAATTTGTTTGTGACGATAGACCTTTAAGGTTCATATGACCAATATTTTTTTGTTTAATGCTATAAATGAGATAACTGTCCGAATAAATGCTGTTCAGATGTAATAAAATAGAATGCATGTTATATTTTCTGACTAAATGAAAAGTTTTGCACATTTTTAATCAATGTTGATGATTTCTTTATAGAACAAGTTTTTTAAATGTTGTTGTGGCAGTGTACTTAAGGCTAGGTTTTTGGAAATGATGTCGATGTTTTCACGGGATTCGCTCATTTACATTAGATTTCTTTGCTTTCATAGAATTTTCCAAACTTGCTTTACAAAAGGATATGCGCTATCGTCAATTTGAGAATATAATATTCTCGCTATAAATGCATTCTAAACTGTTAAGCCGTAAGGGAGTGATATTTTTTCTTGGTGTCTACAATCAAAAATGACTTCTTTCAATGCCTACTCGGTCCAAAAATTGCGTTATTTACGTTTTAGACACATGTCACCCCAAAGCCCCTACGCTCCTCTTCTTGGTGTAGCAATATTATATTTTACATACCTATAAGTACCCGAAAAAAGAAGGAATACTCGAAGAACAACATTATGATGTTACCCGTCTACACGAAAAATACAAGATTTTTCTTGTTAGGATTAGGTAAACAGATTGACAAAACTGAATAAAAACCGATAAACTATCTGTAACTTAATTTTTGTAGAGCTTTAAATGTTTTTTACACATAATAACACTTGTCCTTCATAATATTTTTTCTTGTTTAAGGCCATTTTTAAGTGTCGGGTACGTGAAATCTGAAAACGTCACCAACATTGTGCGTAACGTCTATACATGAAACACTTGAAAGAACATATATACATTAAAAACTTTGAGGGAACAGCCACACATACTATATTTTTAGGAAACAGCTATACATAAAACACTTGGAGGGAGTAGCTATTATAATACATCAAACATTAATTCATTTCAAAGTTTTAACAAAATTATACATCCATGCCCACAGTAATTTTGTTCAAGTCTTTAAAATTCTTTGTTCACCAATACATAAGTATCTTGGCCATATGTTATGACTATTTATTGTTTTTAACTTTAGAAAGTACATCAGGAAAATGATTTGCAATCAAGGAAACTGTTAATGGAAGAAATCCTTCAGGAACTTATAATTTTATCAGCTTTATTCCTCAACACGTTTCTAAGATGCGATCATGAATTTTAAAGCTACTCAATACATAAAATTTATGACTGTTCATTATCTCTTGGGATATAAGGATCAAAGAAAAATCCTTTTTCCTCCTCCGACCAGCTTAGAATATCCTACAAATCTGGTAGGATTAATTACGGCAATGACAACCAATCAAGTTTGTTCTGACCTTCTCGGATATCTATGGAAGTATTGAGACATGTAAGAAATCTAATCAATCCATTCTCTCCACACATTATTACTGATTTGCCATCTACTAACATCCTAAACCAATTTGTTTTAACAACATCGTCTTCACTTTAATCTTACAAACTTACATTCTCATATTAAAAATCGGCAAAGCAAACAAGATCATTGGAACTCTTATTAGCAAACGTCATATTATATATGACAGCCGAGCACCAAGGTGTACATATTAGATTGCTTTCAAGTCGTCAGATTTTCTAACTTGCCTAAAGGAATCACTTGTTTTTACTTTGATAAAATGAGCCAATATTTGTACAATCTGACTAATTACAGCATTGAAACAGTTTATTGCTAGCCTCAAGTTTTAATCACAGTATATATATTATGACAACAGCCTGAGTCAGCCAACATCATAATGTGTGATTAAAGAAAATTTCACACTGCTTTTGTATTAAAATTTAAATTTCCAATTTAACTAGAATTGTACAAGACAAAAAGAAATGACAAAGTCAGCTGGAGGTCCTTAATTATCTCAACAGAAATTGATATACATACTGTTATCAAATTTACTTTTTCCTTCAATGAGAGACATTTTTATGAAAGGACAAAATACTCATCTATCCACTAATAAGAGCAATACAATTGAAAGGTATAAAAATCTAATATACTATCAAGAAGTGTTGTAACAAAATAATCCATCACTCTCTACAGACAAAGGAAATACAATTATATATTCCTATCTTAGTTAATTTGGTTAGCTTGTGATACAAATAACATCAAATTGATGAATTTACTATCCCACCAGCTGCAGAAACAAACTTAGTTATCCAATTAATTGAATTATAAAGAAACTTTTACAAATGTCTCCAGAATGTCACTGAAACTAACTAGCTATTTCTATTTCAGTTCTTTAACCACATGCCTTTCTCATTGTCCTATCAACCCTATTGTTGAAAACTTGTACTTTCTTTTCTAACAAAAATAGATATCAATCATGTCTTTGTCCCTTAAACTATCAAAAATGGGTGTAAAGTTATATTTTATATGAAAAACCAGATGCACCGCAGGGCGCAGCTTTATACGACCGCAGAGGTTGAAACCTGAACGAATGGGGCAGGTATGGACACAACATTCAAGCTAGATTCAGCTCTAAATTTGGATTGTGATTAAATAGTTGACACAGCATAGGTTTCGTACACAGAATGAATGTGGTCTAATAAACTTAAAATATTTTTTTTGCCTTTGAGCAATTCACTATGCTGTTGAATATAAAGCTTCTCAAAAAAATGTTTGAAGAAATTTTCTCTTTATTTATGAAATCTGAAATGAGAAAAATTTGTTATCACTGAATGGTATTGTCCATTTGACTTTTATATATTTGCAGAAAAAAATTCTTAAAAATTCATTTTTATAAATTAATAATTTTTTCCTTGATGTATGTTAATATATGGTATATATACGAACTCTGACTATTAATTTCATAATTTTTGGTCAATAATTAAAAAAGTATGCCATTAGGTCCCTATGTTAATTTTATTTCTTGAAGTGTTGATTACCTGATGGAGTAAGTATAAGTAGTGTAACGGCCTTCCAGACCACAACAAAAACAACATACATGTGCTTTTAATGTTTGTTTATTTGTTCCATGTGACTATACCAAAATGATCATCACTTTATAGTTTTGATTATTGATTTTATATCATTATATTTATATAAGTTAGCTTACTATACACAAGCTTTTCATGCTTTTAGCATGGTGAGTTGTTTAACAATACATTTACAAAGACGCACTGGATACTTAAAAAACAGATTTAAGTTAATATACATTCAGTTATTTATTAATGTGCAAAATGCACATCTTGGAAGCAAACAATTTAGGGGGAAAAAAAATGTTTTTATAGTTGGTAAATTCTGTCATAACTCATGTCCACTAACATAACATATATGAAGGTAAAAATATAAAACAATATTAATTTTCATATCCTTTCCCTATACAGTACTATTTTACTACATGTAGTTTATACTATATCTAATATTTTTTAAAACAGAAAATGGAAATTGCAGTTTCTTATCATAGATAGAACAATTATTGCAATCACATGACATGAAATCTAAGTTTGGTTGATGGTCAGTAGAGGTCATCTTAACATTCAAATATGCAAAGTCACATGGTACAAATAAACAAACATTAAAAGCACATGTATGTTGTTTTTGTTTCGGTTGGAAGGCCGTTACACTACTTATACTTACTCCATCAGGTAATCAACACTTCAAAAAATAAAATTAACATAGAGACCTAATGGGAAACTTTTTTGATTATCGACCCAAATTTATGAAATTAATAGTCAGAGTTCGTACATATCATATATTAACATACATCAAGGAAAAAAATATTAATTTATAAAAATGAATTTTTAAGAATTTTTTTCTGCAAATATATAGAAGTCAAATGGACAATAAAGATTGTTTTAATTTATCAGTTGGTAGTAAAAGTGAATATACATTGTATATTGTATAAAACAATGATTTAAGTTGATTCAACTACTATTCTGGACAAAGAAAGATAACTCCAATCAATTGAAAATTTCTTGCTATTGCGCAATACTGTGCAATTGAAAATATTTGCTATTGCACAATACTGTGCAATTGAAAATATTTGCTATTGCACAATACTGTGCAATTGAAGATTTCTTGCTATTGCGCAATACTGTGCAATTGAAAATTTCTTGCTATTGCACAATACTGTGCAATTGAAGATTTCTTGCTATTGCTGAATACTGTGCAATTGAAAATTTCTTGCTATTGCACAATACTTAATATAATAATTTTGGATCCTGATTAGAACCAACTTGAAAACTGGGCCCATAATCAAAAATCTAAGTACATTTTTAGATTTAGCATATCAAAGAACCCAAAGGATTCAATTTTTGTTAAAGTCAAACTAAGTTTAATTTTGGACCCTTTGGACCTGAATATAGACCAATTTGAAAACGGGATCAAAAATTAAGAATCTACATACACAGTTAGATTCGGCATATCAAAGAACCCCAATTATTCAATTTTTTATGAAATCAAACGAAGTTCAATTTTGGACCCTTTGGGCCCCTTATTCCTAAACTGTTGGGACCAAAACTCCCAAAATCAAACCCAATCTTCCTGTAGGGGTCATAAACCTGGTGTTTAAATTTCATAGATTTCTATTTACTAATACTAAAGTTATGGTGCGAAAACCAAGAATAATGCTTACTTGGGCCCCTTTTTGGCCCCCAATTCCTAAACTGTTCAGACCTCAACTCCCAAAATCATCCCAACCTTCCTTTTGTGGTCATAAACCTTGTGTTTAAATTTCATTGATTTCTATTTACTTATACTAAAGTTATTGTGCGAAAAACAAGAATAATGCTTATTTGGGCTCTTTTTTGGCCCCTAATTCCTAAACTGTTTGAACTAAAACTCGTAAAATCAATCCTAACCTTCCTTTCGTGGTCATAAACCTTGTGTCAAAATTTCATAGATTTCTATTCACTTAAACTTAAGTTATAGTGCGAAAACCAAGAAAATGCTTATTTGGGCCCTTTTTGGCCCCTAATTCCTAAAATGTTGGGACCAAAACTCCCAAAATCAATCCCAACCTTCCTTTTGTGGTCATAAACCTTGTGTTAAATTTCATAGATTTCTATCCACTTTTACTAAAGTTAGAGTGCGAAAACTAAAAGTATTCGGACGACGACGCCAACGTGATACCAATATATGACCAAAAAATTTTCAATTTTTGCGATCGTATAAAAAGTGTTGATCTGTTGCCATTGTATGGAGTACATATTTAAGACATCAACCCACCAGTAGTAAAATCAAACTACGTCTAGACTCTAGAGGTTATCTATAGACAAGTAACTTTAAAGGGGCACTAGCTACAAGATATATAAAAAATCTAAAGTATGATGTTTTTTTTGCTCAATCATTAATGAAAGTGAAATAGTTAAATAATAATTCACTGTTAGCAGCTGAAATGGTTCAATTTGACAAATTAAGGTAATAAAAATTGATAATGAATTATTCACTTGCAAGTGAATAACTTGACCTCATTAAACCTGTATTCATGTGAACTCCAATTTAACCTCATAGAAAAAGATAGAATAACGCATGCATAGTCCGTGTACGGTTATTTAAAGGAAAAGAATGTCAACAATGAAAGTGAAACAAAGGTAAATAATTTAATTGACTGATTCGATCCACAAAAAATCATTCTTATTTAGGAATCAAAGCGCGAAAGCGCTGTAAAGGCAGTTAATTACAGGTTGTGTGTATTTCTAGTCCAGTTATATCATTATCTTCCATAGAACAGAGGTGGTTTGTAGAATTTAAGATTTAGAGTTCTTTTGTACCTAGTTCACCTATATCTATAGTCTACTGTTTACAGTATATTTTCTGTGCCTCGCCATGAAATGCATTTTTAGCCATGGCCTTGTCAGTTTGCTTTAAATTTATGAGTTTGACTGTCCCTTTGGTGTCTTTCGTCCCTCTTCTTTAGACATATAAGAACTTTTCCTTTTCAATATTAATAGACTATTTTTAATTATTGATTGTATACGCATATTCTATGACCCCCATAAAAAATAGTTCACAAAGATTGACTAGTCTCTGTACTGTGTGTATAGCAAGAACATCAAGTAACATAATGGTAAATGTACATAGTAACACATCAACTTTTTTGATGACCATACCTGCCAACTGTCAGTATTTGCAGAGTATTTCCCCCATCGAGCTCAAGGCTCCCAAATGGAAATTTTGTAAGAGCAATTTTGTCGACTATTTTAAAGAAAACAATTAATTCAACAATGGCAATGAGCTTGTTTATGCACGAAGAAGCCAAAAACCACATTAGAATATATTTGAAGGGAATCCATGACAAATCGCCCCACTTTTTCACTAACTCGCCCCACTTTAAAAAAAAAAACTGCCCCAACCTGGATAACCAAATCGCCCCACTTGTGAAATGTGTTATATCCCTTAATATTACTCCTGCCAACTTGCCCCACCTAATAGAAAACGATATCTAGATAAATATATTATTAACCAGGAAGAATTTACTAATGCCAACTCGCCCCACTCATGTAAAAAGATGTTATCCCGTTGTATATAAGTTAAATTCCGTTAATATTACTCCTGCTAACTGGTCCCACCTAATGGAAATCAGTGAAATCTAGATAAATATATTATTAACCAGGATGAATTTAGTAATGCCAACTCTCCCCACTTCTGGAAAAAGATGTTATCCCGTTGAATACAAGTTAAATTCCTTATATTGCATTATGATACAATTAACAGGTTTCTTTTCAATTGTTACTAGAACACACCCGCGAAATCGCGGGCATTCAGAGCGTAGTTTAAAGTATGTAAAGTGTTCAGTGTTCTCCCCAGGCCGTTTTAGCGTCGCGGTACCGCGACGCTATATTTTTTCACCGTGATGCTATAATAATTCCCGCGACGCTATAATTATTTTGAAGATGCTATATTACTTGTCCTCAATTTTGAACTTTCATCTATTATCGATTGTGATCATAAAAATTATATCACCTTTAATTGTAATCCCTTTAAGTCGGACACTAAAGACAATTAAGAGATTAAATAGCCAGGTGTTAATTGCCCTCAGGGTGATAACTGTTTGGATGCGAATATCCCAAGCTGACACTTGTGACATGACTAATACCACGTGTCTGCAATCACCAATTTCGACATAGAAAAATGCAATCACAAAAACAATTCGAAATCTATGTATTGTATTGCGAAATTTCAAAAACGATTGTTTTTTAAAAGGTCGTTTATTTGTGCAACTCTCCAAAAAAATACTTTCTTTCTCTTCCGGTAATACGAGAGCGAGAATTTTGGTTTTGAGCTAAAATAAGTTTTATACTTCTTTAAAAAGTTATCATAATTGGCTTAAGTTTATGTTTAATTCATTTAATGCATTAAAAGCGTCTTATTCATTCACAATCTCTTGTCAAACAATGTTTATTCTCGGACTCATTTTCGTTAATTTTTCTGCGGCCGCCATTGCACATTTTTGTGTAATCTACGGATCGAAACCGGACCAGATATGACAAAAATCCGCATTTTCACGATAATGACAACAGACGGACGGTAGACAGAAAAAATAAACCAATAGAGAAAACTACGTATTAATAAACTATTTGTTAGATAACTTTGTTAAAAGTACGTATCATTTTGATGTAAAGATAAGAAACAACAGGGACTAATTCATTCAGTGCCATGAAACAATGAAATTCATAACATGATAAAAAAAGTTTTTAAATTGATATTTTTTTGGTACTTTTGCTACTTTATCTTTACTTAATATAATATAAAAAAAAAGTTAATTTTGTGTACTAGATATTTAGTTTTGTATATATACAGGTTGCACTATAATGAACCATTCATTCATTTGACTTATTGTTGGGTAACTGAAAGCACATATTTATTTTTATTTGGCACAAGAGGAAAAAAATAATTCTGTAACTATAAATGAATAAAGAAAACATAAACTGAAACAACTGTTTTTGTTGTTATAGTTTAATTGTATTAATGAATTGAACAATATAAACTAAAACATATAAAGGAAATAGAGCATCAACGCGACGCGACAAATGAAATTAAAAAATAAAATAGTTATTTTTTTTACGCAAAATGTGATGCTATCCAAAATTTCTGGGGAGAACACTGGTGTTGTTGGAAGAATTTTGTGAAATATTGAATGACTGGAGAATTTCAGTAAAATTATTATAAATCATAGGTTATTGGGGACAGGAATTTTTTTTTTTTAATCCCTCCTCCTTTATTTCCAAAATTCCCAATGTGTGGTTTTCTATCAATTTCAATATGAATATACATTTAGTATGTTATGAACATTTAAGTAAGGAGCCTGTACTTCAGTGGTTGTCGTTTGTTTATGCGTTACATATTTGTTTTTCGTTCATTTTTTGTACATAAATAAGGCCGCTAGTTTTCTCGTTTAAATTGTTTTACATTTTCATTTCGGTGCCTATTAAAGCTGAGTATGCGGTATGGTCTTTGCTCGTTGTTGAAGGCCGTACGATGACCTGTAGTTCTTAATTTCTGTGTCATTTAAATTTGGTCTCTTGTGGAGAGTTGTCAACATGGCAATCATACCACATCTTCTTTTTTTTGTAATCAATGAACTTTGTAAAAGATTTATTGACTGGAGAATTTCAGAAAAGGTATCAAAAGTGCACGAATAATTTTAGCGATTATCTGTATATTATGAACATTCACTATATAAATAAAGTGTATTTACTTTCAATTCTAAGTTTTTTAATCGATCCATGGTGATCATTGATATAGTATACAGACCCTCTCTATTTAATAAACTCTGTGACCACCGTGGATAGTAAACTTGAAAATGATAGCAGATAGAATTCTGAAAATACACTTAATTCGTAGTATATGTATGTTCAAAGTATACAGAAAAACGCAAACCGGAAGTATAATCTGACTTAAAATTTTGTCCAATGACGGGACAATATCCGGATGCCCTTTTTCTCGATTTTTTCCCAAAATAACTCAATCTGAATAATCATATGAATGGATGACAAATGCGACTATGCACTGTACCTATAGGACACAGAGGCGTGTTGATTAATTTATTGTGGAAAGAAGAGAAGCGACACCCAAAATGAGGTCTTCTCGTTTAATAGTATAGATGCAAATAACTAAGCTTCAAAACTTAGTTATTCTTCAACAATACATTTTTTTTTTTAGAATTATAATTTCAGTGTATCAATAATAGTAATTAAATAAATTTTCGGTTTGTTTATATTCTGTGTAGATTAGTTTTCATTAAAGTGGTGCGAGTTTTTATTTTTAATTATATATATATATATATTAATCTAAATATTACCGTTTTTTTTATAAGTAGGGCGGGTTGGCAGGAGTAATATTTAACATGATTTAACCAATTTCACATGTGGGGCGATTTGATAAATCAGTTTGTGGCGGTTTTTTTAAAAGTAGGCGATTAGCCAGTGGGGCAAATTGAAGGTTTTGTATGACTATATGAACCATCTTTCACGTAAAACCCCCATGTCCATTTTGAAAAGTTGGCAGATATGTTTCTACCTCCAGGCAAAATCTACCGGTATGAATGAAAAAGAAGTTTTCAATTAAGGCTCTGTGGCCATAACAGCTGTCTCATTAGCATTTTAACCACTTCCCATATTTGCAATTAAAACAATAGAAGAAAATTATTCAGCGCAAAAACAAAACTTACTTGTAAATATGAAATTCTCTTTACGGTATGAGTTTTTCTCATTGTTTGAGATTGTACAGTAGCACCTGTAACTGCTTATACCTATTTCTTATTCACTTTTGCTTGATAAACTCACTAAATTTCATGTATATACATTGTACCACATCTCCTTATTTTTATATGCATTCCAATAACATGAACAATTGTAATTCAATTCTATATACCAAAGCAAAATGAACTGCACCACTTTCATTCACTAGTATGCATCTTTTGGCAAAATACAAGTTCTTAAATGACACAAGATATATTTATTGATAAAAAAATAAAATTTAGTATACAACTCTTTAACAGGTATAAAATAAAAGCACAGCTGTGTCATAACTTGTGAAATCTGTGCTGAAAACATAGACATTGATGGTATTTGAGTAATTCCATATGTGAAGCTCAACATTAGCTCGTCAGTTGGTGGCGGACAGTTATAGTTCCTTCCTGCAGGCTAGGATGAATGACTTTTCAGGAAAACCAATTTCACAAATCAAAACTTTCCTCTAGATTTCTCCTACAATATTCATCCAGTTTAGTTCTTTTGGTTTAATTGGACACCGTCCTGATTTTTAATTTTGCAAACCATTCAGTCTCTTGCTTGCAAATGGTGCATGAAAATAGGATGGGTATGGCAGTAGACAAGTCTCTTTAAAGTGGGTTTGTGCCCTGAAAAAAAGTTTTATAACTTAAGTTTTTTTGAAACTTGTGCAACACACATACCTAAATAACTATAACATAGAAGAGAGCATCATTCGTGTCAATGTTTTGTTCCTGTTTACATTGTCATTGATATTTTTTCAGAAAGCCTGAGGCATAGCTCATGAATTCCTGTCATTACATCCTAAATTAACATAATTACTGCTAGAATAATTATCAGTATGATATACGTACACTATCATTGTACAGCCCAAGTCTTCAGTATATATAATTGTTGCATTCATTCACTCCTGTGTTCAGTCGTTCAAAAATATTTAAACATCAACAAATGAACTTTAATAAGGACAAGAAAACACTAGAAAAGATACGTACATACAACCCGTGTTTAAGTGTATTTGAAAGAGAAATATATCTGGTTAAACGATGTATAAAGGAGGAAAAAATTGTAGATATTGCATTACGATGCTTTCTACCTAATAGCACGTGGATATGTTTACATATTTAGACTTGACCCAGTATGACCCGTACCTTGTAGGTCACCGCCGTCGTTTAAACACCAGACTACAGTCGTGTATAAGACAATAAAATGCTTAAGCCTGTACTATTTGTGTGAAGTAAATGTGTTTTTTCTGTACATTTAAATTGTTTTACCTGATAGCAAGGACGTATATCTATCCGTTTCCTTCTCAATTCACTTTGTCAATTTCTTAGAGCTTCTTCAAAACATACGTATTACTGCGCCCGGAAGTGAAAAAAATATTAGAAATCCTCGTAAAATAATGCTATTTTCAATTTTGTGGAATCCATTTTGTTATATTTATTATATAAAGATAAAAAAAGTTACGATTAATTATGAATTTGCATATCATTATACGGAACGTTTATGGACTATTTTTCCATAGCTGTAAGTCGGTCATTTTGGCGGGAAATCATGTACACATACACACGTAGATTGGCTGGTACCTGATCGTAATGTTACACATCAGATATATCAAATAGCTAATACCCGGAACGTAGTACCGGGAACCAGGATAATACGTAGACAACATACATAACTAATACCGAAATTGAAAACGCTTTACGGTTTCTCGTTTATAAACCGAATTCCGCTTTGAATTATAGAAGATGCAATATTAATCATGTTCAGTCGACTTTTCATTGTTATATCAACGTCTGAACTAATTAAAAAATCTTTAGATGTCAGATAACACTCGAAATTGACCCGACCTCTTTCCACACGGAATACAAATAATGATAGTTTGTAGTCAGGTTGACTGCTTATAATGCAAAATACACATTAATAACAAGTTCTATAAAACGAACAATACACACTGATCGTTTCTTTAGTCCCCAATGTAAATGAAAGAAACAAAAACCATATCATACCATAAAAAGAAGAGGAGAAATTCGAACATTTCCGGATCTATTTCTGGCCAAAAGACCTCCTGCATAGATTGCGTATGAAAAGATGAACCTCATGACTTGAAAGTCAGGCCTTAAAGCACTGCCTTTAAAAAACGACGATAAACATAAATTTTTAATCTATAATACAAAATTAAGTAGACCTATAAAAATCCAACTGCACGAGTTGCTTAATCGTCTATTTATATCTATGTTTATGTTTACATCGCTTATATGGTCAGAGAAGGTCAACTTGAAATTTAATTATATGGTGTCATTGCTAAAATTCACACGAAACGAAGCTAAATCTTATCCAGACCATGGCCTGTAAATTGTTTATTTTATACTTTTGATAGTTTTGAAAAATGTTTTACATTGTTATAAATAAAATATGAGAATTTGAGTCAAATTGGTGAGCATGAATTTGACAGCTAGTGCCCCTTTAATATCACCTTTATTTTACCAACCCAAGTAGGATACCAACCCACCAATAGTAAAATCAAACTACGTCTAGAGGTTATCTATAGACAAGTAACTTTAATATCACCTTTATTTTACCAACCCAAGTAGGATACCAACCCACCAATAGTAAAATCAAACTACGTCTAGAGGTTATCTATAGACAAGTAACTTTAATATCACCTTTATTTTACCAACCCAAGTAGGATAACTTTTATAAATAACAAAATGGAATCTAGATTCTGAAAACGAGGGGGGGGGGGAGATTTTCCTTAACAGTTGTCTATAGAGTGTACTTACAGAAATGTCTCCCCGAAAATGTAATGTGCAATGTCTGACTCTCTATTTTATTCTTTTATTCTTCAAAGTTTAACAAAATTGAGAATGGAAACGGGGAATGTCTCATTAGACAACAACCTGACCAAAGAGCAGATTAAACAGCAGAAGGCCATCAATGGGTCTTCAATACATCAACAAAATTCTGCTTCAGCTGACCCCTAAACAAAAATATGTACTAGTTCAGTGATAATGGACGTCTTCAAGACTCACAAGACCATGCAATACATTTGTAATAGAAGGAAAGATAATAATACAAAACATGAATTCAAACCAGTCAAAAATATATTTCCCAGATATTAACGTTTATTTTTATTATTGGAGGAAAAACCCATATTCATATCCTTATAAATTTACATATCCTAAATAAAAATAACCTTGTAAACAAAAATAGATGGACAACTGAAATATGATAATTAAGTCAAAGGAATTTGACATATTTACATATACTACATAAAAAAGTTACTGAACATATTAACAAAAGTTATTGAGAAACAGGCCAAACCAAAATATCAATTTAAGAATAAAAACAAGAATGTGTCCATTTAGCACACGGATGCCCCACTCACACTATCATTTTCTATGTTTAGTGGACCGTGAAATTGGGGTAAAAACTCTAATTTGGCATTCAAATTAGGAAGATCATATCATAGGGAACATGTATACTAGGTTTCAGGTTGATTGGACTTCAACTTCATCAAAAAATACCTTGACCAAAAACTTTAACCTGAAGCGGGACGAACGGACAGACGGACGAACGGTACAACAGACGGACGAACAAATGGACCCACAGACCAGAAAACATAATGCCCCTCTACTATCGTAGGTGGGGCATAATAATAAGGTTATGTTCCTTGGACACGTAAATGGAGATTATACTCTTTAAAAGTAGTTCACATTTCAAATTTGCATACCCATCAATAAAAAAAAATAGAGATTTGGTATGGTTGCCAATGAGACACATTTTAACTGGACACCAAAGGAGGAGGATATGGACAGTTATAGATCGCTGTATGGTAAACTTTAAATAGCCTGAAATGACAAAATGTGAAACAATTTATGATTTTTTATAGAAGAGAAACAAATGTTGATTCAAGGTATAAACAATTGTAACTGAATTAAAACTACATGTTATCTCCCTCAAAAAACTTCTTAATTTCACTTTTACAATATTATATGAAATAGATACACAAAAACTACTGACGAATACAAATTTTGCCACGGATTTTATTTAATTGTAATATCAGTTCAAGGGGAATAACTCTAAACCTTAACTCTTGTTCCTCACAGATTTACTGCACTCAGATATTTAAATCTAATGTTAAAAAAGTTTGCTAGTTTTTACTGCTTCATTCTATTTGGATTATTGTCTTATTGACATCCACAACATCGCCTTTTATTCAGGCATAAAATTCAAAAGATGTACTGGTACTGGATGAAGACATATTTGCTTGAATTTTGCATCAATCACCAAAATTAATCATAATGTTTATTGCACTCATGGTTGTGAAAAAATATATCTGTATGTAAAACTTTCCCAACTCAGTTGAGAAGATTTGTCTCATTGGCAATCATACCACATTTTCTTATCTATATAATTGCTTATATTTTATGTATTTCTATATTAATAGCTCTTGTGGTATCAAATCTTGATTTAAGTGCTCTCAGTGTACATTTTCTGTCTATTAATATATGATTACAAGCTGCTCTGATAACACTGAAACAGACATCTTTTAAAATATTGGGTACATTTCCATGGAAAAGGTTAACAATGACATAACGATCACTGTATCTGAAGATATATTATCATTAGACATACACATTAAGTAGTATATTTTATCAAGTAAATTTATTGCTTGAGCCAAAGTTTTACAACAAAAAGATTTAATAGTCAAGATGTTTTGTTTTTACTTTTTTGCCAATAGAGAAAACTCTTAGAAACACTGTAACAATAATGCAGACATAGGCCCTTTATAGCTTGCTGTTCGGTGTGAGCCAAGGCTCTGTGTTGAAGGTCGTACCTTGACCTACCTATAATAATAAAATAACGAGGTCCAATTTATCAGCCGTCATGGGGTAAAAACGACTAATCCAAAGAATTCAACTTTATATAAAGCTAATATAGGACAATGGTGTTGATATAAAGTTACACCACTCCAGACCCTTTTGTTTTCCACATAATTAATATTGCCAATAATTAACAAGTTCGAATCTGATACCGGTACCAATAGTATATTCACCTCTTACCTATTACTTTATCTGCTCTACGTTCCACATCTGACAGACGCACAACCAAACAGTGTATTTAGGATTTTGCTATATACATGGGTCAAAATCATGGGGTTGTAGTATTTAAATCAGTATGACTTTCTAAGATGACAATACGAATACTAAAAATCTGGACTTGAAATAAGGCGTATATGTAGTTTTCAATTTGATAGCCAGCATGACGTAAATTATTATATATTTATTATCATGCATAATGCAAGCACTACCAATCTATTTACTGATAAAATTAACTTCTTTATCTTAGAGGAGACATTACTTACATATTTTCTGGTAGCTGTAACACTTGAATTAAGAAACTAATCTCTGAATAAATAACTTGGAAATTGAGGTCTCCAGTTGAAAGACAATCCTGTCATTAGAAGAAGAGAAAAACATTTTTAAATTACTTATTTTTAGTGTTGTCAACGGTTAACCGGTTAATCGGTCGAACGACCGAATACCGAATACCAAAAACGCTAACCGGTTAACTGGACTTTTTTCAATTTCGATAGATTTGATATAAATTTGTGTTGAAAATCAAATCATTAAATAGTTGTTTTATTTAAAAATTGTTGTCGTGGTAATTAGTTTGACAGATCAATTGTCCAGTATATTGATTGCTATTGTTAATCCTAAAAACATAAAATTAATTAGAGTTCGGGGCAGGATCTTTAAGAAACATAGTTAGTAAACATGTTTTTTAAACAGTAACTTTAAATCAGTAATGAGATTTAATTTTACTAATTACTTCATTATTTCGTTTTCGATCTAATATTGTGTGAACCTACATTTAAATGTGCAACCTCCGTAGTTCAATGGTTAGTCTTACTTTAAATTAAAAAATTGTGAAATGCAAACCAATTTGAATGTACTCAATGTATACGTGAAAGTACGAGTAACATGCTTAAAGAAAAAAGCAAACACAGTGAAAAAACAGTCGTACAGCATGTGCAATGACCTATAGTTGTTAATTTCTGTGTCATTTTGGTCTCTTGTGAAGAATTGTCTCATTGGTAATCATACCACATCTTCTTTTTTATAATTAATCATTTCAAATTGAAACACACCCCATTATTTTCAGAGACAACAAGAGAAAAGGAAAGAATAATCGGTTTCAGACATATGACATATTCAATTCTACGAGAATAAGATTTTGTTTTTGGATTTTTTAATCTGAAGTTGGTACAAACGCTATAGTTGATACGGTGTATTTGATTATTAAAAGTCAAACTTCGCCAGGAATCCTCACAGACATGCTTTATAATGCTAAAGGAAAAACTTCAATTCTAAAAGCGTATTAATGACTTGTTGTCAAATTGACACTCATACCACATCTTATATTTATGTGTAGGGTTCTATTGATAAGGCTTTCAAACACCAACTTAAATTACCGGTTAACCGGTTAATCGGTCGAACGATTATCCGAGTAACCGGTTAGGCAAAAGTGTACGATTTGACAACACTACTTATTTTACAAATCAATGTTCTAATTTTTCTGCCAGCCTATACCAGAACTTGGCAAGGGCAAGCGTCTATGTTCTTCTATTTAAGGGAGTATGTTCAATGTATTGTAAATCACAAAATTTCATCATCTCTGCAGTACAAACAAGATCTTAAAATTTAATCAATTACAGTATGATGAACTACATTTACAAATTCTCAAGAAAACTTTTGGTTCAGAATTCTTTCATCATGGTTGTAGATCTTTTCTTTGAAGTACAATTTTTTGCCTATTTTAAACAAAAACTGTTTCTTTCAACACCAATATACTATTTAAAACTTGATGTTGAATTGGTATTTTTTCTAATTTATAATGGAACAAAATACTTTTTCTACAAAATGAGATTTATTGAATGACTATATAATAATAAAATCTCATTTGATGGTAGTCCAAGTAATTATTATGTCTTGAAAGGTTATTATACTTTTATGCTTTGACACCTTACATATAAACAAGAGGCTGTCACAACGACAGTAAACTGGATTTATTAACATTTATTTGTGTCCTGGCAATATCACAAGAACCATTACTGATGAATGGTGAAAGTGAATATTGTCAATATCAAATTTGACCTCCTTTTTGTCATCAGTATCAACATATTAAAATTTGAAAAGCTTAGATTGAATGGTTCATGAGTAAATGCAACAATGTGAATGGAAACGCCATTTTACGATCTTTCAAGAACAATAACTCCTGAAAGGTAAAAGTCAAAATTGTCATTATTGAACTTGACCTCCATTTTGTCATCAGTAACAACATATAACAAGAGGCTGTCACAACGACAGCAAACCGGATTTATTAATATTTATTTGTGTCCTGGCAATATCACAAGAACCATTACTGATGAATGGTGAAAGTGAAAATCGTCAATATCAAATTTGACCTCCATTTTGTCATCAGTATCAACATCTTCAAATTTAAAAAGCTTAGATTGAATGGTTCATGAGTAAATGCAACAACGTGAATTGAATCACAATCTTTCAAGAACCACAACTCCTGAACGGTAAAAGTCAAAATCGTCATTATTGAACTTGACCTCTAATTTGCCATCAGTTACAACATATATAAAAATTTCAAAAGCTTTGGTTGAATGGTTCATGAGAAAATGCACGGACACGACTGGAAACACCATTTTTCAATCTTTCAAGAACCATAACTCCTGAACGGTAAAAGTCAAAATCGTCATTATTGAAGTTGACCTCTATTTTGTCATCAGTAACAACAAATTAAAATTTGGGAAGCTTTGGTAAAGCAGTTCATGCGTAAATGCACGGACACGACTGGAAACACCATTTTTCAATCTTTCAAGAACCATAACTCCTGAACGGTAAAAGTCAAAATCGTCATTATTAAACTTGACCTCCATTTTGTCATCAGTAACAACATATTAAAATTTGGGAAGCTTAGGTAGAACAGTTCATGCGTAAATGCACGGACACGACTGGAAACTCCATTTTTCAATCTTTCAAGAACCAGAACTCCTGAACGGTAATAGTCAAAATCGCCATTATTGAACTTGACCTTCATTTAGTTGTCAGTAACAACATATTAAAATTTAACCAGATGCTCCGCAGGGCGTAGCTTTATACGACCGCAGAGGTTGAACCCTGAACGGTTGGGGCAAGTATGGACACAACATTCAAGCTGGATTCAGCTCTAAATTTGGATTGTGATTAAATAGTTGACACAGCATAGGTTTCTGACACAGAATGAATGTGTTCTAATGAACTTAAAATTTTTGTTTTCTCTTAGAGCAATTCACTATGCTGTTGTATATTAATCCTCTCAAAAAAATGTTTGAAGAAATTTTCTTTTTTATTTATGAAATTTCAAATGAGAAAAATTGAACCCAATTTTTTTAATCACATCCCCCTTTCCCTTATTCCAAAACTAATCTCAATTAAAATTTCTAATGGAGTTTGCAACAATAACTACTCATTTAAATACATCATAAAATATTAAGATGTAAAAAAACTGCTTGTTTTCACTGAATGGTAAAGATTATTTTAATTTATCAGTTGGTAGTAAAAAGTGAATATACATTGTATATTGTATATAACAAAGATTTAAGTTGATTCTGGACAAAGAAAGATAACTCCAATTAAAAAAAAATCTTGCTATTGCACAATATTTTGCAATTAGATATTTCTTGCTTACTATTCTGGACAAAGAAAGATAACTCTAATTAAAAAAAAATTTGCTATTTCACAATATTGTGCAATTAGATATTTCTTGCCATTGCGCAATACTGTGCAATTGAAAAGACTTGCTATTGCACAATACTTAATATAATAATTTTAGATCCTGATTTGGACCAACTTGAAAACTGGGCCCATAATAAAAAATCTAAGTACATTTTTGGATTCAGCATATCAAAGAACCTCAAGATATCAATTTTTGTTAAAATCAGACTAAGTTTAATTTTGGACCCTTTGGACTTTAGTGTAGACCAATTTGAAAACAGGACCAAAAATGAAGAATCTACAACACAGTTAGATTTGGTATATCAAAAAACCCCATTTATTCAATTTTTGATGAAATCAAACAAAGTTTAATTTTGGACCCCGATTTGGACCAACTTGAAAACTGGGCCAATAATCAAGAATCTAAGTACATTTTTAGATTCAGCATATCAAAGAACCTAACTGATTCATTTTTAGTCAAAATCAAACTAAGTTTAATTTTGGACCCTTTGGACCTTAATGTAGACCAATTTGAAAACGGGACCAAAAGTTAAGAATCTACATACACAGTCATGACAGTTAGATTCGGCATATCAAAGAACCCCAATTATTCAATTTTGATGAAATCAAACAAAGTTTAATTTTGGACCCTTTGGGCCCCTTATTATGTTAGGACCAAAACTCCCAAAATCAATACCAACCTTCCTTTTATGGTCATAAACCTTGTGTTTAAATTTCATAGATTTCTATTTACTTATACTAACGTTATGGTCCGAAAACCAAGAAAAATGCTTATTTGGGTCCCTTTTTGGCCCCTAATTCCTAAACTGTTGGGACCTAAACTCCCAAAATCAATACCAACCTTCCTTTTGTAGTCATTAACATTGTGTTTAAATTTCATTGATTTCTATTTACTTAAAGTTATTGTGCGAAAACCAAGAAAAATGCTTATTTGGGCCCTTTTTTGGCCCCTAATTCCTAAACTGTTGAAACCAAAACTCCCAAAATCAATCCCAACCGTTCTTTTGTGGTCATAAACCTTGTGTCAAAATTTCATAGATTTCTATTAACTTAAACTAAAGTTATAGTGCGAAAACCAAGAAAATGCTTATTTGGGCCCTTTTTGGCCCCTAATTCCTAAAATGTTGGGACCAAAACTCCAAAAATCAATACCAACCTTCCTTTTGTGGTCATAAACCTTGTGTTAAAATTTCATAGATTTCCATTCACTTTTACTTAAGTTAGAGTGCGAAAACTAAAAGTATTCGGACGACGACGACGACGCAGACGACGACGACGCAGATGACGACGCCAACGTGATAGCAATATACGACGAAAAAATTTTCAAATTTTGCGGTCGTATAAAAAGCTTTGGTTGAACGGTTCATGAGTTAATGTACGGACAACATTTGATTGCCAAATGGAATTTTATTTTTACAAAATAAACTTCTAGATACTATGTTAGGATCATAAACAAGCTTCTGTCTAATTTTGGTAGAAATCCAGGATAGTATAAGAAAGTTATTAAAATTTCAAAAACTTTAACCAGAGTGAATATATGTGGCTGCCACCGACAGAATGTAGGATCGCTATGTCTCGCTGTTTCGACTAAAGTGGAAGGCTCGACAAAAATAAACTAAAAACAAATATGCAAGACATAAACAAACAACAACCACACTAGAATTACAGGCTCTTGACTTTGAACAGGCACATACATACAGAATGTGGCAGAGTTAAACATGTAAGGGGGATCCCAACCCTCCCCCTAATCTGGGACAGTGGTGTTTCAGCCTATTATACTTTTTTGATTTGCCGCCTTAGACTATAAATTTTTTGCTTTGACGCCTTGTAGCCCATACCTGCCAACCCTCCCGTTTTGAGCGCCAAATTATTCAACTTTAACATGTCACGCTTGAAAAATCTACCAATACCACATCACGCTAAGACCCCAACGAGACCCAGTCTTATAATTACATTAAAATCATTAAATGACAATCCTTTATTTGTGGCAATGACGAAAAGGTTAGTAAACAAAAAATCAAGTTAGGTACTTGTGTTATATATATATTGGTAAAAAAAGTGGGTATCCGGTCATTCCGGCCCCAAACCGATCCGGCCCCAAGTCAATCCGGCCAAAAGTCGATCCGGCCCAAGTCGATCCGGCCCACGTCGATCCGGCCCCATAATAAAATATGAATAGTTTATAATTAATTTGTTTATTCAACTATTGTCTGATGATTGTGAACTTGAGTGTCACTCATCGATTGATACAGTATATATATACAAGTAAACTACAGGTGCGTAGCTCCCTATACACTAACACGCAGTTGCGTGCACATCGATTCGGCATGCAAAAAATAAAAAAATGTCAAAATAAAAATTTATAAATTGAATGTTAAAAGAAACACCTATGTTGTCACTTTTTTAATTGATGAAATATCATTAAATAACGGCATTTGGTTTCAAAATAAAAGTTTTATTGGAAATTATGACAAAATCGGACAGTGACTTGTATCTATCAGGATTTGAATTTGTAATACTCAATCTATGACATGTAGATTTGGAGTACATTTTACAGTGTACGGTTCATCAGTTTGAATTAGATGTACCAATCGGCATTAGAATTATCAGAACCCTTCGATGTCGTTGTAAATATGCAGAGGCGATGTGGTCGACAGACTACCGGAGCCATCAACCTGCAACCACGCCAAAACAGTATTGGAAAGTCTCATTATTTGTTGCGTTCATAGACCATATGATGAGGGAACTGGCGAGTGGAGTCGCGTGTAGCATATCAGAAAATCGCTTCTTTGCGACGTATCTGTTTCGCGAGTGCTGCCATGGAGATCTAATCATAAACAATTAATATATATCTTTATTTTTATTCCTTATAAATATATTTTTTATTGGGGCCGGATCGACGTGGGGCCGGATCGACATGGGACGGATCGACTTGGGCCGGATCGACGTGGGGCCGGATCGACCCGAAAGCAAAAAAGTGTGGGACAAGTGTCACTGGTCATCAAGCTGTCAAGTTCTTGTGTTAGTACTTTAATAATCTGAGGTGCAGGTGAGTAAAAACAATATGACAGTTCATGAATTAGTTTGCAGAGTGACTTTGTCATCTTTATACTTTATATCCAATAGAATGCTTACATGTGGTGTTTTCTATTACTAAGAAATAGGTACTTTATAAACTGTTCTGGAAGTTCAATTATTTCTGCGGGAGAATAGAATGGTGTAGTGTTGAAACTATTTATACTAGGGTAACCTTATTTAGTTTAATAATATGTGATGAACTTTGTGACTATTGCCTTTGAATAATTATTTATCATCATCAATATTCACAAGTTTTTTAAACAAGACAAAAAACGAAATGAATGATGTAAATATTTATACAAATTTTTCAAATTAATTAGGAAAACACTTTAATGTAATATCCCTGATCACATGACTCTTAAAATGGCCGACAAAAACACTCTGAGCACACATTTTGAAAATGAAGAAACAGATGATATATTCGATGAGGATGTAGACGATGATCGTATTGTTTCGAAGGAATGGGAAAAGATACAGTCAGGACTATTGGAGGTTTCTTAATACACATATCTATACGTACAATAATATGAGGCAGGCATTACCACCACAGGCACTTGTTTCGGGGAAAACGTAAAAGGCTTCTGTCTGGCAAATTTGTTTACCTTTAAAAGACGAAAAAAATATTAAATCATAGGTTTTTAGAAAGATTATTCCATAATCTTTATAATCATACAAAAATATTATGCCAGACAGTTGTACTGAAGAAAATATAACAATTATAGGTAAACTCTTCCTGACAATTTCAGCCAATTTTTTCTTAAAATTTAGCGGCGTAGGCTACTGTCCTGGCAGATTTTTTTGGTGTTAATGACATAAAAGTTCATATAATTTTATATTTTCATAAAGCTTATATTTAAAACTTTCCAATGAACTAACATTTGTTTACCAGACATTTATTTTGAAGAAGATATTTAACTTTGTATTTGTATTTTGAAATAATTTCAACAAAATGGGTAACACGAATGACCGAATAACACTGTTATTATCCGAATAACACATGTAATGACCGAATAACTCTTCAAATATCAATATTAACACATTTGAGTGACTTTTAAACATATATTAATGAATAAAATTATAATAGAAGTGTATTTTATAACCTAAAAATGATTTACAAGTTGCAGGTAAGTTAATATTGAGTTATTTGGTCATTTCATGTGTTATTCGGATAATAACAGTGTTATTCGTAATCATTTTTATATTTTTTACAAATAATATAAGTAAATACCATGTTCTTTATTATACTATTCAAATTTTAACAATATGATGAGTAAAACAAAAGTTACAGATAAAAACGTATCGAAAATAACTGTCCTGGTTTTATCTGTCCTGTTAATAGACCTTCCCCTTGTTTCTATCCATTGGAAGAACCACTATCAACGTATATTTAATACGTTGATAGTGGTTCTTCCAATGGATAGAAACAAGTGCCTGTGATTACCACAGACACTTGTTTCTATCCATTGGAAGGTCGACAATTTGGGACTTGGTCCCCATATAAAAGAAGATGAGTGTGAGAAGTTGTCATAATAAATTTCTTCTTCTTCTTTAGGTTTCCAGTAGTCCTTCAATGATCTGAAGATTATTTACTGTTTGCGCAGCATGGCCTATATATATATGTTCCAGACCATATGAGTATTTGGACCGTATACGTATACTCGTACGGTCCGACCATACGCGTACGGTCGGACCGTATGAGTATACGCGTATGGTCCAGTACGAGCTGACCATACATGTTATTAGATCATATGGGTTAAATTTCAAAAAATTAACATTAATCACAATCTTTATTTTCAGATTGACTAATTTAATATTATTACAATTACACGGATAAAATGAACAAATGAACAATTGAAATAAAATATTTGTTTAATTGTATATCTTAATCCTAATTTTGGTACTCTCAACCAATGTTACACTTGCTACCACAAGTAACGTACTAATATTTTTTACATTTACATTTTTGCAGTTCTGTATGTTCCTTAGCAAAAATGTTTTTTGGTAAAGTTGCTAAATATTCTAAAACAATTGTCCTCCCACATTATATTTACTTCCGATATTTTCAATTTTAGTGATCATAATTCAATTATTTTACTGAGTGAACGACATGTTTTAAAATACAAGAGATTAACAGATTCAATTAGCGTGAATTTTTTAAATCATTAAAATATATAGTTGTTTTTTTTCAATTATAAAATTAAACTTTTTTATATCTATTTGAGAGTTAAGTTATATTGATCAGTTATATGGATCTAATTAACTTTGACAACTTCTTAATATTAGTCAGACCGTACGCGTACGGTCCGACCGTATGAGTATTTTGAAAAAGTACGCGTACGGTCTACGGCCCAAATACTCATACGGTCTGGAACATATATATATACAAAAACAAAAATAATTTGCCACATTGTTGCACATTATCGCTATTTGTCGGCATTTACCTGTTTACTGGACATCACACAGGTTCCCTTAGAATTTTAAGGTCATATATAATACAAAAAATCTGACGCATCAATGGAAAAGTGATTGTTGTATGACGTCAATAGTTCAAGTGGGACAGATTGTGTCAGGAATAGCGATAAGGTGTATGTGTAACAATTTATTTTTCCTCTGTGATAATTTGTCACAGTAATTTTTTTTCCAGACATAGTATTTCACAAGTAGATTTTTTCCAGAGGAGTGAAAATCCATCTGTGTTATCATTTATATAAAAAGATGACTTAAAATATTTCGAGGGTAAATACTATCCAGCTGTTGAAATTGCTATGTTCCAATATATCGTTATGCTATGATTCATCTGATATTCATATAATCAACAACTACATCTTTGTCCCCAGACAAAACTATTTAAATAGTCAAAAATATCATCATACTCAAATTCTTCCATTACTGTTTACAGCAGTAATGCAAGTATATTTCTACCTTTACTTTTTATATTTGTACTGAGGTCTGAAAACAACTCACTTTTACCTGTATTTCACTTACCTTATTTTATAAATATTAAATTAATCCTGATATTATTTCACATATGATCTTTGAAATGACTTTTGGTTTTTCTTTCATCATGTTCATATGTTTCATGATAATTGTCTTTTTAAAAGAATGATATTAACTTGAATACAAAATGTATTTTAGGATATTATTTTCAATGATAATCTGTGAAATTATTTCCCATTCTGATACATTTTTTTCACCAATTTAACTTTAATTCAAATACACTATTATTAGGTCTTTCCACCTTTCTGTGGAAAGACCTATTGATTTCGTTCTGACTATTATTTTTTTTCTTGCGTACATAAGTATTGTTGTTTCACAAGATGTCGCTTAGATATTTGGAATACAATATCTTTAAGTTCATGCGCTTTAAAAACTGACAACCGCGTAACCAAATACTTTACGTTGTAAGAGTTACCTCCTCAAACACTGTTTTTCTTGTGGCTACTTCTCCTCCGTAACCTTAAAAGATTACAACAAATTTGTTTTACCAATTTGCTCATTACGTTTTCAGGATTAGGATTTTAATTTAAACGAAGCTATCGTCGAAAAAATATACGTAGTATTTTTGGGGTTTTCATGCCACTGAAATGGAAAAATCAACAAATTGACTAATTATAGCTTCAAACTTTACAGCTCTCATGATGCGTACATGCAATTTATCTCTGTAAATCATCCAATACCTAAAATTACGCATCTACCCCCCACCCCTTTTGTTTTTTAGGAATCTCATTTCTATTTTATTATAAAATACTAATCCATCTTTTTATGAATAAATTTCTTTCTGAAATACAAATCTATTCTTGCACAATAAAATATCTTCTCCAAACCATGTACATGTATTTCTGAACATTAATCGATAAACATTTTGTTAAAGTACTATAACACCAGCATTAATATTATTTTTGTGTGCATGCAATGAATGAGTCGGCCAGTGGTCAGCGGTCAGCGATTGGACAATAGTTTACCTGTAAAATAAATCGCGAAAAATATTTTCCGTTAGGCAGCAACAATTATGGACAAGTCGAAAACATTTTTTTTTCTTTCAATTTTAGCATTACATATAGTGGCAGCTGAGGGTAAAACAAACATTTTTTTTTTCTCAGAATCAAAAACAAATTATTTTTTTCTCCAAAAACTGGAAACAAACTTTTTTTTCCAAAAAAAACCATAGCCCCCCCCCCCCCCCCCCCCAGAAAATCAAATGGTTGCTGCCTTAGCAGTATAAATCATGTGCAGTCCGCTTAACGTTCCAATCTGGATTGAGAAATTAAAATCAATGACGTAGAAATCAATCCAAAGTTCGTAAAAAGTAGCAAAATCCTAGAATCAAACTTCTAAACATGTATTGTAAAACAAATCTGTCTTCCTGTAGATACGTGTAGGAAAAAAGCATGCACGATCCGACATCAATGACCTGTAAATGAAAGAAAATTAAATCCGTTTGCACATTCTTTATACATAAGTGTGCTCAGGACGACGTCTCTCTCTGCAAAGGATTATAATAAACTATCATTTTTAGTATTATCAGCTTAGTGACGTCACAATCACTGCATCCCGTACTACCTAAAATGAAATAGGGGTTTTCCCCTTTTCGAAAAAAAAATTGAAATGTGCACGTACATTTTTAAAAAACCATGCAAGTCAAGTTCAATTTCCTTTAGATACAAAATTGAATACAATGAACACACAATAAGATCAATAAGACACACATTCTTTTAAACACGGACACTAGGCTCTCAATGCTGTTTTCACATGTTCCCAGAGGCTAGGTCTCAAGTGTTTAAACACGTACACTTGGCTCTCAATGCCGTTTTCACGTGTTCCTAGAGGCTAGGTCTCAAGTGTTTAAACACGTACACTTGGCTCTCAATGCCGTTTACACATGTTCCTAGAGGCTGGGTCTCAAATGTTTAAACACGGACACTAGGCTCTCAATGCCATTTTTCACGTATTCCTAGAGGCTAGGTCTCAAGTGTTTAAACACGGGCACTAGGCTCATAATGCCTATTTTTTACTTGTTCCTAGAGGCTGGGTCTCTAGTGTTTAAACACGGACACTTGGCTCTCAATGCTGTTTTTTACGTGTTCCTAGAGGCTAGGTCTCAAGTGTTTAAACACGGGAACTACGCTATCAATTCCTTTACAACGTGTTCCGTGAGGCTATAAATTTATCTTTCCGGCTATCAATCAATCAATCAATCAACTAATTAACCAACCAACCTACCCACCAATTAAACAATCAATTAATAAATCAATAAAAATCAATCAATCATGTTTCAGAGGGGAAAGATTATTAACAATTGATTAATATTTATTTCATAGTAGTGTAAAGATTGTGTTTTTGTTTTAAACTATTCAATAGTTTAACTACCCAGATAGAATTTCAAGGCAAAGGAAAAAATATCATAGGGAACTGTTTTCCTCCGGATAAAAAAATAACAACTACTGTGACATTTTTTCCACCTCATCAAATTTCATCCAGATATAATTTTGCTTTACATATGCCACAATGGAAAAGTTATTGTTGTATGACGCCAATAGTTCAAGATAGACTTTTTTAATACATCACAAAGAATTGTAACCTTTAAAATTGTTTTCGCGCACTAAAACTTATCAACACAAAACCTTTTAAACAAGTACAAACGGATAAATGGTGCAAATGTGTGGAGTGAAACAAAAATGGGAGCTAATGTGATTTCAACATAAAAATTGATAAATATTTTGATTGTCTTTATCAATTTGTGAGAAATTTACCTGTTTTTAATTATTATTAATTTTGTTGCAGGGAGGTTACAGAGAAGGATTAACGTCAGGGAAAGAATCACAACTTCAGAAGGGGTTCAATGAAGGGTTTTCAGATGGTGCTAAGACACTCTATAAACTGGCAAAACAGAGAGGAGAAATAAGGTGCATATTGAAGTTAAATCTATCACCGTTTTCATATGAACCTTTATGAAAGGCTTCAATTAGAGGACATATTAGTATACCTTCAAACAAATGAGGCAGTTGGAATATACAAAGATCAAAATTCAGTTATATAATCTATTATATAATGCTTGTTGAGTACCAAAATCAAATCAAACAAACAATTGTTTTATTTGCCAATCATGGCACCCAAAATTAGCAGAATAATCACAATATAGTTTTAAAACATATATAAAATTAATTAAAAATAGGTTAAACATTACATGATTAGTTTTGATTTAATTGATTAATATTTGATATCAAAGGAACTGAAATAATCATTTGTAATATATAATATGACCCACTGTTTATTTTTCTGCACCCTTTATTGAATACCAGTATATGTTTAAAAAAAGGAGGGATATTTACCTATAGGCAATAAAAAATCACAATATAGAATAATACACAGAATATTGGGCACAAATAAATTTTTATTTAAAATTAAAATAAAACAAAGCGATAAATGAACTTTCTGCAATGAAGAAACCGAAGATATTGAACACATATTTTGGACATGCCATAAAATAGTAGATCTCTGGATAAGACTCATGAACTGGATTTATAACCAAACACAGATAATTATTTCATTTAACATAGATATAATTTTATTCAGAAACTTATGAAAAACAGAAAATAATAAAATAAAAAATAAAATTATACTTTTATCAAAATTCTTCATCTATAGAACAAAACTGTGTGAAAATCAAGTAAATTGTTCAGGGCTGAAAAACTATCTAAAAGAAAATCTAATACTAGAAAAGAATATATTTTTTAAAACAAAGCCTCTTCACATAGCCAACCTCTACTGGGACCCTGGCTTCCATTACTAGAAAAATGTACATTTTTTTACATTTAAAAAACTTAGCATTACCCTATGTAATGTTACTGTGTATATTGTTTTAGCCTTCTCCACACCACCATATACATGTTTTATATAATATACATGTACTGTTATATGTTGTTTATTGTTTTTATACGACCGCAAAATTTGAAAAATTTTTCGTCGTATATTGCTATCACGTTGGCGTCGTCGTCTGCGTCGTCGTCGTCGTCCGAATACTTTTAGTTTTCGCACTCTAACTTTAGTAAAAGTGAATGGAAATCTATGAAATTTTAACACAAGGTTTATGACCACAAAAGGAAGGTTGGTATTGATTTTTGGAGCTTTGGTCCCAACATTTTAGGAATTAGGGGCCAAAAAGGGCCCAAATAAGCATTTTCTTGGTTTTCGCACTATAACTTTAGTTTAAGTTAATAGAAATCTATGAAATTTTGACACAAGGTTTATGACCACAAAAGAACGGTTGGGATTGATTTTGGGAGTTTTGGTTTCAACAGTTTAGGAATTAGGGGCCAAAAAAGGGCCCAAATAAGCATTATTCTTGGTTTTCGCACAATAACTTTAGTTTAAGTAAATAGAAATCAATGAAATTTAAACACAATGTTAATGACTACAAAAGGAAGGTTGGTATTGATTTTGGGAGTTTAGGTCCCAACAGTTTAGGAATTAGGGGCCAAAAAGGGACCCAAATAAGCATTTTTCTTGGTTTTCGGACCATAACGTTAGTATAAGTAAATAGAAATCTATGAAATTTAAACACAAGGTTTATGACCATAAAAGGAAGGTTGGTATTGATTTTGGGAGTTTTGGTCCCAACATAATAAGGGGCCCAAAGGGTCCAAAATTAAACTTTGTTTGATTTCATCAAAATTGAATAATTGGGGTTCTTTGATATGCCAAATCTAACTGTCATGACTGTGTATGTAGATTCTTAACTTTTGGTCCCGTTTTCAAATTGGTCTACATTAAGGTCCAAAGGGTCCAAAATTAAACTTAGTTTGATTTTGACAAAAAATGAATCAGTTAGGTTCTTTGATATGCTGAATCTAAAAATGTACTTAGATTCTTGATTATTGGCCCAGTTTTCAAGTTGGTCCAAATCGGGGTCCAAAATTAAACTTTGTTTGATTTCATCAAAAATTGAATAAATGGGGTTCTTTGATATATACCAAATCTAACTGTGTATGTAGATTCTTCATTTTTGGTCCTGTTTTCAAATTGGTCTACACTAAAGTCCAAAGGGTCCAAAATTAAACTTAGTCTGATTTTAACAAAAATTGAAATCTTGGGGTTCTTTGATATGCTGAATCCAAAAATGTACTTAGATTTTTTATTATGGGCCCAGTTTTCAAGTTGGTCCAAATCAGGATCTAAAATTATTATATTAAGTATTGTGCAATAGCAAGTCTTTTCAATTGCACAGTATTGCGCAATGGCAAGAAATATCTAATTGCACAATATTGTGAAATAGCAAATTTTTTTTTAATAAGACTTATCTTTCTTTGTCCAGAATAGTAAGCAAGAAATATCTAATTGCAAAATATTGTGCAATAGCAAGATTTTTTTTTAATTGGAGTTATCTTTCTTTGTCCAGAATCAACTTAAATCTTTGTTATATACAATATACAATGTATATTCACTTTTTACTACCAACTGATAAATTAAAATAATCTTTACCATTCAGTGATAACAAGCAGTTTTTTTTACATCTTAATATTTTATGATGTATTTAAATGAGTAGTTATTGTTGCAAACTCCATTAGAAATTTTAATTGAGATTAGTTTTGGAATAAGGGAAAGGGGGATGTGATTAAAAAAATTGGGTTCAATTTTTCTCATTTGAAATTTCATAAATAAAAAAGAAAATTTCTTCAAACATATTTTTGAGAGGATTAATATTCAACAGCATAGTGAATTGCTCTAAGAGAAAACAAAAATTTTAAGTTCATTAGAACACATTCATTCTGTGTCAGAAACCTATGCTGTGTCAACTATTTAATCAAAATCCAAATTTAGAGCTGAATCCAGCTTGAATGTTGTGTCCATACTTGCCCCAACCGTTCAGGGTTCAACCTCTGCGGTCGTATAAAGCTACGCCCTGCGGAGCATCTGGTTTGTTCTTGTTTTGTGCCAAAAATAGCGTATATTGTTTAATATCTGTTTTGTGTTTGTATGAATTATTTACAATGGAAAACCAACTTTGCCAAATTTATTTAATGTTGTATCCTAAGACAAAAACACTGCTGCTGATTTCCAAATTTCAAGTATTTTTTTTTATTTTTTTCTTATAGTTTTTGTTTTTTGTTTTTGTTTTGCAACTGTTTTTTTATTTCTTTATTATTTTTTCTTCTCTTCCCACATTCTCTCTTAAATAAAATTCTCTCTTTATTGATCAATATTGAAATAATGGATACACAAAATATATTGTATATATGTTATAATTTTGAATACTATCAATTACTAACAAATTTTCTAAATATACAATCTAATTGTGTTTAACAAGGCTGGGATAAGGTACCGGTACTTTTTGTGTCAAACTAACAAATGTAAAAAAAAAAAAAAAATATTTTTTTTTTTTAAATAAAAAAATAAAAGATCACAGTCACTGAAAAAAACATCAAAGCTAAAACAGATAACGCCATAAAAACAATTACAAAAAATAACACATACAACTTAAGACAAAGAAATGAACATTTTTAAACCACAAAAGAAAAAACAGAGGGTCACATGACATGTACATAGAAATTAACGCAGGTATTCTGGGAGGGTAATAAGATCCTTCTCTACTAGTAGGGACACACACTTTGATACTCCTGTTAACATTCTGTGTGAGAACTTTATATGACAATAATACTAATACAGATTGGTAAAGTTCTGTTGTCTTATATGAAATATCGTCTATAATATGAATGAAATATGCCACTGAACATAAAGCAAACTACAAGCAATCAATAGAATCCTAAGAAATTTGCAAACTTGTCAATTTCAGCTTCTTCCAGAGTGGCAACAACCCAACAATACAAATCACATCAAAACATTCAGTACTTGAATATTTGGATGTTATTTTTTTATTCGGAATATATATATAACCTTTTAAACAAAAGTTAGAAAGAATTATCATAGGTGTGTACACAGGTTTATCCTGTTAATGTTTAATCCTTGAGTTTGCTGGGTTAATTTTTGCTGTCATATAACATCTTATATTTTTAATTTTAAAGATTTTTATTTTTTATTTCAGTGCAAGACTATCTTGCCAGTACGAAAATGATCAAGGCATAAGTTCTGAAGTTGAAAAGGAACTTCAAAAACAGTTGAATCATATAACACAGTTGGAAAAAGACCTAATAAATGCATCAAAAAGTCGAAATATCAATGAGATGAAAATGCTAAAAAGTCAGAAAATATTTTGATTTACAATCATGAAGCATATACATGTATATGTGGACAATATGTCAAATGGGAAATTGTCCAGTAACAACAGTGTCTTGATGAAGCAAAACAATTCTGATTATGACCATATCTGCTGAATATGTACTTGTCTTTGATTTAAGATGATGTGGGAAATTGTCCAGTAACAACAGTGTCTCGATGAAGCAAAACAATTCTGATTATGACCATATCTGCTGAATATGTACTTGTCTTTGATTTAAGATGATGTTGGAAATTGTCCAGTAACAACAGTGTCTCGATGAAGCAAAACAATTCTGATTATGACCATTCTTTTATCTGCTGAATATGTACTTGTCTTTGATTTAAGATGATGTGGGAAATTGTCCAGTAACAACAGTGTCTCGATGAAGCAAAACAATTCTGATTATGACCATTCTTTTATCTGCTGAATATGTACTTGTCTTTGATTTAAGATGATGTGGGAAATTGTCCAGTAACAACAGTGTCTCGATGAAGCAAAACAATTCTGATTATGACCATATCTGCTGAATATGTACTTGTCTTTGATTTAAGATGATGTGGGAAATTGTCCAGTAACAACAGTGTCTCAATGAAGCAAAACAATTCTCATTATGACCATATCTGCTGAATATGTACTTGTCTTTGATTTAAGATGATGTGGGAAATTGTCCAGTAACAACAGTGTCTCGATGAAGCAAAACAATTGTGATTATGACCATATCTGCTGAATATGTACTTATCTTTGATTTAAGATGATGTGGGAAATTGTCCAGTAACAACAGTGTCTCGATGAAACAAAACAATTGTGATTATGACCATATCTGCTGAATATGTACTTGTGTTTGATTTAAGATGATGTGGGAAATTGTCCAGTAACAACAGTGTCTCGATGAAACAAAACAATTGTGATTATGACCATATCTGCTGAATATGTACTTATCTTTGATTTAAGATGATGTGGGAAATTGTCCAGTAACAACAGTGTCTCGATGAAACAAAACAATTGTGATTATGACCATATCTGCTGAATATGTACTTATCTTTGATTTAAGATGATGTGGGAAATTGTCCAGTAACAACAGTGTCTCGATGAAACAAAACAATTGTGATTATAACCATATCTGCTGAATATGTACTTGTCTTTGATTTAAGATGATGTGGGAAATTGTCCAGTAACAACAGTGTCTCGATGAAACAAAACAATTCTGATTATGACCATATCTGCTAAATATGTACTTGTCTTTGATTTAAGATGATGTGGGAAATTGTCCAGTAACAACAGTGTCTCGATGAAACAAAACAATTCTGATTATGACCATACTTTTGTCTGCTGAATATGTACTTGTCTTTGATTTAAGATGATGTGGGAAATTGTCCAGTAACAACAGTGTCTCTATGAAACAAAACAATTCTGATTATGACCATACTTTTATCTGCTGAATATGTACTTGTCTTTGATTTAAGATGATGTAGACAATAATGGTTTAAAAAAGCAGGGCTTCCAAAAAATATTTGAGCCAGCTGGACATTTTATTTCTGATCCCAATTTTAATCCCTTAAGACTTAGTCATCAAAGGCAATTATGGTAATCAGATGGCCATTCCAATGATTGACATTAGATTAATAAAAAACGATTTTAAACTTTTCTTCGATATGAATTTGATGTTAGGATTTAAACTGTTAAATTGGCAGTGCATCTTCAAAGCGTGCACATCAGTATGCACATATCTGCCTTAGACTCTTTATTTGTGCAAAATGACATTGTCAAAACCTTTACTATCCCATTTGGTCTTTAAAGTTTAAAACACAATAAATTACAGTGTTAATAATCGCAAAATCTTAAAAAAGGTTTGCATTAGAAGTTTATTCAGTAGCTGGAGTAAGACCAGGATTATTGTTTGATAACAGTACAACAGAAATATCTACACAAATGACTTAATGAAGAACAGTTTTGTCTACAATAAACATTTGTTACTGTCATAGTCTTATATGATTTATCTTAAGGAGGCTCGCGGGTATAAGATTTTCAGATTTTTCATCACAAATTTTATTTATTACCTTTAGTAGTTGTAACTTTATCATATGGTACAATAATCATTCCAAAAAATTCAATTCGTTTTGGCCCCAGGAGACTTTTAAAATGTTGATATCATTGAAAAAGCTCCAAATTATCTGCCTTTGGTGCAAAATGACATTTTTTTTGGCATTAAAATTGAAATATCTTTTTTAACTCACCGGTGACCTATATTTTTTATTGTTGTTTTCGATTAAGCTGTACATAAACTAAATAATTGTAAAATTTAAGCGATTTCTGTAATTTAGTTCTTTTTTTAATTTCGATATTACCGCTATTTCTCCTATTAGTTCAATAGAAAAAAAGGACATTTACAAAAATGTATGCTTTTTTCGAAGGCAGATTGTGAGCGTAAATGAACGGGGACCCCATTTTTTTATTTCATTTTTCTATTAAGTATAAGATAAAGCTAATTTATAGAAAAATATTGCGAAATCCTATATTAAATAAAAAAAATGATTTAGACCCGCGAGCCCCCTAAAAGCTTTGACATACATGCACTTTCAATTTCTTACAGCACCCTATTGAGCAAAGGGGGATTATAATGTTATTGCTGGGCTGCACAAAGTTAAAGCAGTAAAATGGTAGAAAATTGGATGGATAGTTGGCAGACAGGGACAATTAGATGCCTAGTTTAAGTAGTGATTTTTACTAGAATTATCTAGCCTTTATCTTTAAACCCCTAGAAGATTTACTTAAAAGTTTATTGTATCCAGAGAGGGGGTTCCGGGGGTTGGAACCCCCTTTTTTTGGGACGATCAATGCAGTTGAATGGGGACATATAATTGGAACCCCCTTCCCTCCCCTTTATCCTGGGTTGGGAACCCCCTTTTTAAAATACCTGGATTAGCCCCTGAAATTTATGACCTCATTTCTTTTCAAAACTTTTAAATGAGATCTAGAAACATAGGGATTACGATCTGGCAGTGTTGTTAACTACAGTTAACTCTCGTTGTCTTGAACTCGGTTGACTCGAAATTTCGGATGAGTCGAAGTTTTCACGTGGTCCCAAACTTTATTCCATACAAAAGTATGTAATTCGACTCCTGATGAGTCGAAATTGGATGAGTCGAAATTTCGGTTGAGTCGAACTCAATTTACGGTCCCAAGGTTAACTAAGTCTTCAAAATTCATTTTTTATCTCGAACTTATACACATATGTCAAAACATGACCTCCGGGATTTAAATGGATTGCAGAGTAAATCTGACAATACACGTGTAATTAAATTTCCAGTCACTGACCACTGTATTGATTTATGACATGCTATTTCCATGAGTGTTTATATATTTACCTAAGATTATCTTTTATAGAATTTTGATAAATAACTAGTGATGCATTGTTTATGTTCATGAAAAAGTATTTAAAATGTTTACAAAACAATTAATTTGTGATTTACACTAATGAGCTTGGGTATGTATAAAGTGAGGATTATGGCTTCCGTTGATGATCACCTAAAAACTACTCAAACGGCGTCTTTGATCTTCTTATACTCTCTTGGAAAAGCCATAGGATTTTTTTTAATTGAAACAATTGAATAAGTAAAAATAATGTCATTATAATAATAAAAGACTGTGACATACAAATACATCGATCTGATACTAGAATATCGATCCCCTTGCCATATTCACCCGGATTTATTTTAGCTTTACCAAGCTAAGCAAGAGTTGTGTCTCTTAGATTGTAGAACTTCCGGTGTTCGTTCAAGTCGAACTACGTGTATCTCGAAATATTTCTCTGGTCCGGCTGACTTCGACATAACGAGAGTCGACTGTATTTGTAAAACATTGTATATTTCAAAGGGTAGATATAGATACGGTAGATGCTTATGTTCAGAAGTTTCAGTCTGTCCTATGCTCATTGTCTTTTACCTTGTTTTCATGGTTTAATAACCACTTAAAAAATGCATAGTTTTTTGCCATTTGAATTTTTCACTTATTATATATAAGTTACATAACTACATTTGAAAATTTGAAATTTATTAGGTTCTAATCACGTCTACATATCACCTGACCTTGACCTCATTTAATGGATCAATGATCAGGGTTCAAGTTATGTAATTAGGTCTGCTCTCAGACACTATAAGCTGAAGGCAACTACATGTGGTGTATGAAATGATTGTAAGGTGTACTTTTAATTCTGGTAGTTTACATTTGACTTTGACCTCATTTTCATGGTTTGTAAGTGTAAAGTTGCTATGCTGGTCTCCTTCTCAGATGCTGTAAGTAGTCAACTATATTGAGTGTTTCGAATGATTGTATGGTAGACATGTCTGTCTGGCATGTATCATCTGACATTGAGACATTTTCATGGTACATTGGTCAATGTTTAGTTTTTGAGAAAAGATTGCATGAAATGCAATTAAAACTCTATGGTACTGACCTGATATCCAAATCTTCCAAGGTTTATCACTACTTTGAGATACACAAAATATAGTGCATTGATCATAACATTCTAAACATCCTACCCATGAACTATTCCAGAAATTTATCAGTGTTGTACATGCTCAATTTAAGTTACAAAATTATGTTAAATTTGCAATAAATTTGCATTACTTGTGCA